>NW_018743199.1:1948564-2534647 GCF_001683475.1 Chenopodium quinoa | reverse complement strand
TCGATCGTCAAGAGCAAAAAATCTGAGGACCATGTAAGGACCTGGCTGAAACTTTCGCCACCTTAAGAAAGCATCAAATGAAGCTGAATTCGAAGAAGTGTGTCTTCGGCGTGAAGTCAGGAAATTCCTTGGGTTCATAGTCAGCAAGAGGGGATTGATGCCAATCCCTCCAAAGTCAAAGCAGCGCTCGACCTTCCTGAGCCGAAAAACAAAGCGGGATGTTCAGCGGCTCACCGGAAGAATGGCAGCCCTCTCGAGGTTCATTTCCAGAGCTTCGGATAAGGGTTACCTTTCTTCAAAGCCCTGAAATTCCCGAAAACAAAAGAGCTCGTTTGGGAGGAAGAGCAAAAAAGACGCCTTTAAACAACTTCGGGAGCATCTGGCTCAACTCCCAACGCTGGCTAGCCCAGTAGAAGGAGAAACTTTGTACCTGTATGTGGCCGTTAGCCCAGCCACCATCAGTGCAGTACTGCTGAAGGAAGAAAGTAAAAGTCAACAACCGATCTACTTTGTCAGTCATACACTGACGGATGCCGAGACTCGCTACCCTCTACTCGAGAAAGTCGCTTTCGCGGTAGTAGTAGCTGCTCGGAAGCTGAGGCCCTATTTTGATTGCCATCAGATAGTGGTCTTAACTGATCAGCCGTTGGAAAAAGTTCTCGGCAAGGTTGAAAAATCTGGTAGGCTAGCCAAGTGGGCTTTTGAGCTCACCGAATTCAGCATCAGCTACCGTCCGAGGGCTGCCATTAAGGCTCAAGCTCTAGCGGATTTCTTGGCCGAATGCTCATACCAAGAAGCGCTAGACAATGAAAAGAAAGTCTGGACCGTGTTTACGGATGGATCTTCCACCGAAAACGGTTCGGGGGCAGGAGTAGTGATAACTTCTCCCGAAGGCAAATCCTTCGAGTATGCACTAAAATTTTCTTTTAAGGCCTCGAACAACGAAGCCGAATATGAGGCAGCAATCGCCGGCCTAGAATTGTGCATCTCCCTGGAAGCCGATCATGTCTGCCTGAAAAACAGACTCTCAGCTAGTTGCATATCAGATTAGCGGCAGCTACGAGGCCAAAGAGCCCTCCATGATAGCTTATCTTGCCAAGACCAAATCAGTCATTGCAAAGCTGAAAACTTTTGAGGTTCAGCTGATCCCAAGGGGTCAGAATACTCAAGCCGATGCACTCTCCAAACTTGCCAGTTCAATTCTTACCGAGCTGAACAGATCTGTATATGTAGAAGTGCGTCGAGAGAGAAGTGTCGACGAAGCACCTGAAGTGTGTTGCGCTGACCCAGAGCCTAGTTGGATGGAACCCATCCTAGCTTTCAAACTTCGGGGAGAAACTCCCGAAGATAAAGCTTTGGCCTCCAAGATGAAGAGAACCAGCTCAAGGTTCATTGTCTTCAGGGGGGAACTTCTGAAAAAGTCCTTCTCAGCCCCATTGCTGAAATGCGTGGGACCAACAGATGCAGATTATATCCTACGGGAGATTCACCTCGGCATCTGTGGGAACCACATTGGGGGAAGGACCTTAGCCCACAAGGAGCTGGCCCACCATGATCGCAGATGCTAAGGAGCTGGTCCGGAAATGCGAAAAATGTCAAAAATACGCTCCAGTTATCCACCAGCCAGCAAGGGATCTTCAGCCGATCCTTAATCCACTCCCGTTTGCCCAATGGGGACTGGATATACTAGGACCATTTCCAGAGGCTGTGTACCAGAAAAAATGGCTGATAGTTGGTGTTGACTACTTCAGTAAATGGATCGAGGCCGAAGCAGCCTCGAACATTACAGAGCAAACTGTCAGAAAATTTATCCGGCAGAATATCATCACTCGTTTTGGCATCTCGAGAGTATTTGTCTTCGATCATGGGAGGCAATTTGATAACTTACCACTGAAACGGTATACAGATCAGTTCGGCATTAAACTGGCATATTCAGCGGTATGCCACCCGCAAAGTAACGGAAAAGCCGAAGCTGCAAATAAAACAGATCCTAAATGCCCTCAAAAGGAGGGTGGAAGATCAAAAGTCCAAGTGGCTGGAGGAGCTCCCTGGAACCTTTGGTCCCTTCGGACAACTGAAAAAGAGGCAACGGGCTATTCACCTTTTGAACTGGTGTATGGTGCCGAAGCCGTTCTTCCAGTGGAAATTGGCTCTGAGAGCCTACGAGTGCACCACTTCTCGGCTGAGAATGAGCGACTAATGAGAGAATCTCTCGATTTCCTCGACGAAGTAAGAGACTCAGCCCGAGACTGAATGGCTGCTTATAAGCAGAGAATCAGCAAAATTTATAACCGAAGGATCCATGCAAGGCCTCTTAAAATTGGAGACCTTGTCCTTCGGAATGCTGCTGCAGTTCAGAAAGGCCGAATCCATGGGAAACTCTCAGCTGCATGGGAAGGGCCTTATGAAATCTGTGATGAGCTTCAGCCAGGGACATACCGACTTCGGCAGTTGGATGGAACAGAGTTGAAAAATCACTGGAACGGTGATGTACTGAAAAAATATCAGTGTAAATCCTTCGGGGCAGAACAATCTTTGTAAGTACATTTTGAACTAATGAAAGGCCTTGGAGCCGCCATTTATATAAATATTTGCAACTTTTTATCCTTTCAAAGTTTTCTTGGTTCTATCTACTCTTTAAGGGTTTTTTATTCAGCCTTGTCTGAAACCTTCGCCTTCGGGTAACTGGGTTTCAGATTGCTGACAAAACTCGTCTTTTTAAAGAACACTGGTCTTTCAGCTGAAGTCAAACTTTAGTAAGACTTGTTCTCCAAAGACATGAGTCCATGGACAATTCTGGGATATTGCCTTAACTGAGCCTTGTATCCCAGAAAGCCATTATCCGAAACATTGCCTTCAGTTGGCCCTGTGTTTCGGATATCCATTTTTCAATGATAGACAGAAAATCAAGGATAACAGCAACTGTTGGAAATTGTTTATTCAGCCTCGTCTGAAACCTTCGCCTTCGGGTAACTGGGTTTCAAATTGCTGACAAACTCGTCTTTTTAAAGAACTCTAGTCTTTCAACTGAAGTCAAGCTTCAGTAAGATTTGTTCTCCAAAGGCATGAGTCCATGGACAATTCTGGGATATTGCCTTAACTGAGCCTTGTATCCCAGAAAGCCATTATCCGAATCATTGCCTTCAGTTGGCCCTGTGTTTCGAATATCCATTTTTAAGAAATAAAGAAATTGTTTATTCAGCTGAAGCCATACTTCCATTTCTGGGGGGGGCAAGAAGCACTACCAGTGCAAGTTTATGTTCAGCAGAATTGAAGAAACAGTAAAGCATTAAAAAACAAAGCAGCTGAAGAAAAGAACATCAAATTAATAATTCATGCTCAGAAATTGAGCTACAAGTTCAAATAAGTTAAAAAAACTATATCGGCAGCCGCCCACAAGCGGAAAATAACAGCTGCCGAAATACGTACAGAGGCAAAAAAATAAACTGTTTTGTACGACAAGGCAAGCTGAAGCAAAAAACAAACAAGGCAAAAAATTAAGAAAGCGGCAAATCTAAAGTTGAGCGCATGATGAACCGCAAGATTCTGAAGACGACTGCCCGAGTTCCTATGCTTCAGCCCGAGGATCAGACTGGTCAGCATTGTTGGGCCCCATGGTGGTCTCAGCCCCAGCAGCAGAAGAAGCAGGCTTTGCACTCTGCCGAGCCTCCCTTTCCCTCTGTTCAGCCTCCAACTTCATTCTCTCAGCTTCTTCTTCGGCTTCCTCAGCCTTAAGGATTTCAGCTTCGAATGGAGTTACATACTTCATATGAGGGTCTTCGGGATCCTGGACCCATTCAGCACATTTGGACCAGTCCAACTTCGGCTCAGCATGAAGGCAGACTCTTCGGCACACTCTGAACCCGTTTCTGAAACCCATTTCATATTCTTCCTGGGTATAGACACGGACTTTGAGTAGAGCCTCAGCATCAGCCAACTTCTTCTTTGTCTCCTCCAAGTCTTCCTTGGATTTCTTCAGCTCATCGGCGAGCTTGGAGGAGGAACCTTTCAGCTCATTCAGCTCCTGCTGAACTTGGGAAGCCTCTGTCTGAGCCTGGGCCACTTCTTCGTTTTTGGCCATCAGCTGATCCTCAGCTTCTTGGAGCTTAGCTCTCTGAGCTTCAGCAGCAGCAGGAACCTCTGAGAGTTGGACATCCCTGGCTTGGAGCATCTCTTCAGCAGCCATTCTGCTGGCTTCAAGAGCTTCTAGTTGTTGCTGCACTTCAGCTTGTGCAGCAGCTCCTTCCTGGATTCGGCTCTCAATGGTAGCCTTGAATTTGGAGATGTCCACTCCCATGTGCTCTTGGAGGAATTTTTCCCCTTCCATCAGTGGGGGAAAAACTTCCTTCTCCATAGCATCGCAGTAGGTTTTGAGGGCTTCAGCAGTTTTTTTTCTCATATTCTTCACCCTTCTGCTGCTTCTCTTCAGCTGTTGCTTGCTTCAGCTTAGCAAGCTTTAACACCTCTTCGGCTACCTTTTTATCGTGCTCGGCAGCGTCCACCCTATCTTGTAGGGTATCTATCAGCTCTACAGTGAGATTCTGATTCTGCACAAACTGAAAACAGGAGCACAAGTTAAAATAAAAAATAATAATAATAATGATAAGTGAAGAGCTGAATTTTAAAGGAGATAAAGGCAAGGAAAATCACCTGCATCATCAGCAGTTGGTTAGACCTGGCTGGGTCAGGAACTGATCTGCTGGATTCGCCCATCCCAACAGTGGCCTTCAGCGACCAGATTCTTGCCCTATCTACTTCGGACATGCCAGCAAAATCGCCGAAGTAGGCTGCAGCACCTTCTCGGTTCTGACCCCATATGAGGTCCCAGATGTGATCTGGGATTGGAATTCGGGGGGCCGAGAAACCCATTTCTCCAGATTGCAGAGTCTGGAAGGAAGGAAAGGATGACGATGGAGCTTCTTTAACTTTGGATGGCTCAGCATCCTCCTTCTTCTCAGAAGAGTCAATTATTATGACTTCTTCATCTTCAGGGGTGAGGACGAAGGCCTCAACCTCTCTTGCAATGTCTGCCGTGAAACCCTCAGCACTAGGCATCACGACATCCTCATTCTTGTGCTCAGCAGCACTCTCTTGAACGTCTTCTTGGACCCCTCCCTTAGGTTCGGGAGTTTTCTGATCCACCTCCATCTCGGGAGGTGGCGGAGGGGTCTTTGGAGGTGATTGAGGTGGTGGCCGGGGAACCCTCGGCGATCCATTGCCTTCCTCGGGTTCCCTTATTTCGACGCCGATGGTCATCGGCCTCCGCTGAAAGTCATGGGGGCCGATGATGGCCATTCTTCGGCGCCTTTTCTGAAGCGGCTGCTCGTCCATGTTTGAGTCTGAGGACTCTTCTTGTATCTGGTCTTCGGGACGAACAGGGGCTTTCCCTTCTCTGTGTCTATTACTCTCTTCAGACTGTAAAAGATAGGGGGGGAGGAAGAATGTGAGTAAAAAAAAAAAAAACAACAAAACAACAAACAGAAACAGACAAAATTAAGTCTGAAAGCTCACCGAGGTCTTCAGCAAAGCCTCGTCTTCTTCAGCTGCCCTAGCTGCAGCTTCTTCTTCAGCAGCCCTGGAGGACCCTTCTCCTCCTTCACAAGCTTCAATAACCCGTGCAACCTCTTCGGCCGTACGGGCAGCTTCAGCTTCTTCGTCCAGCAGCTGAAACCGGGGATCTCTCTTCTTCCACCAAGGCTTCTACCTCTGATACAGAGCAACAACCTCAATTTGGAAGTGGGAAGAGTCTAGATGAACTTCTCTATGCCTCGGTTCAGTGATAGAGGGGGCCCGATCAGTTACAACTCGTTCTCGGTTGACGCCAAGACGAGCGTAGTTAATGCCGACGTTGGTCTCGTCCCGCTATGAAAAAGAAAAGGGGAAAGGTCAGTTCAGTTAGGTTGGCACAGCATAAAAAAGCGAAGTGAAAGAGGAGAAAAAGAGATAATTAAAAGGCCTCGGCCCCAGCCGAAGAAGCTTACCATCCTTAAACTTTCGGCTGAGGCCGACAACTGCTAGCATGTTCTCTTGGAAAACATAATGTGTATCGGGGAGCCAAGTCTCCGGGATATGCTGCATTCGGCCGCTGCCCCCCCGGTTCGGCAGCTTGCCGAAGATATTCTGTTGATTAAGGTTCGGATCTGGGCCGTTATCTGCGGGGGGACCTAAACTTCCCATGTCGGGATCAGTCTCAGCAAGGTACCGGGGAGCGCTGAAGACGCAAGGGTGGCCCGAGTCCGTGGGTGCCCTAACCCAAATCCATTGACCTGTCCAGTCCTTGTCTGAAGAGTCGTTCGGCCACATGGTTAGGTACTGGGGCCGAGACTCAATCCGGTACCACCCAGAACCATGACTTCCGTGCCCACTTTGAATATTTGGCACTAGCTGATGAAGCTTTTTGAAGCAGTGCAGGTTCGGCACATACCTGAAGAACTTGCAGACCCATAAGTATGTCATCACCCTTCGGATGCTAATAGGAGTTAGCTGACATAGGGAAATATTGTAATGGATCAGCAAGTCTCGGACGAATACGTCCAAAGGGAACCTCAGCCCATACTGAAGTTGTCTTGTGTACACCCCCACATACCCCGGGGGTGGACGATGGATTCTATCGGATGCCACGGGCATTCGGCACCAATACCCATCAGCTTCAAGGATGCCGTAATGCAACTCAATTTGTTCGGCAAACCGATACTGTTCGACATTCTCCACCCACCATGAGTAGGGGCGGTTCTTTATCATGGCCGAAGCTACTTCGGCATCCTCCCACTCTGAAAACCCGGGAAGGATATCCCAAAGGACAGCGGGAACTTCATCGTCCCGCCCAGAAGCGCTCGGACCCTCCGTTCTTTGAGTAGGAGCCGAAGAAATTGGAGTCGCCCTAATCCCTTCAGCAGGGTCAGACTCTGCTCTTTGTCCATTCCAGGTCCCAATCCTGTTCCTGGGATCGGGAATTGGCCTTGCTCTTCTTGGAGCACGGGCTCTACCCCTAACTCCTCCCGCCATTGATAATTTCGAAGAAAAAAGTCGAAAAAAGGGGAAAGAGTTCAAATTCGAAGAAAAATAAACTAAAATCAAAGGAATTTACCTTAATCTGAAGCGAAAGTTGCCGATTTACGAATTTGTAGTGGCGAGTCTCAGTTTCTAAGCTTAATGCTCGGGGAATTTGCGAAGTTTTGATGCGGGTTCTTGGGTTCTCTCGAGAATTCTGGGTTTGTGTTGGTGAATAAGTGAGGAGAGATGACGCGCCTCTAATTATATCTCCAGAAATGGGAATACGGGGAGTCCGCGTTTCAATTTCTCTTAAATACCCCACTAAGTAACCGTTAAACACACGACCTTGCGATTAAACTGCCCATTATCCGTCCAACTTCCACAATTATCCGCCTTAACTGTTGTTATCTCATTAATTACGGTTTAATTACGGTTTAAATTCAAATTTTTGGATTAATTAAATCATTCACTTCCCTCCTTTTCTGATTAAATCAAACCCGACCCGTCATCCTTCCAAATCGGGTCTGGGGGGCAAGTTGTTTGGGTCCAATTTAGTCCAATTGGGCCTAGGCGTTAAATGATCCAATTAAAAGCCCAAGGTCAAGGTTCATCTCTCCAATTGTGCTAAAGTCAAAGATCAGTCCTCAAGGCAAGCCAATTGGGCTAAGGCCCAACTTCTCCATATATGTAAAGGTATAAAAGCCATCAATATTACATTTGTACATTCATTCAAGCAAAGCCTCAAGCAATTAATTCTCTTGCATAGTGTTCTCTTTCTACACACTGTACTGACTTTAGCATCGGAGGGGCCTTCCTCGGCAACACCCCCGAGGCTAGTTTATGTGTGTTTACTGTGCAGGAAACCTTCGGCCCAACATCACTTGGACCGAATCCAGTCTTCTCCACTTCATCGGACCTTCGACAAGGTCCCATTGTTTTCACCCGAAACAGCTGGTAATATTATCCGTTCACAGTCTTCTTGACAAATTTATCACGTACGATGTAAACTATATATGCCACTTGATAAATTTGCTTTTAATCAGCCCACTTGTAAGCTGTTATTAATGTTCAAAGTAATGTTTCTAATCCAGTGGAAAGTAGTATTATTAATTTAAGATGAGATTAAGCTAACCTTAAATTAGTACAGTGATGAGATCTTAATTCCTAGGTAGTTTTAATTTCACATAATACACAAGATTTATTTATTAATAAATTAGTACCATGTTGTATTGTTGTAGGTGGTACAGTTAACGTACTACCAGAATGTGGTGGCCTGTGAGGCTGTGATGGTAGAGGACTAGAGGTCATGTTACAAAGAATCATATCGAGCCTAATGGCTATGGATGAAGATAGTTTTTTTTTTTTTTTTTTTTTTTGGGGGGGTTAAACGAGGCACAAGGGTAAGTGATGAGAATCGATCCCAAAATCTCTTAGAATCAGGAGGAGAGCTCACCCCTCACTCTTAACCTTACATTGGATTGATAGTATATGATTGAAACTCCGATATCTCAGTGGGCCGGGCATACTACATACTAAGTTTACTCGCTAATTAATCGGTAATTAGATAGCCTTATGTAGCCAAATATGAGTAATATGCATTTATGCAATGTCTGAGGACACATGTATAACCTAGTTGTATCTTGTATATATACGAGAAATTTGCTTTGACATAATAGAAGTATATATATAAATAAAGATGATCTTCAAAAGCTGCAAAACTGTCTATGCATAAATATTGGACAAATATTTGAATCAAATACAAATGTTTAAATTTTGAAAATAGACAATGAACCATAGGAACAACAAAAACTCCCTAACCTATATAGTGTTTTTTTTTTTTTGGTTTACCATAACATATATAGTACGGAATACATAAAATTGATTAATAAAAAATCTATGCATGCTCGGTGCCTTGAAATTAAACTCTTGTCTACAATAACTCTACATAATACATATTGTGTTTCTGTATATTCCGTAAATGTGGAAAACTGATAAAGTGTTATCCAAATTAACAATAGGATATTATTTGTAAGTTTTGTGCCGACTAGCACAGAATTAGAAATTAGGGTTGAACAATATCCATAATAGCGCAGTTCCATGCATCCCTTTGATCTCTGAAGCACCATTAATTGGAGCCCACCATTGCAATAACAGGTGGTCCCTTGACTCAGATGGCTAGATGTTGCAGCCATTATAACCAATAATGATCATGCTCACATTACCATTAAACTAAATAAATCGATCATATCTGCCATTGTAATTCGATGTTGCATTGGTGCGCTATTTTAGGCTCCTATATCTAATATCTATGTCTTCTTCTTTGCACTGCACTGCTCTCTCTATTCACCTCTGCTGCATTTCCAGTGGTTTCATTTCAGGCCTTTCTTTAGTTCCTGCGCACTTTATTTAGCGCTAATTGTACTCCTTAGTTACATCATTTGCACTAGTAACGTCCGGATATGTATGCCATCAAAAGGTCAACTCCTTTTTAGTTGTAAGTTACTACGTTTCTTTGAATTAAATCTAAGGGTTGAATAGGTTGGGTCCAGAATTAGGGTTTCAACATACTTTTATTAACGTTTTCTACTAATAAAATATAAATTAGATGTTATGTTAATTATCCTTCTATTACTCAACTTCCTTGTTTGCCACATCAAAATCTAAATACACAAGTATGTATACGTTGATTAATATGGAGTAATATAATAATAAGCAAGTCTTTTGTTCAGGATCTCTAATTCAATAGTACTCGTAGTTTGTAAAGTCTTCCACTCTTAAGTAGCACTGCAGTCGATTTGAAAAGCTGGCTTTCCACAAAATGTGTAACAATTTACTCCATCGTTAATTTCTTAAGGTTATGCTTTGATTTATCAGGGTAATATTGGAGAAAGTAGTTTAAAATTATTTGGCATTTGAAACTCATAAATGACTTATGATCTTTAATTCTTTATCTTTGACTCAAGTTGAAATTTAATGTTCTAGTAGTTTTGATTTTGGAATTTGATTTTTCCCTCTTTGACAATCTCGATCTAATTAACTTTTTTTTTTCCCAATTGTATTATTATTGGAGAATGTTGAACTTTTTTTTTTAATAATATACGTTCAATCAAAGAATTTGAAGATATAAGTTATGAGTACTTTGTTGTTGTTTATTTGATAAAATGCTCTCAAAAAATCAATTCAAATTAAATTACTGGTATATATGTCCTTCATTTCATTTCAATAGTTTAATAGCAATTCAAAATTATAATACATGGAATAGAATTTGTGTGCATAACCTTACAAAATCATTAATTACAAACTTGATGGTTTGTGTTAGATAGTTAAATATCAAGACATAATGCAACATACTTTATTACTTCATATCTAATACGGAGTAAGAGACTCTATACAATATATCATCCTTTGTAGGAAAGCTTAGCTTCTTTCCAAATTACCTAGGATTGGACGTTAATATTTTATTTCCCAACTTTGAATACTAAATAATAATTCCTGATTCTAACCAAAAACCAATCAAAATAATTACCACTCGTAATATGATACACGAAGTAAATTGTTGTACCAAAACAAAGTAATGTTAGTAATCTATAGCCAAAAAAAACAAAAAAAAGGCATTGGAAACAGAAGTCTAAATTGAAAGAAAAGTAGCCCCCAAAGCCAATGAGTAATAAGGTTGATCTGAGGCCTGTTTCCATTACTTCCTTGACACTGCAATAACTTTCTCTCTCCTCTTTCATGCACCCTTTACAATATGTCAATACTCAATACAAACACACAGACTCATACATTATTCAATTCAATATATAAATATAAATACAATCTATCTATCTCTATTTAATTTAAAAACAAAAAATGAAAAAAGCATAAACAGAAGAGAGTACAGTATCTCACCGCCTATTCCCACCATTTACACCCCATCCACGCTTCTGAATTTCACCCTCCTCGCCACCTCCTTTGTTCACCACTTTGCAACCAACCCACCTCTCCCCTCTCCACTCCACCCTCCGAGGCACTCTCAATTACTTTACCATGCAACAACATCAACAACAACATCATCAAATGATCATCAAACCTCAACAAAACCTCATTCTTCAACAACAACAACAACAACAACCCCCTTCTCTTGACTCTCCTACTAGCAACAACTCCTCTTCCTCCTCCTCCACCACTTTCAACAACAACAACAACAACAACAACCTTTCAATCTCTCCATCTACTGCTTCTCCTTCTCCTGCTACCTCCAACAAGCGGGGCCGCGGCAAGGGCGGCCCCGACAACAACAAGTTCCGCTACCGAGGTGTTCGGCAGCGGAGCTGGGGGAAATGGGTCGCCGAGATCCGCGAGCCTCGTAAACGGACTCGGAAATGGTTGGGTACTTTCGCTACAGCGGAAGATGCTGCTCGTGCTTATGACCGCGCTGCTATTATTCTCTACGGCTCTAGGGCTCAACTCAATCTACAACCTTCTCCTCCTCCTTCTACCGGGGGACCCACTACCAACTCCTCATCTTCTCGTGGATCTTCGTCTTCTTCTTCCGGAACCACCCACTCTCTCCGTCCTATCCTCCCTAAGCCTGCTAATGGGTTCGGGTTTACGTTCTCCACTTTTCCCTATGGCGGGTTTGGGGCCGGGTCCGGGTTAACCTCTTCGTCGGCGTCAGTTTTGCAGTACCCGTATTGTCCGAATATCGTTCATGGGCCGGTCCAATGGGCCGGTACTACTTCATCTTTACCCTTCTCACAACCTCCTCTTGTTGAAAATAATAATACTACTGATAGTATTAATTTGATTAATAATACTAGTAGTAGTACTACTACTACTAATAGTAACGAGGTGGATCATGACCCGACCCTTCAACAGATTCGGGTGCAGGAAGATGAAGTGGATCGGGTAACACAGGATCAAATCCTTGTACAAGGACAGCAATATCACCAACAAAGTAATAATAATAACAACAATAATGGGTTTTGTACTCAAGATTATCATCACAAGAGTTTTTGTGACGAGATAAGTTCGTTGGTTGGATCAGTTGATTCAAGTTTATCATTAGGGTCGCAAGTAATCGGGCATTCGGATCCGGGTCTAATAAACTTATTACCCGGGTCACCGTTATGGCCGACGCCGTTAAGTGGTGAGTTAGAGGAGTATCAAATGCATCATACAACCAGTCTTTGGGATTATGGTACTGATCCTTTCTTGTTCTTCTCTGATAATGAACATCATCAAATTTAATTAATTTGGTGTTTCATTTTGCATGCATCTGAGCTATCTACAAGGTAAGCATGATTAATTAAGGTCTTCATTAATTAATTAATTACTTGGGAATTTGGTGGGATTTTTTCAAGAATTATGGTCAAAAAAAGAAGGGAAAAAAATCAACATGCAGAATGAATTGCACCATGTCCCAAAAACTAAAATTTGAATTCCCAAAGGAGGTTGGTTAATTATATTGAGAATTGCAATTAATGGACAATTAATTGCAATTATCTCATACAGTATTATAGTTATTGATCTTTCAATTATAATTAAGTTTTTTTTTTTTTTTTTTACAATATTTTGTATTTGCCTAAGGTATAGTATTAGACTAGTAATTAGAAGTAATTTTTTGTTGGTTTTGTTTATACATATATTATTATTATTATTAGGAGTATTATTACTAGCTACTATTACTCCGTATTATTAATATATATTTTTATTATTTTTCTATTCTAGTTCTTGGTATTCATTGATGAAATAACCAAGAAAAGGATAATTAGGGTTAGGGTTTTGAGTTGGGAATCGTTTGTCTCAAAGAAGGAAGCAGGATTTTGTTGAATAAGATATTTAATGAATATTTTTTGTTTTTTTTGGATTATATATTTATCAATATATTGGTGAATCATCCTTTCACTACACCGAATTTTTGTTTTCTTGCCTTTATTTTGTAAATGGGAAATTGGTAATCCAATATTATTCCATTTATTTAATTTTATTTCTCTGCATCTACAATGATAATGTTAATTTGGACTTGTTTTTTTCATATGATTGTGATTGAGCTTAGCTAATGTACATAAGTTATTCTGAATGGAATCAAATCGATGAATAAGCTTAGTAGACACATAAAGCTTGTTTTGTATCAACACTGGATATTTACATTGAAAATGAGTTTATCAAATTGAGTACTAACTTAAACATAGACCGAAATCGTTTATGTATGTACTCGGTATATCCAAGCTAAGATAGTTGAGTTACGTAGACTCAATTTCGATATTTTCTTACAATTTGCATTCTACACTCGGGTATACCTTACATTTCTCCTCATTATCCTTTGAATTCTTACACAAGGAAAAGATTGTATCGCGTATTAGGTTGTCAAGTTATGTAGCTTTCCGTTCATTGTCCTAATGTATGTCTTTTATCCTTCTTACACAAGGTGAAGATAGTGTTATATTATCTAGGGGTGAGCAAAAATTCCGGATACCCGAAATTGAAACCGGAATCGGTTAGGAACCGGCGGGTCCGGAACCGGAATTGGACTTGGTGGTTCCAATTCCGGGTAATAAATTAAGGACCCAGTTATAACCAATTCCTATTCTCAACTTTTTAGAATCGGAACCGGTTGGGTATCTGGTTATCTAATATATGCTAAACTAAATAAATTTTAAATAATAAAAATATGTTGAATGTATCTAATTTGTAAATTAAAAAAGTAATATTAATACCTTATATAAATACTAATAGCTTCATGCATATAAAAATATGGAAATTTTGATAATTACCACCTTCTGTTATGTCTATTTTAGCAATTACCACCTTCTATTTTTTTTTTTGAAAATTACCACCTTCTATTTTCAAAAACATCAAAAGTTACCACCTTCTTGCCCCCCCAACTATCACGTGACGTCATTTTGGGCCCATTCTTTCCCTTCCCTCTCTATTTCCCTCATAATTCTCATTCCTATGTGAATTCTCATCTCCCCTTTCACTTTTTTTCCCCCAAACCACCAATAATTGTTCGTCAATTTTGATTTGGAGGAGTGAATTGAAGTGTTTTTTATTGTTTGGGGGAAAAAGTGAAAGGGGAGAAGAGAATCGAGTTAGGAATGAGAAATGTGAGGGAAATAGAGAGGGAAGGGAAAGAATGGGCCCAAAATGACGTCACGTGGTAGTTGGGGGGCAAGAAGGTGGTAACTTTTGATGTTTTTGAAAATAGAAGGTGGTAATTTTCAAAAAAAAAATAGAAGGTGGTAATTGCTAAAATAGACATAACAGAAGGTGGTAATTGTCAAAATTTCCTAAAAATATAAATATTAAACGCTAAAAATGAATCTTACTAAAATAAGAATTATAATTTGTATTATATTTTAACAATTACATACATAAGTGGGTACTCGGAACCGGTGCCCGGTGGTTCCAATACCAATTCCTAAATTTTAGGACCTGGTTGAACCAATTCCAATTCCGGATCCGAATTTTAGGATCCGGTTCAAATCAAGTCCAAGTCCGGGTCCTAAAATTTTGACCGGGTACCCGATTTGCTCACCCCTAACTGTTGTCAAATTATATATAATGTGGTTATAAAATCGACACCGAAATTTTCTTTATTTTCTAGCTATTATAGGTGTTGTTTAATCTATTTGGTTCATTTAGTGTAAATTGCTTTAAAATCCTATGAAGATCTTGCTTTTTAGGTTAATCCAGTAACAATTCCACTAGGGCAAGTAAATAATACTAAGCTAGTAAGCTACCTTAGTCGTCCTCATATAATTGTGGTACATACAATTTTGGTTAGTCTTCAAATATGTGTCATGTAATCTTAAATGGATAAAATTTCTCACCCAAATCATGCACCCATGCCATGAATACTCTTTATGTAGAACCTATTACTACCTTTTACGTCACACAGACCACACTCTTCTTATGAATGTATAAGGTAGGGATGGCAACGGGTCGGATTCGGATCGGGTGGAGCTTCACCCGCATCCATCCGCTACCTCCATCCACTCCACCCGATCCACCCACCACCCGCTAACCCCATCATCCACATCCGATCCACCCATCATCCGCGGGTGAAACGGGTGGATCGGATGATAAACGGGTGAAGATTAAACTTGTGTTATGAAATTAAACAAAAAAAAAAATGATGCTAAGTAATTCCTACTGTGCCATCTAAATCGGCATTGCAAAAATTAAAAAAAAATATAGCACTAGCAATTTAGCATTACAAGATCAATTACTAGTACCACCAACTATGAAATACATGAACTATTGATATGATTAAGTTAAATAAGTGATCTGTGATGCCATTTTCCCTTCAAAAATTCATGAAATTAATGAACTTAATCGCGTAAGAGGAGTCGCCGCCTCGCCCAAGAGGAGTGTGAGACGTTCTGGTGAGAAGTTGCCGGTAAAAATGGAATATTTGGTGGTGAGTAGAGAGTGTGAGTAAGGATGGCAATTTTATATGGATATCCATTAACCCGCTCCACCCGCTTAAATTAAATGGATGAAAACCCGACTTAAATGGATGAAAGGCGGGTGGTGGATGAAACGGGTGACGGATCGGATCGGATTCGGGTGGAGCTTTAAGTCATCCGTCACCGTCACCCGATCCATCACCCGCTTATCATCCACCCATTTATTTTTATATAAAAAAAAATACAAAACTTTTTTAAAAAAAACCCTAATCTAATGTACATACTACATACAGCTAGCCGCACATATCCATTCTCAACTCTCAAGTCCTCCTAACAGTCTCTCTCCTTCTTTAGTTCCTCACACTCTCTACTCACCACCAAATATTCCATTTTTACCGGCAACTTCTCACCAGAACGTCTCACACTCCTCTTGGGCGAGGCGGCGACTCCTCTTACGCAATTAAGCTCATTAATTTCATGAATTTTTGAAGGGAAAATGGCATCATAGATCACTTATTTAACTTAATCATATCAATAGTTCATGTATTTCATAGTTGGTGGTACTAGTAATTGATCTTGTAATGCTAAATTGCTAGTGCTATATTTTTTTTAATTTTTGCAATGCCGATTTAGATGGCACAGTAGGAATTACTTAGCATCATTTTTTTTGTTTAATTTCATAACACAAGTTTAATCTTCACCCGTTTATCATCCGATCCACCCGTTTCACCCGCGGATGATGGGTGGATCGGATGTGGATGATGGGGTTAGCGGGTGGTGGGTGGATCGGGTGGAGTGGATGGAGGTAGCGGATGGATGCGGGTGAAGCTCCACCCAATCCGAATCCGACCCGTTTCCATCCCTAAGTGTGAGGAACTAAAGAAGGAGAGAGACTGTTAGGAGGACTTGAGAGTTGAGAATGGATATGTGCGGCTAGCTGTATGTAGTATGTACATTAGATTAAGGTTTTTTTAAAAAGTTTTGTATTTTTTTTATATAAAAATAAATGGGTGGATGATAAGCGGGTGATGGATCGGGTGACGGATGACTTAAAGCTCCACCCGAATCCGATCCGATCCGTCACCCGTTTCATCCACCACCCGCCTTTCATCCATTTAAGTCGGGTTTTCATCCATTTAATTTAAGCGGGTAGAGCGGGTTAATGGATATCCATATAAAATTGCCATCCTTAGTATAAGGTCCTCCACTAAAATTTAACTTTCTCCTTCTATTGATATTTGATACTCGTTGGTAAAGAAATTATTGGTCAAATTTTTGCTTCGACAAATGTGCCTTTATACTTCTTCTGAAACAGCTGTACTTCACTATTGTTCTCGTGAGAGTGAGAGATAACTCAAGAGGTTAGTGTTTTCCTTTCGATTTCAAGAGATCTTGGGATATGATTGATTCTCCCCTCACCTTTATGACTTTCTAAACACACACACACACACACACAAAAAAACCTATTTTTCTCGTTTTACAATACTTTTTATTTAAAATATACTACCTGGTCGGAATCTCTCACAAGTCCTCCCGATTTGAGTTAACGAGTTAGGCACTTTGACATTTGGGTGATGGGTAAGGGTGCTGAGTATATGTTACTCGTTATACTTGTATTCCTTTAAATTAGTACTGTACTCCATATGACCGTATCTATTGTTCTGTGTTCAGGTTTCTTCAATTCCTTCCACCCAAACTCATCTTTTTCTCCTGAACTCAGATAGAGTTCTTTCAATTTGACTTAGAATAAATATATTACTTCTAAATTACATTCTTACTCCTAGCATTTATTTCTCACACAATAGAGAGAAGTAGGAATGTAATTTAGGGACGGAAGGAGCAGGAAAAAAGTACCATACTCCGTAATTGAAAAATGCTATACATAGCCCTTATAAAGGGCTACATATAAGTATTAAAAAAATATTCTTAAAAATTGTTTAAATTTAAAAAATCTTACAAAAACACACTTATTATAATAATCTATGCGTGATTTTGTCATAAATTTATAAATTTATACGTATAATTTTCAAGAGTTTTTTTCATGTTTATGAGGACAATGTATAGCATTACCCTCAATTATTTAACGAGTATATATGACTATATTTATATGTCAATGTGCTATGGAGTACTCGTATTACTTTAATTCTTTCTCTTAAACCAATAATTTCTTTTCCTTCTCACACAGGTTTTTATTCCCCTTCCTAATTGTAAACCTTATCTTGGAAATATGAGTTTGTAGCTAATGCTCCTCAATTCAAGAAACCTAATCTGTCCAGTATAAAAATATATTTCATTATTTTTATATACTTACCTTGCTTATCTCCAAAGGCTAGCTTGCATGTTGCCTTGCCCCGTATAATACTTCCTCCATTTCTATACTATACTATATATTGTAATAATGGGATTATTATACTATTTGATGGAATTAGTAAATAGTTACAATAGTGGGATTATTACTATTTATCACTATTGTAATAATGGGATTATTATACGAAGTACTATTTTTCAGGTAAATTATTGTTATACAATTATAAATATTTAACATATAAATGTGTTTTAAGATGCATAATGACATTCTTGTTGCAATATATTGAAATAAAGAAAGTAATATTTTTAAGCTAATTTTCTTTTTATTAAATTTCCTCCATAGTAGTAGTTAGCTAATACAACATGTTAACACACTACTCCGTAATTTGCTAATTAATTGTGTTCCATATGCCAGTAGATAGTTTGATGGAATTGAATCTTTTGTATGAAGTATAATTTAAGAGTTGTTTTTCAACATTCAACCACAAACCTTAAAATCCCCAATTTTCACAAAAAAATACGAGTAAAATAAATAAAATAAAAATGTTTTCTATAACTTTCACTTCTACTCCGTATTATTTTTTCTTTTTAATAAATATACATACTACATTTAATCGTATGTATATCTCATGTGTTAGCGCGAATATAGTCTAGTTTAAAAAATTTACAAGCAATCAATACATTTGCCAACACTAATTTCTGCTATAAAAAATCAAATTAGAAAAATGAAGTTTCGGGCCTTAGGTTAATACATTCACTGCGTTGTCTATTGAATTACCCATAACTTCTTGTTACTGTTTTTAAATGGGCCGAGATTTGAATACGGAGGAGTTTGATAATGATTTTATGGCCTGAAAAACTAGTCTGATCACAAGCATGTCACTAGAATAGGCATAACCGCATAAATGCATAATCAAGATTGTTTTTGGACCAATGCATGAATCAGATATAATTGGCACCCAATAGCCCATTTATTAATGAATTTTGGAGTGTTTTTTTTTTAACGAGTTTTTATTGTAATTTTTTATTTTTTATTTATTTAGGTTTATATTAACTCATTTTCTATCTAAAATAAATAAATAAAGGTTTTCTGAAATACAAGATTTTGTTTCTCCTTTTAAAGAGTATAAAATTAACTAAGGAGGTGGAGTGAGTTCGATTCCAAACAAGATTAAAAGAGGTTTCATACTATAAACAACTTGATGATGATGGGACTAACTGTAACTCTTTTACCTTATAAAATAGAACAATTTTATTTTTTTCTACGATGGGGCCATCACTACTGGGTCTACAATGGTTTTCAAGTCTTTCGACATACATGTATAAATAAGTATAATCAATCAATCATGATGTTTACAATAATACAATTGCAATCTTTGTTGTGTTTCTAGTTTCTTGCAATTCTTCAAGGAATCTATTATAACCTTCCCTGGGCCAAGGGTGTTGGCCTGTTAATATGGCCCCAATGTTTTTGATGGCATCTTATATGTCCCATCAATAACTTATACCAAAGGCGAAATCAGGAATGACACTTGTCATTTACTGGTTAAAAAATTTCCCGCTTTTTTTTTCCTTTCCTTTTTATTTTTTTGCCATATTTTAATGACATTTATATACTTTATAACCTATAATAATAGTGATTTCCATTTTGACAACATATTTAAACCAATATTACTCAATTAAATTTTTACATATATTTATATATACTAGGAAACTTTTAATAACTTATACTAAAGGCGAAATCAGGAATGACACTTTTCATTTCCCGGTTAAAAATTTTCCCGCCTTTTTTTTTCCTTTCCTTTTTTATTTTTTTGCCATATTTTAATGACATCTATATACTTTATAACCTATAATAATAGTGATTTCCATTTTGACAACATATTTAATCCAATATTACTCAATTAAATTTTTACATATATTTATATATACTAGGAAACTTTTAATTACAAAAATACTAACATAGGTTTAAAAAAAATTATATTGGAATATATTGTTTTCCAAGATTATTATAATATTATCAATATCAATTTTAAAGAAAAATTATTTTGGTAGCATACTTTTTACGGAGTATTAATCTTAAAACTATACATAACGTTTATAAGAATAAAATAATTTTGTTATAGTATACTTCGTATATAACATATACTGGAAAATTAAATCTAATTGTTCTAATTATCCGCAAACTAAAATATATTTAAAAAGTTGATTACGGAATACTAATTATCCTCAAGTAAAATGAACTCAAATAAATTTTCATATTATGCCGATCAAAGTGTGTCAAAAATTTAAGGACAAATGTATGTATATGAGTTCGTATATGGGTACTAACCTAATTACCTAAGCTAATAATTTAATTTTCTTATCCAAACGTTAAATCTTCTAAGTTTCCATTACTATATATTTTTTTATACAATCCAATTCAATAATCTTTACATTTAAATTAAGTTATTTTGTTACAAATTAATTTTTTGGATAAATTATTGTTGAATTAACACCATATTTATTTATTGTAAAATTTAATAATGACCGTGCATGACACGGGAATTAACCTAGTTATTCTATAAATAGGTATCTTACACGTGTTCGCTTGGGAAGAAACTTTATTTATTCATTTTTATTTTTATTTTGTTTGAGAAATCATCGATTATAACTTTAGGTCAAACTGTAAACAAAGATTACATTACCCGACGGAAAAGATCAAATTTTTACAAACCTTCTCAGGCTTGTGCTTGTGAGCAAATTGTAAACTCATAATAACCTTTAATTAAAATAATACGTCATATTTTTCTACTTTGTATTTACCTTGTATCTCTCAATTTTGAGGATTGAAGCAATTAAATTAATTTAGAATTTAAGATTCGAGTTTAAATGGCCTTTTAGTCTAAGAACTAAGGTGTATTGAGAGAGACAAACCCAAAAAAAAAAGAAGGAAATATTACTTTTAGACATGCATGGTAATTAATTGTCTAATTCATAATGATGCGTAAAACCCAAGTACAATTTTTTAAAAAAATTAACGTATACAAAAAGGATAATTATGACATTTTAACTTGTATAAAAATCGTTAGAGACAAAGAGAGTATAAAAAATATAAATAAATGAATAAAGAAAAGAATTAAAAATAAAAAAAAAAGAAAAAAAAATAAAAAAAAGAAAAAAAATAAAAGTTTTGTAATACTAGCATGCTTATAAGTTTACTAATTTTATATGCATTTATCCTTTGCTTTTACTAAACAAGTAATTAACCCTTTTATAGGTACCGAAATCTTCACGGCTTCAAATCATCACATGGAATTAATTAACGAACATAATTTAACCTTCGCCTGGTATGGATAAAGCACATTTCCTAGTATGTTTCACTTTCTTCAACTTTTTTTTGCTCTTCAAAAGTTTGAATGTTTATATTTTTCATGTTTTAGTAAGCATGATATATTTTATTTCCAAACTAACTATATCTTATGATTACAAATAAAAAGGAAAGACTAAAATTTGATGATTTTAAACACTTTAAACTTGGAATGGTGGTTTTGCATTTTTCTACGGAATATAAAAGGTTGATTAAGATTTGGATACTTTATGCCAAATTGATACAATGTACTTCAATTTTGTTAGTTAATACAAGTACAAAGTAATACAATAATACTTGTACAATTTCATTTTTTTGCATTACACATACATATATTAACTTTGAAAACATGCTTTTTTATTCTACCCGTAATATGAAAACTTTTAATTACATTGCTTTAATAGTTGTCGTATTAGTCTTAATATATACTCCATAAAATCATTTTCATAGTATCCATTAAAAAAAAATTCTATCATTGTACTGAAAATATGATTTACATAGCAATGATGCACTTAGTAGAGTGGAAGTCAAATGAATACAACTATACAAGTATTTGAAAATAGCAAAATTAAGTTGCAAATATTGAATATTTTGTATGTCCTCATTTGATTAAAAAATATTAAAAGTCTAAATACATTGATCAAACCCTCTTATAAGTGGTGGTACACTAGCTCAATTATTTATCAATATATGAAATTCAAAGAAGCACATTTTGAGGTCCAAATCACTTTTTTTTTTTAAAAAAACATACAATATGGAGAGCAAAATTAAAGTCTATATATATAAGCTATAATATAATTAATCTAGTAAAGGTTTAATTGTGTAAGTAGTCCCTAATAACTAACCTCAATTATTGGTAGAATAGCCTGAATTAGAGCGTGAACTAGGTTGGTTAGTTAGATATAATGCTAGTATAGCACAATTGTCTTCCTTAACGCAAGCAAAATCATGTGACAAAAGCAATCTTAGGTCGAAGCCATAAGGTGCCTTTGCATATAATACACTGACTCGTGTCTTTCCTAAATGTCTAATTTTTAAATAAAGCATTATAAAACCACGTAGATTTTCAACCTTTCCAGATCATCTCACTAACAAGAAGACAATAAAAATCATTAACTTTTTTTTTTTTCTACTTTTTTTGCTTTTTGTCTTTTTGATCAATAAATAAATATCGAAATCAACTACCTTGAAATCTAAGTACAAGCATTACATATGATTTTAATAATAATACTCACTATACTAATGTGATTAATGACGATTTCATGGTCGACTCAACATTTAGTTAAACTATATTATTTATTCAATTTAATTTTTTTTTTTGGTGTTTAGAGAGCCACAAGGACGGGGGATGAGAATCGATCCAAAGATCTCTTGGAATCGGGAGGAGAGCTCTAATCATTTGAGCTATGCCTCACTCTCTTTTTCGGTTTGAATATGACTTGAATTAATTTGTCCCACATAAACAACCTGTCATAATGTGTTTACGATATTTTTTTACAATAATTATCTCCGATATCAATATATAGTACTTGTATATGGTATGTTGAGTTACTTGGTACAATTTTCTGGCCTATTGTTAGGACCTTTCTCTCTTTTGTTTTATTAATTTTTTTGTTTTTTTTTGTTTAATTGTGTTTGGAAGTATTATATGACCAAGTACTCCGTAGTACCTCCATCCCTATGTTTGGACTTAAATTATCTGAAATTGTGTGTGATGTTTTTTGAAAGAAAAAAAAAACTTATTTTATGTGGAGTTATTTATTAGTTGTAAATTTAATTTTCTAAACTTATTTGTCCTAAAATAATACAATAAAACTAAGTTCAAATATGATAAAACAAACAAGCTAAGCCCTTATTATATGTAATTTGTCAAGATTTATAAAACTTTCTATTGATTGCATGCTTTTGGATTGTGAACCACTAAGATTATGTGTGCTCTATATTGTTTCTTCATTAATCCTTGTTGCACCACTTACAACATCTTATTATAACATTTCATACTTGGCCTATATCATTTCCAATAAATTAATACATACATGACGACCCTCGCTCCTTAACCTATAAGTTAACCATTTTAAATTTTCCTTCCAAAATAAATGTTGTCATAGAAAGCACCATCAACGAACTATTCTTTTTAAGCCCCACATTCGACGTGTTCTCCAACCCAATAATACATATTTTCCCATTCAGTTTGGTTTATGTCTTTTTAGTCAAAAAAGAAGGCAACAAATAAATGTCTAGTTAATTCCACTACTCTTATGCTGTCTACAAAACTTTATGTAGTTATCACTTTTTTGTTTTAGTTTTTTTTTGTATTGTCGACCTATTGCTACATTGCTTGTAGTAGTAGTAGTACAAAAGATGAATCAATTGTCACTAAGGATTCTCAAATTAAAGCATTATATAAAGGGTTACGAATATTTGTTAAGGCTCGTCTTGTCAATGTTAAGAGATGTATTTTTCTTCCAAAATCTACAAACTTCTCCCAAAGTTTATAGCTATATACATGTATTTATGGATAGGTTCAAAAAAGTTAGTTGCGAGAGTCAAGGGTGGTTCTTTTAGCAATAAAGTTAAGGGTCCAATGTGGGGGACGGAAGTATATTTACAAATTCAGCCAGCTGATGAGATTTGAATTCAGACCATAAATCCGAGTTTGGTGTATCCGAGTGATGACCAATAGCTCCTTTGTAGCAAGAGGTCTATATCAACTCCATGACTAAATAGTCTTTTCATCAAGAACCCTTTGCACATGAAGAATTGAAGAGTTGATAGTAGCCTAGCTAGTAGGATGCATGTTGGGATTTTATCAAGAATGCTTCCATCATCCTTTATGAATTTAAATTTCCTTAACATGCATGCAGCCTTAGAAAAGTATCATCACATGCATGGATGAACTATATATCTTGTTCAAGATTATGGGTCCATTTGGGTAACTTTTTTTGTTTTGCATGTGTGATGGTGATTATATAAATATCTATTACCAAAGTTTTAAACTATGCAATTTAATACTTCAAGAACCGTGGGTTTCATTTAAGGGGAATCAACCTTGGAAATTGTTGGTTGATATGCAAATGTTGTGCACATGTTGTTTGTTTTACATTGGAATGATTGGAGGATTATTTTTAATTACTACTTGTACTGTAAAGGATAATGCCTTTGTTAATTAATCAAGATTATGGCAACAATGATCATGTAGTTAACCGAGTCATGTTGTTGAAAGTCACATCTTGTGATTCACCTTATTTCAAGTTTTAAAGCTCATTTGGATTGTCAATTGATTTTACCTCAATGAAAATGTAATGGACAATAACAACTGACGTACAATTTCTAATTAATTTTATAATTACATCACGTTAATTTATTAGAGAATGAAAAGAAAAATTATGGCTTTGGTAGTATGAGTATCATTGGTTGTTGGAATAAGGGGTTTTAAGGTACATGCATGACTTAGATCAATGTTGTACTAACTTGTAACATATACTCAGAGATTGATCAATATAGTACAATAAATGAATTTAAAAAACAATGGGAGTAGACAAAATGCATGGTGATTAGAGAAGTTGTGTTATTCGTTTTTTTGATCAATTGAAACAAGTCAAATACAAAAGTGTAGCTCCTATTCGATTTTGATTTGAAAATGGTCTGATTTAGTAGGTTGGTGTAGTTACAGTCCTTATACTTTTTATTGTTATCAAGTTCTTATTAAATTTCAAGCCTAATTATGTTATTAAACCTAAATTATGTTATCTTAAATACACTTCAAGTTTCATATTCACCTTCAATTGAGAGTGAAGTGCTCGTACAAAATTGAGTAGCCCTTAGATCCATTATCCTTGTTATCAAGTTCTTATTAAATTTCAAGCCTAATTATGTTATTAAACCTAAATTATGTTATCTTAAATACACTTCAAGTTTCATATTCACCTTCAATTGAGAGTGAAGTGCTCGTACAAAATTGAGTAGCCCTTAGATCCATTATCCTTGTTATCAAGTTCTTATTAAATTTCAAGCCTAATTATGTTATTAAACCTAAATTATGTTATCTTAAATACACTTCAAACCTTATATTGTAGGTTTCATATTCACCTTTCAATTAGAGTGAAGTGCTCATACAAAATTGAGTAGCCCTTAGATCCATTATCCTCATCAAGTTAATACAAGAATTATTCCTATAATAGTAATTTTTTATAGGAAAAATTGATTCTAACAATCCCACCTTTAACCGGTTCGCTGTTAATAATCCCACCTTTAGATTATTATTTAATAATCCCACCTTTATAGAGGATCTTCTTCTATTGGTCCCTCATGACCGGTAACCTGAACAACGGGTAAACTTTTTTTAAAAAAAAATTGAGTGACACGTGTCACTAAATTATTGGTAAAAAAATAACTTTTTTTTAAAACCAAGCCAGCCCCAACGAACACCCTAAGGTCCCTAACCCGACCTCCGGCAGCCCCTCCTCCACCGTCGAACCCCCATCCCCACCACCTGAACCCCGTTCCCACCTTTCCCCGACAAAAACTGGCCCGATTCCAACCCTCACCCATGGAAACCATCAAAGCCCTTAATTTCAAGGAATTTAAAAAAAAAACAATGAATTTATTTCAAGGGATGGCTTGAGGTTGAATTTGGGTAAGAGTTTCAGGGATTTCCGGTGGTTTTCGGCGGTTTAGGCGATAGTCAGTGAGTAGAGGGGGTTTCGGCGGTTGGGTGGGATTTTAAGGTGGTGGCTGTGGTGGTTTCGGGGGATGGGATTCGGGTTAGGGATGATTTTGGTCGGTGGTGGCTGTGGTGGTTTCGGCGGGGTGGTTTTCGGTAATGGGGGGTTCCGTCCGGCCATTTTCAAGGGTACGGGTGGCGGCCTGCCGGTTTTTGTGGGGCTGAGGTAAGGTTAGGTGGCTGGTGGGTGGAGCTGAGGAGGTGGCTGGTGGGTTTTTTATTCTTTTTTTTTTCAGTTTTGTTTTTTATTTTTTCAGTTTTTTTTAGGTTTTTTTTTTCAACCAATTAAAACACGACACAATGCATATCAACCTGTAAAAACCGGTTATCAACAGGTTAGTGACCAACAGAATAAGATCCCCTATAAAGGTGGGATTATTAAATAATAATCTAAAGGTGGGATTATTAACAGCGAACCGACTAAAGGTGGAATTATTAGAATCAATTTTTCCTTTTTTATATTATTATTGTTGTTGTGAAAAAAAGCTAATTATAGTCATGGAAACTTGCAAACAGCAAAGTGACAACAAAAGTAAATTAAAGCAAATTACCAAAAATAAAAAAGATCATCATTGAAGCGTCCAAGGACATATATATTGCTTATTGTCCTATCATTATTTGACTCATGGACCATTGCCTATAAATCCTCTCTTATAGTCTTATTCGACCATTCTATTCTCGACTTTGAGTATTTTTCTCTTTTTTTTTTTTTTTTTTTTTTTTTTTTTTTTTTTTTTTCTCATTCTTGTTAGTTTCATTCCATACTCTTCTTGTTAATCCAGTACTAATTTCAGTCTATATTTTCACCAAAAAATAAAATAAAATAAAATAAGTTCAATATATACCCATTCCTGTAAATAGAATATAATAAAAAAGTGTAGTATTATTAGAAGTTGTTTATCACCAAATCAAATTAGCTTGCATGATACTGCCGGTATTACAAATTCACTCAATTTTTGTTCGATCATTTACTTAGGACCTGTTAACTTCAGCTTAATTTCAATTCAGTTCAATTCAGCTCCAATCAGTTTAGTTCAATTTAGTTCCTAATTTTTTTCTCTCATAAAATATTCATTTCATCTTAGCTCATTTCAGTTAAAGGGGACATTAATCTTATAAAATCCAAATTGTTTTTAATTACATAAAGTTATCTTCTTTTAATTTTTTATGTTATAAGAAGTATAAATGAGAGAATATGGGAATTAATGACTTAGTTAAAGGAAATAGATCAATCTTAGTGGATCCAATTAAAAAAGAATGAATCCTCAAAAAAAAAAAAAAAAAAGAGAGAGAGAGAGAGAAAAGAGAGAGAGAGAGAGATTATTTACGGAGTAGTATTTATGTGAGATGTTTCTTCAAAGGCATTTGATGTGATAGAACTAATTTGCAAATTTGAGAAGTTTATTTGACACAAAGAGAATGGTCATGGTTACTAATTAATTATGTACAATGTAATTCAAATGGGCCTAGTATACAGTATTTTAAACAAAATTGCAAAAGGGTCCCAATTAAGCTTTGTCTTTGGCCACCATTCGAGCCTAAGAAGTGAGACCATTGAAAGAGAGAATGCTGACTTGGGATGCCAAATTGCAAACAAGAGTACAAATCTACAAGATGCATGTTCTTGGTAAAGGTTTTTTAAGGGCTTTGATTCCAAATTGGACCAAACAAGTTTAAGAAGTGGTGAAATTGACCGATTTAATCCGCGAACATTTTCTTTATTTTTGTTGTATTATATTAACTTTCAAAGTAATGCGTAGTCAATCCACAAATAAATTTATTTTGTTTGAATTTTACATTATATTACTAGTATATGATTTCGTTTTGTTTTGAATTTATTTTTTGAACTTATTTTCCGCGAACATTTTCTTTATTTTTGTTAAAAGCTTTGAGTTTATTTTCAATATATAATCATAATATAATCGTATTTTGTTTAAGCTCATCTTTTCTGTCTAGACTCTATAATAAGCTAAATGCATAAACGTATTCTCATTTGCATACCTTTTATCAAATATGATTTAAATACCTCATCCTCATTAATCGATTAATGAAAAATACAATGCTTCTTTACAATCATTTAAACCTAAGTAACACCTAACTAACAAGTAACAACACACCCCCTTGCTTCCTCCTTTCCCTTCCTTATTACCAACTCATACCACTTTGTCTTTGAGCCTTAACCCATAAGCTAAAACAACAACAACCAATACCAAAAACCCCCCATTATAATTTCCTTTTTCCCAAATCAAATCAAATCAATCACTATTCACATAAATCACAATCACCTAAAAAAACACCCCATTCCCATAATTCCCATTTTATTTTTCTCACCTTTTCCAAAAAAAAAAAAAAAAAAAAAAATCATTTTATTTTTTCTTCCCCACCATCGACGTGGTCACAATCCCCATTTTACCCCCACCACATCTCCCTCTTCCCTTTTCTCACTACACTATAAACCCCCCTTCAACAAACACTCTTCTTAAGTCAAATTCGTCAATTCAAAATCCAAACACACAAAAAACTCACTCTCTTTCTCTCTCCTACTCCCTCTTTCTCTCTCCACCGCACGCGCCGCCGCCATGTCGAGTCGCCACCTCCTGAACCACCTCTCCCAACTCACAACCGACGAAAACTCCCGCTTACTCCACTGGCATTACTCCGAATTCGACGACCACAATTTCCAAATCCACGGCCAAACCCTCTTTTACCTCTTCATCCTCTTCTCCATCATCCTCCTCGTCACCCTCTTATTACTCTACGCGCGGTGGTACTTCCGCTTTCGCCACGCCCACCACGCGCACTACCACAACTCACAAGCGCACGTATCACACACGTCGGCAGACCCGGCCATATGCCACGGTCTAGATCCGATTGTCATCAAGGCCATGCCCATACTCCTCCACCAACGGTCATCCGTTGGAAGGGAAGATGAAATGGAATGTTGTATTTGTTTAGGTGTTTTCGAAGATGGTGATAAAGTCAAAGTGTTGCCTAAGTGTGATCATCGATTTCACTCAGATTGTGTAGATCGTTGGCTTTGTACTCAATCCAGTTGCCCACTTTGTCGACTCTCTCTCCGAGTTGACCCGCCTTCTGACCCGTCGGTAATATTAGCTGTATGATTTTTTTTCATTATTTTTTTTTGATTTGTTTAATACCAGATCGAAATTTACCCACTTCTATTTTTTTTGTGGGTTAGTTGGTTAATTAGAGAGGAAGATTTTGATGCAACAACCCAAAAATCACATAATCGTGATTCAGCGGATTTGTTGAATTTTTCTCTTTTTTAATTATTATTATGATTATTAATATATATATATTTTTTTCAATATTTTGTAAAATGTAAATAAGTGTGACAGTCGTACCATCAATTGAGTGTGTGACAGCGTCACTTAGACGACAGAACTGTATTAAATTATTTGGTTGTATATTATGGAGAACCAGAAATTTTTTCCAGTTCTTTTAAATTGTAAAAATCAACCCTTTGTAGTTTGTAATCCTAATTTTGGGATCTCAATATAAATATTGAATGTTTTATTTATTTATTTTTTTTGCATAATTATAATTGGGAACAAGAAAGTTCTGGATAAATAAAAAAAAAAAAAAAAAAGTTATGGGGAATTTGGAATTATTAGATGGGAAAATGGTGTACAACTAATATTTTGTTGTTTAAATTCCCATCTAAGATAGATAGATAAGCTGAAATGCAGATCAAAGACCGTATCTTGACAATCCACTTGTTGTATATAAGTGGAAAGGGGTCACATTTATGAATTGATTCTTGAAAATTGACTTAATTTTACGACTCGAGACACTTAATTTCCCAACTCAAAAGTTGTTGTATCATACTAACTTCGGACGGCTGGATAAGGTTTATGATATGACATTTCACATTTGGATAATTTGTATTGCTAGTTTCTTTGGTACGATACTTGAACCAATTTGTTCAATGTGAAATTGAAAATGAAGTGCAAGGTTTCTTATATTGAATTCTAGTATTTTTGAAAGTATATTCATTCTTAGGTGTTGACGTGAATAGATGTGTTCCGGGGTGTTGATGTGAATGCGGAAGGTTACAATTTTGTAGCAGGGAGATTACGACAGAGATATTAGATGTGAATGCAGAAGGTTTCGATTTTGTAGGCTGATTACGACAGAGATATTATTAAAAGATCCTACTGATATTAGCTTATGATGAATTATTAGGTGATAGAATTGCAAATTGCATTATTGTGGAAAAGTGATACTGATAGATCAATTTTGCATACCAAATAAGGGAAATGTTATGTTCAATGTACTAATTTATGTCAATTAGCGCTTATCCATGTAATCCATCACATTTGTAGATGTGGAGAGGTGTTAGATATGCTGTTTTTTCCAGTGATATTTTAGACTCCAGTAAAGTGTATATTGGCAAGTACATCTGCAAAACTACTAGATTGTCAAGATAGCACCTGATTTGAGCACCTTTTAACTTAGGGTGGCAATGGGCTAAGTTGGTAGGCCATAGAGGTTGAGCCTAGCAGCTCATGCCTCATGGCACAACTGCACGACATGGCTGCAGGGGGTAAAGATAGAGCCATTTAAATTGTGTCTCGACTCTTGACATGCCAGTTTTTTTGCAAACGTAGTTTATATTCCCTTGTTCTACCACTCATGTAAGTCATGTTGTGTTGAGCCTCTTTATGTTTTAGTGACCATCTCGATTTTCAATTGAAAATGAGCATGGCAAGGAAGAGAAATGCTTGATGTCTCTCAGATAGTTAGCAACAAATGCGAACTAAATTCTCATTTTGTTATGAGTAAGAATGGGATAGGTTGTCTCATAACGAAGGTGAAAGCCAATCATAAGTAGAAAAAAGTCATCTTTCTTTCACTTGTAGCCTTGTGCACCATCTATATCACACTAAAAGCCATTGTCTTCACAATATACAAAATTAAACTACAAACCAATTATTATACTATCCCTTTTTACAACCACAATTTTCACTCCACAATAAACCAATTATTATACTATCCCTTTTTACACCACAATAAAAAGTTAAAACTATAAACAAATTACTATGCCATTGATTTTCACAGTTATAATTTTCACTCCATAATGTTATGAATGCAGAGTTGGTTCATACATAGCAAGTAAAAGTTACTTACTCAGTTGGTCAAACTCTCGGAGAAGTGGTACATTAGCAGCCAATTCATGAGGTCAAATATCACTCACATGTTTTACACGAAATATCTATAACAAACAGTCAGGCATGCTTATACTGATGTGAATGTTCTTACATACACACTCGCACTTATTATAATCAAACGTGTTATAATTTATTTTATTATTTTTTTAAACATATTTCAAATGAACAAGAGTCATAAAATTAAGCATAGAATATATCATTGAGACTTTAGTTGTTAGGTTTGTCTGTTTGGGTTGTAAACATTATAATTAATTAATAAATCGTCTTTTATGTGTTAAAAAAAGAATATATCATTGAGTCTTGACTATTAGGTGCACCAATAATTGGAGTCTACCACAAGTCCACAAATGGATACATGACACATTGACACACCCATTTCCTTCGTAAATAAAAGAACGATTCAGAATAGTAAACTTGTAGTTTAGCCCATAATTTACGAATAAGGCCCAAACCCCAACATTTTCTAGTAAAAGCCCATAAATCCATAAACATCGATAGGGTTTCGCTATATATTATCCCAAAACCCTCATCCTTTCCTTTCCTAACTGTTGACTCCCCCTTTTTCTCTCATCGGCTGCTACATCCGTCGATTAGGGTTTTGAGGTTGCCGACTTTCTTCATCCTTTCATCATGAGGGCCAAGGTACTTTGAATTTCTTCATTAATCAATCGATTAACTTAAGTTTCTTTCTTAAATTCATTGATATGTTCGATTCAATAGAAATAATGTTTTTCCGCCATTGTTAATGTTCGACTTGTTGATTTGATTGATTTTTGCAGTGGAAGAAGAAGCGTATGAGGAGATTGAAGAGGAAGCGCCGAAAGATGAGACAGAGATCTAAGTAGAAGAGGATCTACAGCTTTCATGGTTACTCCTTTAGTTTTTAATTTTGTTTCGTATTGTTAAATCTTAGTTCGTCGATCGATTAGCTGTTTCTATGGCAATCGAAGTGATTTAGGTACTAAGTTTTTTCGTGTCATGTAATTGATACATTTTGATAAACATGAATTTTGGAGTAATGTAACTCAAGAGTTTTTTCTACCTTTTTACCTGAATCTCTTTAGTCTTCTTATCTTTCTACTTCACTGAATTCAATATATATTGTTTGCATTTCATTAATATTATTGCTGGATCTATGTTGTTGAGGATAAATGCAGAAGTAATTGAAGATTAAGAACGAATTTTAATTTTGGATGCTTTTGTATAAAGATAAATTCATAGCTGTAGGAAATGCTGGAATGATTAGTATAGTAATTTTCCCAAATACAATGAAGAAATTGTGTTACTTGTTCGGAACATTTTGATGCCTTAATCTTAAATTGTCAACTACTGTAATTATCATGGTTTGTTTGATGATGGGTGAAATGATTTGTGGCAACAATTAGATGATGAATGTTATTCGAATGGAAATTTTGGAGCCTATGGTTTACTAATACTATTATGAATTGGGAAGGTTATCCTGTGCTCGTATTTTAAACATTGCTTTCCTTTGCGTGTAATTTATAGCCATGTAAGTAAAGAGTGATGATGAATTTGGAGGTTGTTTGGTGCTGGGGACTTGTAAACATTGCTCCCCTGCGTATGATTTGACCTGTATTTTTTTTAGGTAGTGGTATACTGGTATGGGAAGCTCTTTTGATGCTACCGTTATTTTTATTTTCTATTGTAGACTTGTAGTCCAGTGATGATGATTCGATGAATACATAATTCATGTCATTCTTTTTAAAATTTACATCATCTTTTTTAAAGGGCATGATTTTTTTTGGTGATCATTACTTGTGCTGATTTTGATATTGGTGTAGGTTTTATCTTTTTCTCCTTGAAGAGTCGTTAATGTATACTCTTTGTGTGAATTTACTATCAACCCATCATCATAAAACTATAATATTATCAAGTGGCAACAATTCAAAACTTCATATCTTATATTTTTTCAGCTGCCTATCCCTCTAATTTCCCTGAGTTCAAAAACTGTCAAAGCTATGCCACGATTGTTCCTTAACCCAAGCAGACCTTTTCATAAGAGAGAGTTGGTACACAAACTAGTTAGTAGCGTTGTGCATGAAGTAAGTATAAATAGCGTATCTAATGAGTACCTGTTGGCGCTAATTTTATCAAGGGCGTAATTGATGCAACCAAAACTTTTTTAAAAAACTGTAAATTACGGATAAGCTTGATTACTCAGAATGCCTTGTTTAACCTTTCGCAAAAACAGATCATTAGGCAAAGTTAGGACTTAGGAATATTACTCTATTAATTACACAAATGTACATCGAATTTATTCCCTACTGGTACTTTTCATTTCTTTACCAATATGGAGGATAAACAACCAACTCTTATTTATTATTACTTCACTTATCCCTGAAACAGAAGATTCTTTACGTTCTCTTCTTCCCTAAATAAACTGCAAAACCCTCACCCCAGTTTAAAAAAAAAAAAAAAAAAAAAAAAACCTATAATTATTTACTATGACGGGCTGAATCCGATTTAGGCGCATTCTCATCACCACTTTTGGGCTGAAGAACAAGACGATCAATATAACTCTTAACCTCCGCTGCAATCATATTCTGCATCACATTTATCAAACACGTGTCATCTCTCCCCACCGTACATCTCATCAATTTCTTAATCTCACCCTCATCATCACCCTTCCTCACCTGATCCTCCCCTTCTCTCTCTCCTCCACGTGGCACATCCATAACCTTCCCAGGTGGCAAAAGCGTCAAAACCGTCTCAACCCCACCATCCTCTTCCTGCTCCGACACCACACCAGAACTCACCTCCTTCTTAATCACCCCCGATTCAGACTCACTCGAAACCGCCACCTCAACTCGCTGCCGTTTCGACTCCGCCCCCACTTGTGGGTCCCGTTTCCTCCTAAGTGTACTATTCCAATGATTCTTAATCGCATTATCCGTACGCCCAGGAAGAAGCTTAGCGATTGTGGCCCATCTATTACCGTGGGCCTTATGGGCCTGGATTAAATCTCATCCTCTGTTGGGCTGAAAGCCCGGTGTTGAACATCTGGGCTTAGCTGATTACACCACCTTAGCCTGCATGATTTACCGGACCTCCCTGGAATTCCTTCGCTTATCAAAGTCCAATTCCTCGGCCCATGTTGATCCACTAGCCTTTTCAACGTTGCATCCTCTTGTGGGGTCCATGATCCCTTCACCCGATCCTTTACGACGTCGTTCTGTGTTCCCATTGGTTGAAGATTTTTCTGAAACTCTCAAATTTTATGGAGGTTTTTGTTAATTTAATTTTTTTTAATGAAGAAGAAAAAATGGATGAGAAAGAGGTTTATATTGAGGAGAGAGAAGGAGTAAGTTATAACTGCCTTGCTGCTGGTGTGGGAGGTTACAAATTTTTTGGTGTAACTGATTTTTATTTTTTGCATTAACGGCAAATTTTATGGGTTAGTTAAGCTATTTTATCTTTTTAATTTTATTTACTAATTTACGTTATTCAACGACTGTTTTCACCAAACTCCGAAACTATGGCAGTTGGGAAGTATTTCTCTCTCTTTCTTTCTTCTTTTTAAGAATGTCGCAAACGTTTACGACATTTTAGTCAACTTTGTAAGATTATGACTTTTATGTGATTTGAGATGATTAAGCGTTGAGGCTGGATATGGAGTAAAAAACACGTTTATGAGACGTATTGTGAAATTGCATTGGTGTTGTGTAAATACTATTTAAGGGTAGATTATAGCTGTCCTTTTAATTTAAGTCTAAAAAGTTTGGTATAACAAAATTGTAGATTAGAATCAGTTATGAGGAAAATTGTGGATTTGTAAGTCTATATTTTGTTTCGGATGGGATTAATACTCTTAAACTTACAACGTTTGATAGATTAGTGGTTACGTTGTTATATTCTGTTACAAGTTCCAATCCTACTTATCTAACAGAAGTGTTGGACCAAATCAAATGTTTGAAGTCAAATAAACGAATCATACATATACATTTGTAATCTTGTTTGTAAGGCTGATGCAGATTTACTATGGAGATATTATTTCTTCTAGATGATTTACTTCAATTATTTTTATTGTAAAATCTTGGCATAAAATTTTACATTTTGTTGAGTAAATTTCTGCCTTTCTGTTCACGTATACAATTTGTGACACCTACTTATTATGTGTATGGTAGTTAGAGCTGTCAATTCGGGTAAACGAGTCGGGTTTAGATCGGGTAAGAGTGGGTCAGGTCAACTCGGATTAATTCCATAACCTATGCAGATCCGGTTTAGGTTAGGTCATGCTTGAGTTGGGTCACGTCGGGTCATACTTCTTATCGAATTGGGTCGGGTAGATAATAAGTCGGGTTACATTCGGGTCGGGTGAACAATAAGTTGGATTTAATTCGGGTTTTCACGGGTTAGAGTAATTCTCGGGTTCGAGTAGGGTTCGGTTCAAATCAATTATTTGCGGTAGAATCAGGTCGGGTCATTCTCGGGTTTGATTCGGGTTTGGTTCAAGTCAATAATTTGAGGATTATAATCAGGTCGGGTCATTTTCAAGTCGGGTCATTCTCGGGTTCAAGTCGGGTTTGGTTCAAGTCAATAATTTGCTGGTTATAACCTAGTTGGATCATTCTTGGATACAAGTCGTGTTATGTTTTAGTCAATAATTTGCAGGTTACAATCAGGTCGGGTTATCCACTTTTTTGAGAAATTTTGCAGGTTTTAGGGTCCGGTGTCGAAAAGACTTGAGATTTTAGGGGATACATCTCGGGGTCATATAATTCTGTTTGGAACCATATGTGATCATTATATATTGCCATAAATGTTCGTGGTAGGCTTGATTTAATGAAATCGATGAAAGTTATAAATCGGTAAATTGGCCGTTTAAAGGCAAATTGGATGGTTCCACCCATCCAATTGGACTCTTAGAGGGTATTAGGGATCATGGTAAAAATTTCGGCAATTTTTATTTATGAGCGAAAAAAAGTCAAAAAATTCAAAAATGAAGGCTAAGATCCACACTTTTTGAGAAATTTTGGAGGTTTCGAGGCCCGATGTCGAAAATCCTTGAAATTTTAGGGCATAAATTTCGGGGTCATATAATGCCGTTTGAAACCATATATGATCATTATATGCTGTCATAAATGATCGTGGTAGGCTTGATTTAATGAAAACGGTGTAAGTTGTAAACCGGTAAATTGGCCGTTTAAAGGCAAATTGGGTGGTTGCACCCACCCAATTAGACTCCCGGAGAGGTAAACATTTCGGCAAATTTTTTTTTTAGGCGAAAAAAGTCTAAAAATTTCAAAATTGAAGGCTATAATCTACCTATTTGAGAAATTTTGGAGTCTTCAGAGTCCGGTGTCTAAAAGTCTTAAAATTTTAGGGAATAAATCCCAGGGTCATATAATGTCGTTTGAAACCATATTTAATCATTATTTGTTGTCATAAATGTTCGTGGTAAGGTTGAGTTAATGAAATCGGTGCAAGTTGTAAACCGTAAAATTGGTCGTTTAAAGGCAAATTGGATAGTTCCACCCACCCAATTGGACTCTCGGAGGGTAAAATGGACCACGGTAAACATTTCGGCAATTTATATTCCGGGCGAAAAAAGTCAAAAAATTCCAAAATTGAAGGCTAATATCCATGTTTTTTGAGAAATTTAGAAGGGTTCGGGGCCTGTTGTCAAAAAGAAATGAGATTTTAGAGGATAAATCTCGAGATCATATAATACCGTTTGGAACCATAAATAATCATTATATGTTGTCATAAATGTTAGTGGTAGGCTTAAGTTAATAAAATCGGTGCAAGTTGTAAACCGGTAAATTGGTCGTTTAAAGGCAAATAGGATGGTTCCACCAATCCAATTGGAATCCCAGAGGGTATTAGGGATCATGGTAAATATTTCGGCAATTTTTATTTCCGGGTGACAAAAAGTAAAAAAATTCCAAAATTAAAGGCTAATATCCATGCTTTTTGAGAAATTTAGAATGTTACGAGGCCCGGTATCGAAAAACATTGAGATTTTAGGGGATACATCTCGGGGTCATATATGTCGTTTGGAACCATATATTGATCATTATATGTTGTCATAAATGTTTGTGGTAGGCTTGAGTTAATGAAATCGGTGCAAGTTGTAAACCGGTAAATTGGTCGTTTAAAGACAAATTGGATGTTTCCACCCAGCCAATTGGACTCGCGGATGATATTAGGGACCATGGTAAACATTTCGGCAATTTTTATTTTCGGGTGAAAAAGTAAAAAAACTCTAAAATTAAAGGCTAATATCCACACTTTTTGAAAAATTTTGGAGGTTTCGGTCTGCAGTGCAAAATGCAACCTTAACCATGGACAGTTATAGGAGAGCTTAATTATTCTACGAAGTTTAAACTTTTGGAAAAAGTTTCATTCTAAATTTTTTTAATACTTTGTAATTAGTAGGATAGTCCAATAAATGATAGATTATTCTCTTTTGTATTTTTTAATCTAAAATTGTAACTATTCTGATTAGATTATCCATGTTGAATTGTTTATATTGCATAGTCCAAATTATTTCTCAACCTATTTAAATACAAAGGTTTTAGGTAAATAAATAAGGCATGCATGTTAATAATAAATGTTAACTAAAGGTAGGTAATATAATGCAAGCAACACATGAATTATTATAATGGTAGAGTATTAAAAGTTAGTAGTATAACAAAGGTTAATGAGAAAAATTAAGGTAGGTAAAGAGTAAACTAGTCACAGTAAACTTGTGGATTGGAATTGTGGTTGCGTTATAAGGAAACATGTAGGAGGCATTGCTTCAGCTTTCACCCGTAAACACTTATCAACTCCTAACATTTGCTACAACTGTTTTTACGCGCTAAAACTTAGTTACACTCCAACATTACATTCATGTCATTTTGTTTGTATGTTTTTATGCTTCTTTCCCACTCATATTTTGTCATATATCGACATATATATTATATTGTCTATTGCACCAAGTCATGGTACAATGTACCACGTGACTATTTCAATTAAGTATGTACCTTATTGTATTTATAAAAAAAGGTATATATATTTGTGATTAATGTAAATTACATCTATTGTTCAAAAAAAATGTAAATTACATCTAGGCAATGTCCCATGGTGTATATTAAATATTTCATCGTGATCCATAATAAAATCAAATCATGTTTTATAACCTCGAAAAAGCATGCATTATCATTGGACTTCACATGACGTGATTATTTCATATATATACTTCCACGTATTATATATATATAATAATGTAAAACTCAATAATGTTATACCTATTTATTAACTAAGAGGAAAAAAAGAAGCGTTGCCTCTTACTTGTGACACGAAAATTTGAAGTACTAGCACTAGACCATGATATAATTCTAGTCAAAACACCCATTAAAGACTGCTTAATTGCACTAACATTACAAACACCATCATTATTATCTAATTTATAGTAAAGTAATAGAATGCTTTTCAATCTTCCTCCTAAACAACCAATTTCAGCTCCAATTATGGTCAAGTTGAGGTCTTTAAGTGCCCGGATTAGCTCAGGGATTAAGTCGGGCCGGTCTTCGCAGCATAATGTAGCCTTCAAAAACATTATGTTGTTGTTGTTGTTGTTGTTGTTGTTGTTGTTGGGATGATTTTCTTTCTGATTACGAGCAATCGTTGGAAAGCCTCCTTGCATATTATTTGTGTGACATTCAATAGTAATGTCATCAATTTCTGTTGGGATTGTAAAGAGTTTGCTGATTTCTGATGCTTTTCTTTTTAGGTCTTTAACTTGCTCTACTACTCTTTCTAGGAGAGCTGCCTTGTCCATCTGTTTTACAAAGTTAGAAAACCGTCATGATGTTTTTTAAATATTGCAAAACAAATTCTAAATGCACGTGATAATATATACTTTATTTTCATAACACACATAGACAATTATTCTTTCTATAAGATTACTGAAAAAATAAGGGCATTTTAGTAATTCAAGAAGGAGACTATCCAATATCATTCGAATTTTAGAAAGTATAACATCTGGTTATATTATTTTCCCTTATTCTATAATATGGTAGATAATGTCACAATGTGTTTAAAGCAATTTGATGAAGAAGCAAAATCATTGCTCACATTGTGAAACACAACAATTATATTTTTTTTTTGTTTTTGTTTTTGTTTTTTTTTTTTTATATCAGAAATTTAATCATGTGAATTATGTTTGTAAAAGTAGCACCTTTAAAGATACATGGAGAATCTTTCAAATGAAACATAATGTAAGCAATGATACTGCTCTAAATTAGCTCCCTAGACATCTTAATAAGTTTTTGGACCTACTTTGACTTCATTGATATATATCTTAATGCTCGAGGTTATGATGAAAACAAGCATAAATGACTCAACTAATTAGACTAATCAATGGGAATAAGAATTTAAGAATCCACTAATAACTTGATAAACATGAGTACTTAGGCTATAGGGAACTAGGGAGTACCACAATACTGTCATCCATAACCAACAAAGTGATCCTTTTTTTGTTTGTTTTGTACTGACTAACATGTAAGAGGGCCCGATTCGATAACAAATTAAAAGATAATGATAAATTAGTTGAATGGTTGGAAGTTAGGACTATAATAACAATTCTTTCATTGGGGCCTAAAACATTTTCCAAAATATGAAAAGTCACGATCTTGCACCAAGATGAAATCATCAAATTAAGTAATAAAACTATTTTATGGACACTATTAAATTTTATATCAATTAGGCCAAATTAAAACTATTGATGGTTAATAACATATGATGATGATAATGATCATTGCTTTATATATCATCTCTTATACATACAAATATACAATGTGTTTAAACAAACTTAAACATATATAACAAACAGTACATTATTATGTTAATAAAATCTAGATTAAGGAGGCTTAATTAATTATTGCATACCTTATCTGACTTGGGTACAAGCCTTCTAAGCCTAGCAAGCTGCCCATTAATCCGATCGCGACGGCGCTTCTCAGCTTGCCTGTGGCTATGAGAGGAATTAGCAGCAGTTTTATCTTCTAATTCTGCATTTCCTTCAAATTCAAAGCCATAATTTGTAGGTAATTCTTGCAAAAACTGCATGCTTCTTGTTGCAGTAGTACCATGAAAATGATGACTCATAGTTTCCTCTTCTGGTAATCTAGGATAGCTAAAGCTATTTTGGGCCATTTTATAAAACCTTTTTGTGAGAATATATATGTATGTGTGTATATATATATATATATGAAGATTACATATGACTTAATAAAAAAAAGGATTTTCTTTTTGCTTGGTCTAAAATCTACATATATATATATAGTCATCTACTATGTTGAAAACTTTATTCTTAAGTGATTCGAGATTTCCATGTCATATATATGGTTCTGAACAAATTATAAATTATCCATAAAGTGACGAGAATAATATTTTGTCGAAATTTATATTTTCCACTCAAAATCCATGGTGTATTAGATTTATCAATTTATTATTGACTAAAATGACAAATAATTGATGATTTTGGACCACATAATAATAGGTAGATAAATATAGTTGGATTACTTTTACTTAATTGGTGTACTATTCTAAAATTTTGCCAATTTGTGATCATGGTTCTTTGTTAGTGATTGGGGGCCATATTTGTCTATGCCTAAGCTAATTTGCTTTTTGGAGTATTCCTACTAAACTAGTCCAATGAAAATCTTTCTAGGATTGATAGATATAAACTATAAATATATATATCTTACCTCATCATTGAATACAAAATAGCAGATTTTTGAAATCTCTCTATGTATTTTGTGAATGTAACTAAATTGGACTTTGTCACTCTCCAGTCTCCACTATATTGGCCCATGGTTAGCTTGGTAGTAATCAAGCAATTAATTTACTTTCAAAGTGTGTGAAAGATTTGTTTCATAAGTTAAATGAGGACAACATTATATGGTTCTAATTTATAAAGGGATAAGATTTGATCTAATCAAGAGCTTTGTATAGTTATAGAGTATTTTCTTGCACATGAAACAAACTTTTCTAATGCTTCAATTTTTTTTTTTTTAATTTTTTGTCTTTCAATTTTTTATTTGATTTTATTTTTATTTTATTATTTTTGAAAGCTCTAATGCTTCAATTCATTTAATATTAGTTGTGAATTGAAATAATCCTATCAGCTATCAAATTATATTTTCCTGAATTATATTTAAGTGAAAAGAAAATATATATTTTTTACAATGCTTGATCAAGGATGACATTATTTGTAAGTGAGATTCGTGAGAAGAATATGTGAAATTGCTAGATCAAGGTGTTAGTTGTTGTCCTTGCTGATAATTATACTATACTATGGAAATTTAAACACAAGAATTATCAATCTTATCACTTATTGTCTTTTTTTTTTTGTTTTTTTAAAAAAAACTTATTATTTAATAATGTTTGAAGTAACTTAATAAGCTAATAAGTTATAGCATCTATCAAACACAAATTCATTGATGTTTGAAGTAACTAAACTTTTGGTGATTTTTTTCCACACTTATTCAAATATACATCACACACAATATTCCTTTAAAAAAAAAGAAAAGGATTTAGTAGATTTTACTCATTACAACCCATGCATATGTGTTATTAGACTCCAAATAAAGCATCAACTTAACTGAAATGAACAAAACCTTACCCGCAATGAATAAGTATCTAAAACGAAGTATTATTTTTAGTTCATCACCAATAAACATCATTTCTTGTAGTCCAAACTCACTCTACTCTTGTAATAATAAAAAAAAAGTGTATTCATTTGAATTGTACATGGGGTGTATAAACATCATTTCTTGTAGTTCGTTTATGCACCTCTTAATTATTAACGTAGCCGCCCAATTTATTGATATGTACTACAAAAGATTTGTAAAAATTTCCTCTTGCATTCAATAAAAATTGATCTATTTAATACACTATGGAGGTAGCTAAGGCATAATTAGAGAATCATGTAAATTTAGGGTACAGTTTATAAATTCAATTTGTCTTTTCGAATCTATTATAATATCTCTAAACATTCGATTAGACCGTCTCATTATTAAACAAACCATCTTAATTAGGATGTAACATAATCAAAGATGTTGGATTTGAAAGCACCAGCATCGCAAATCAACATAGGAGATGTCTTTGGTGATATTACAAATATGAATAGATAGGAAGTGAGGACAAACAATCGGATCGTCACCCCACAAAAAAAAGAAAACAAAGCAAAAATGAGCCCACAAAATTTATGCATACTTATCTACTCAGATTTTAGATGTTCATCAAAGATACAGTATTACTCTGATTGGCAACGCATCCTATGTGATGTTTTGTCTTTTTATGTGTCAACTTGCTAATCTTATTGCTCTTACAATTGTGGGCGGGAATAAAGGTTAAACACTTAATACGATTGTGGTGTCATGCAAAAATTTCATACAAACATTTGATTGAATTCTTATGTTGGTCGGTCCATCCAATACTCCAATATATAGATTACATGATAATGTATTAGATTTTTAGGGATAGCTTCAAATTCGACAATTTTTTTTTAAGTTTTGGTACAATAAAAATAATTTTGAATAAGTTCAGACAAAATAAGTCGATTAGAATGGAGTCCAGATTTTCTGGTCTCGTCATACACTAGGCTTAGCTAAACAATTCCATGAGATGAAGAGTATTACGATAAAGTGATCGAATACCTACTACTAGTGACAAATTGACCACCAACTAGATTTCATGAAGCATGTAATTCAACAAGCTATGTAGAACTTTTCATGACATTGTTAAATCCAACCCCATTTCAATTATTGCAAAGGAGAAATCAGCTCAGGTTGAAAGAAGATTAATGAGGTGCTTCCAATCTTTCATGTGAAGACATATTCTAAGTTTGTAAAGAGACCTAAACCGTGTAATATAGAAGTACACATTAAATTATTGACAAGTAAGATCGATCGAGATAGATGAATGCAAATATTACAAGAAATACACAATGAAGTTATCTAATAAGACACATGCAAGGCAGAGGACATGCAAATTACTCACTTTACTTGTCCTTCATCTCAATGATTGGCGTACATGAAAATGATAATTCTTAATCTAATATGTACACTATTTACGTCCAAATTTATACTGTTTAATATAAATGAAACTGAATTAGAAGGACAATATGGTTGTAAGCTAGTCTATCTTGTGACTTGTGAATGAATGCATCATGCATGTAATTGTAGCAGTGCAACATTGAAATATATAATATCTACGAAAACACAAATTGAAAATACATATATGTATTGTTGCAATTAATTTCTCTCGATTTTTTAAAATGTCTTTATCCCTTAATTAACACAGCTGGTCTTAAACGGATTAAAATGCTAGTTCATCTAACATCAGAAATTAAAAAAGTTGGGTATTAAATTGTGTTTGACGTGCTTGTATATATGTCATCTGCATTGTATCATGTTCATGAATATTTTTTAAGAAAACTTTTATCTAACATGAAGGTTAAAGTTAAACTTGCAAACTTTTTTGTATTCCAAAACCAAACAACATTTATTATTTATTTTTTTTATTTTTTTTTTTTGAGCCAAAGGCCCAAGGTATCAATAAATTTTAGCACAATTAAATGGTCTTAATTGGTGATGAAAAATGATGGGTCATAGAGGCAAATGAAGAGGTGAAATAGACAAGTTATAAAGCCCTCTTGCTCTTTAGTGCTCAATCTCTGTTAGACTAGCTAGCTTAGGCCAAATAATTATGTATTTGTTCTGACAATTTCTTTTATCATAATTGAAAGGACACTTGTAGAAAATTTAAAGTCCATATTGTCGGCAGAGAGCAGGTCCTTGATTGCTCATTTTTATACAGTAATATGGTGCTAAATTAGTTGGCCTCAGGGAGTAAAAAGGAGCTACTGAATAATAGAGGAAATAGGGATATCATTGTATCATAAGATTATTGCAAGAATGTGTTCCTGTACCATTCAACAAACACTTGATTGGTTCATCCACTCAATTTTTATTTTGTGAATTAATATAAAATGGCACCACATAATTTAATTATTAGATATGGGGTATCGTCTTTTAAGACTTTATATATGGAGTAAACACTTAAGTTAGTTGATATCCATGCTTGATCGTCAATTAAATAGTAATTTGATGAGGATAGATGATGTTACTCTCGGACCTAGTGATCCCATGCCATCGATATTTTAAGGAAGTTGAGCATCTCTCTTCTGGATAATCTATCTTACACATAATATGTTAATTCTCTCTTCCTCAACCTAGCAATTTTTGGCTTAGTCTATTTGAATCAGTTGTTAGCCAATCTGATTGATAGGTGCAAATGAAGCCTAGCAAGCGAGAAGTACTAGTTGGTTTCGAGTTCTACTTAAAGCATTGTAGAATCATATACATCTGTATGTATTCAGTACCTAAATACAGTAGTAAAGAGCCTCATTTAACTATGATTTCTGCATTCCCAGTATACAATAAAAGATTACCGAAGTAATACTCCTTGATGGCGGTTATAGTGTATCAGAATTCATTGTAATGTATAGCGCCGACTTTCCAAACAATGTATGTGGTTGCAAACATAACTGAGCTGATAAAAATAAAAGAGAAGGCAATCAGAAACAAATCGAGACCTCCAGGGAAGTCGAACGTCAGGCCTGCCTTAGGCATTCCCCGCTTACTGTCATCAAACAGGTTAGTAGGGGCTTGTGGAAGACCCTTCTTTCCTTTCTCACTCTCTCTCAAAGCATCCAATACACTGCGCCCAATTTCTGATTTAGCAGGCTTGGAATCTGAATAACGGCTCAGAACCCTTGCCGCCCTCAGTCTTTCTCTTGCAGTTAGTGGTGCTTTCTTCTGTATTGATTGCACATCAGCAGATGAGGGTATCTTGTTTTCCTGTTTTGAGTCATCCGCAACACTTATTTCTGATTGAGCAGGATTAGGAGAAGAATCTTCAGGATTTGAACTCTCACCGCGATCTGTAACTATACGGTCACTCTCTGCAACTGATAGATGTAGGTGCCTTCTGTTTAAACTAATGGTTTGCCTTGATTTGATAAGGGAAAAGGGAGCTGAAACATGGCCAATTTTCGGAACAGGATATCTAATGGAGGATCCAGAGACCTGCATAGTTGATTGTGAAAAGGACATCAGAAATTATCATAATTAAAACTACATCCAAAAGTTTCGCAGGCCATCAGATAAGGTGGTTAATTTTTTAAAGTCTACTCCCACAACTATATAGACAGGATTACCAGAACATGCAATTGACGCATTCATCTGATAACATCCTATAACCTAAAGTGTTGATCTCTCTTCCTGTTATGCTAAAGTTTAGCAATACTAAATTGCAACTAAGGACATGAAGTGTTCTGTGTTTCTGAGATTTACCTCTTATGCAATGTGACCAACATAAACATAGAACATGAATTTGCAAAACAATGCATAAAATAAATGCATGGAAGTTTTTGGCTTTTTGCTGAAGCTCAGACCGTGTAGATTTTATTTCACATCACCAAGTTCATAAATCAAATCAAGGAACTTTAGTCTCATTGAAAATTAAAGTCGAGGCTCAGAAGGTCATAAATCAACTTTGATGAAGAAGCAGGATAATAATATATTTGGAATTTGCCACTAAAGATCTTTGTAGGACAATTGGTACAGGGAACTACGGATAAACTCACTTTGACAGTAGAGTAAACATATATCCTGAAGACAAAAGTCCTGAAACAGACAGTGAGACCACACAGTCACACAAAGTGTAGGGAGTCTTTGAGCAGTTGAAACTAGTGCATCCAATAGAGGGAAATTAAAGACAATAGCAATTACAAGATATATGATTCTTTATAGCTTAGTTTCAGGGTTGAAATCGAACTAATATCAGTAGTGTGATTGTTGTGATTGTGACTACAAAAAAGTGTGACTAGAGACTATCACATAATGTTAATGTCTAAAGTAAAATCTCAAGGGATCATAAAGAGTGTCTGTGTCTGTCATCATACTTTGATATAAGCCTTTAATATGGAAAGCCGAAGGTAGAAGGATGCAATATCATAGAATGAGGACAGTTCACTAAGCAAATCCACACACAAATCTTAAGCAATCTAGGAGAGAATACATCATAAAAGCCACCTAATGTTTGGAACTCTTGAAATGATGACCAGCCAGCCATCAGTAAGTTCCACAAAAACTAACCAATAATCCAGGCTCAGATAATCATCAATCCATGGCCAGTTGAAACGGCGCAATAAATTGACATGCTTCATGATAGAAGTCTATGAAAAAGAATTTCAGGTTTTATCTAGATTCCAATTCTATAATTCTATTAGCTGCACTTAAAGCTTGAAGAAGTATATCTTCATCACAAAAGGGCAATGAAACAAACCAATGACCAGCAAAAAAAAACGGATGGACCGATGGATCAACCTTCAACCCTAGAAGAATTCACTTATTTCAACCACAAGTAATGGCTCCTATTAGGTACATGGCATCCTAGAGCACACACTCCCTACTAATGTGACACCAATCCATAAACGATGTTCTGTTCTTCGAATACACAAGTTAAGAACATCCCTTGATGCACATTATATAATTTTCACTATCATGCTTGGAAAGTAAATCAAATTTGCAATAGCTTAATTAGATTATAAATCTATCAATTATCATTAACCTTTTATTGTTTTTTATTTAAGGTCTATCAATCCAATTAGGACTCATAACACTATACCTTATCCAACAACATACAAAAATTAAGGGTAAGGAAATGTAAGAATTCTCATCACATAATTTTTTTTATGCATTTACTAATAGTTCAAAATCTCAATAAACCATAATTTGAAACAAAGCTACATTAGATATCCAGACATACGCAAAATTTATACAACAATTTACCAAACTACCAAAAGAATGAGATTTATACATAAAAATGAAACCTTTCTTCAAGATTATTAATCAAAGAACAAATTACTCAAAAAAGTTTTCAGAAAAGAGAAAACTTACAGAGTTAAAGGAGACGACGGAATTGAGTGAAACCGCCATGATTAGGAGGTGGACGGAGGTTGAAGATGAACCATAAGAGCTCTCGAAGCTAGTGAGTAGTGATGGTGTTTGTGGCACCAAACTTCTCTCAGCTTATTGATAGAATCAAATTCTTTTTTTTTTTCACTCACTTCCCACTACTCGACTTCTATTGCGCGTGATTATCACTTTTTTTTTTTTTTTTTTTCTCTTTTGTATTAGTATTATTTCCGTCTCAAATTACTTGCTCCATATTTTTATTTTTCATAGTCAAAGTTCAAAAACTTTGACAATAATACTCCGTAATTGTTACTACGGAGTATAGAATAAAAGAACAATTAATTTTAAACGGAAGATACGTATAGTCAAATGTTATTGGGTCATTTTGACCTATTTGTACAAACATTACATACCTTTTTTTTACAGCGGTTAAATTCATCTTAAATTTTGTTAAATTCATCTTGATATAACTTTTTTAAATTTTCAATTTAGAAATAGTTAAATACGTAGTATATCAGTGATTAAACGCTAGCAACATAAATTTTCGAAGTGCAAATTAAGGGTCTGTTCATATTTTCTTAATTTCAGTTCAGCTCTAATCAGTTCAGTTCAGCTCCTAATTTCCCTCTCTCATAAAATATTCATTTCAGCCCAGCTCAGTTCAGCTCCAATCAGTTTAGTTCATTTTAGCTTCAATCAATTAAGTTCAGTTTAGCTTTAATTCAGTAAATATGAACAAGCCCTAAAGATATTTATAAAGAAGGAAGCATGTGATTTTTATTTTATTCTATTTTTTTATCTCATCCTCTCCCAATGTTCTAGTAGAATGAAATTAGTCAAATGACCCACATGCTGAAGTGACCCAAACTCAAGTTTCTGAGTTGAGCTTCTTTCTTTTATCATTTTTTTCCCCTTTTGAAAACAATGAAGCCACACTCACAATAACGCAGTAATCGTGATCAATACTCTTGGTTCATGGCTGTGCCAATTCATGTAAAGCGTTCAACCATAAAAACTAGACATGTAACCAAATCAAAAACTGCTAACACTTGGTAATGAGATTTAAAAACATATTCTGTAAGACAAATCTGCTGTCCCCTATGTAACTCAAGATTAGACTAATTTTACCAACTATGAAGTGCTTACTCCTCTATCTGAATCAGTGTATGGTAAGAAGAAACAAAAACTCAAATGTGTGGTTCACTAATTTTGTTTACTCAGGAAGTTTGGCATAAAACTGGTCGAACTGAGGCCTTGAAATCCTCGTAAAACCTCTGCTCTGAAAACCTGCCTGCTCGCTTCCTTGCAGCGGCAGCCATCTCAAGTCTTTTTGTCTCTGGCATTAACAAAACTTCCAAAATAGCTTCTGCATACTCATCCTCAGATTGTGCAAGAAATCCTGTTTTATGTCCATCTTCTTCCAACACAATGTCCATCTTTGGACCAGCTGAATTGTGGGCTGGGTAGATGAAGTAATTCAACAGCAAGTATGCATTAGGTGTTTTATCGCACTTGCAAAATTAAATAAAGCTATTGTTCCTTATATTGCTTACCAATTGGAACTGCACCGGCAGCCATAAATTCCACAACGCTTATGCCAAAATGCTCATCTGTCATGGTATGGATCCCTGCAATGGCAGCTCCCAAAAGCTTGACTAAATCCCTGCACATTCAGTCAGACATAAGCTAACTAGCAATCATTCATCACTTGTGATGTCAGTGTCATGTCACATCATGTATAGCATGAGTTAGCTAAAACGATCCAGCATCAATAAGAGCTCAAATGGAGCATATAACAGGTATAAATTTAGGAGCCAGGGGGAGAAAGATAACTGGGTGCTTTTGAGATTTTGGGTGAAAGTTAATCAGAGGATAATTAAATTTTTTGTTCTTCTTATAACTGTCATGAACTTGTATAGGACATTTTGACAAAGTTACTTAAATAAGAACGCTGACATTTTGACAAAGTTACTTAAATTGCATACTTGTATAGGATATTTTCATGGAATTCCACATCATTTTCCACCTTCAGCTTAACAGCCATCTCTTTCAGCTTTTGTAGTCTATCTTCATCTGCCTCATTGCGACAACTACCCACGAGCTGGAGCTTAGGCTTAGGCAAGCCTGCATCCAACTTACTAATGGCTTTTGCAAATGCCTGGAGTTGAAGAGGATGTGCCTATGACAAGCACAGAAATAATCTTAATAAGAGCTTTAGTGGGCATCAAAGGCCTGAAGATGTCAACCACAACTACAATACCTTGCGTCAGAATTACACATAGAAATGCCCACCTTCTCAGGACGAAATTGAGCCACTGATATTATAGTTGGCACATCTGTGGGTCTTTCCAAAGGCAGAGCCTGGTTGAGTTAAAGATTGATGTAAGAACAAGATGAAATCAAAGATACTAAAAAAACATGAAAGGTAATAGGTAAATCAGCTAGCCAGCAAAAAATATTGAATTAATATGATGCCAGATTGTCAGCTAGTCAAATCTAAAAGTAAAAGTAATAATGGTATTGTTTTTCATTATTTAATTGATAAGACCAGATTATACTGTTTGCCTTCTGCTATTCGCCTACTCAAGCAACTTAAGAAGAGTTAACTTGTTGTTAGATACATCATCAAAGAATAACGGGCACTGTGACTAGAAAATTTCATTTCAGTTACCTGCAGGCCCGAAGTATCACAAGGTGGATAGACCCTCTTAGTAAGCTCAGGAATTCTCCAAAGTTTCACAATATGTGATTGAGTCCAGGATGAATTCACCATGACTGTGTGAGCATATGAGCCAACAAAGCCATACAACCAGCTGAAGATTGAATAGTAAATTATCTTGCACCGTGATAGCCAAACACTGCCACAGAACGAACAATTGAGGATATTAACATAACTCTAGAGGAGTTTCAGAAATGCCATCATATGGAACCTCCTTTTTTACCAGCAAATAACTAGATTTCAAAATTATGCAATCTTTATGAAGAGCAGCAAACAAGCATCCTACAATGGAGATTCTAGTAAAAATGATCAATCGCAAACATAAAGGATCTCAAAAAACCAAGTCTTCCATGCGCTGTTTCCTTTGGCAAATCTTTATTGAGACTGAAAATACAAATCAAATGCAGGAAATCCAACCTTTTGGCAATTAAGTCCTTATTGTTATACAAAGCACTCCTTGCACGAACCCGAGAGATCATATCTGAACTGATGGTTGGATAATGAGTATAGCTGAAAACTTTGCAGCCAAAAATCCTAGCCAGTGGATATGTAAAAGCATAACCACTGGTATCAAAATAATACATAGGTGTGAACTTGCACAGAGCTTCCCAAGAGAGGTAGACTGAACCAAGACTCTGACCAATCATAGTGAAGCGAGGATATGTTGTCTCCTCAATCCACTTCCTTTTGTTTAGATGCACCACCTGATAACCAAGCCACAACTAATTCAGGAATGATGAACACTACCAATGATTTCTATGTTCTACAACTGCTAACTACTACAAGGCCACAAAGAGAGCAAGATATCAAAAAGAATAAGCCAATCAAAAAGAACAAGCCAAAAAAAGATAATATAGTCAGGTTGGATCTTTACGATTCAATACCCTCAGTTTGGTACATCATAAGCTAAAAAATGGAAAGACAGTGACAAACTAATTGATGGCAATGAGTTGAATAATCAAAGTGACAACCTGGAATAATGCAGATGGATTGCAGCTGTTACAGCTTGAACTAATCATTTCAGTTCAATGCAGTCATTGCATGGCATAGCAGCGGATACTAGCTCCCTAGATGGACTACTAGAGTGCAGTCAACCACATGAAACCTATCAAATTCATAACTTTATAACACCAGTCATATTCTATTGTAATTGGCTGATTGCACTTCAGTCAAGCCAATAAAGAAAATAGTGAAGGTATAACCAAGAAAACGAACTTCAACTATAACATCCACTTCCCATAAGATAACATGAATCATCTCCTAAAAAAATTCTCATAATAAACTCTCAAAATCAGAAATCACGCAAAACCTTACAAAAACCACAAAACAACAGAATTGCAAATTGGGGAGATACACAGCTACACTTGCACAATGCACTAGCACTACCAAAAACTTCAAAATCCCACTACAATTCAGCCATTCAGGCAAATAAAAGTAGAGCTGTCAAAAGTTGACCCGACCCGAAATACCGACTCAAACCCGATTATTAACCAAACCACCTGAACCTAAAAAAATGGTGACCCAAACCCGACCTGACCCGACCTAAAACCAACCCTAGATCCGAGTTGACCCGAGTATGTGAGACCCGAACCCAAACATGAACTGAGGAGATGACCCGACCCGAATGTAACCCGTAAATTATTGACCTAAACCAAACGTGACTTGAACCGAAATCGACCCAAACCATTTTAACCCGTCAATACCCGAATTTAACTCGACTTGTTACTAACCTGACCTGAATTCAACCCGACCCGTTCCTAACCCAACCTGTTACAAACCCGACCCGAAATCAACCCGACTTGTTATTAACCTGACCCAAATTCAACTCGACTTGTTATTGACCCGACTCAAATTTTACCAGACCTATTACTAACCCGACCATAAAACCCGATCTGTTACTAACCCGACTCGAAATCAACACGACTTGTTATTGACCCGACCTAAATTCAACACAAATTGTTCCTGACCCGATTTCAAATCACCTTAAATGCAATTTAGACAACCTTATTATTGTTGATCAAAGTATTTTGTGTAGGGAGACCAAGTCGGTCAAGGCCAGCAAAAGAAAGGAGCATCATCCTCAAATTTAAGAATTAAATATAGTATTTCCTCCGTTCTATTAATATTGCAACAAGGAGGAAATTACGCATCCCAAAACACATTTTATATGCAAAATACCTATAATTGTGTAAGAGTAAAAATTATGAAAAGTTGATATTGTGAAAGTATTATATGAGACGGATCCAACAAGATCCCATTTGACTATATTTTGCTTAACGTATAACTCATATTATATGGTCAAACAAGAGTGATGAATAGTGCAAAAAGTTCATTGTTGCAATATTAATAGAACGGAGGAAGTATATATTTGTGGTATGGTCAAAAGAGATAATTACCTTCCTAAATTATAAACTATAGTTCCCTAGTATATTCCCATATATATTATAGTCAAAGGAAATAATTAGCTTGATAAAAATGATAATTATCTATTAATTTGTTAAACCCGAATATAACCTGACTTGGAAATGACCCGACCTGATTGTAACCTGCAAAATATTGACTTGAACATAACCCGACTTGACACCGAGAATGACCCCACTCGGAAATGACCCAACCTAATTATAACCCGCAAATTATTGACTTGAACCGAACCCGACTTGAACCCAAGAATGACATGACTTGAAAATAACCTCATTATAACCCGCAAATTATTAACTTGAACCGAACCCGACTCAAACCCGAGAATGACCAGACCTGATTCTAATCCGCAAATTATTGACTTGAACCGAACTCGACTCGAACCCGAGAATTACCATAACCCGTTTTAACCCGTGAAAACCCGAATTAAACCCGACCTATTGTTCACCCGACCCGAATGTAACCTGTTATTAACCCGACCTAAACCCATCCAAATCCCGATAAGAAGTATGACCCGACGTGATCCGACTCAAGCATGACCCAACCCAATCCCAACCCACATAGGCTATGGAATTAATCTGAATTGACCCGACCCAAGTTGACCCAACCCACTCTTACCAACCTAAACCCGACCCATTTACCTGAATTGATAGTTCTACCCGAAACCTCCAAAATTTCTCAAAAAACACAAATATTAGCCTCCAATTTTGAAAATTTTGACTTTTTTTCACCTGTAAATAAAAATTGCCGAAATGTTTACTATGGTCCCTAATACCCCATAAGAGTCCAATTGGCTTGGTCGTTTACAACTTGCACCGATTTCATTAATTCAAACCTACCACGAACATTTATGACAACATATAATGATCATATATGGTTCCAAACGGCATTATATGACCCCGAGATATATCCCCTAAAATCTCAATCCTTTTCGAGACCGGGACCCAAAACAATCGAAATTTCTTAAAAAAACGTGGATATTAGCCTTCAATTTTGGAAAATTTTGACTTCTTTTCGCCCGGACATAAAAATTTCTGAAATGTTTACCACGGTCCCTAATACTCTCTGAGAGTCCAATTGGGTGGGTGGAACCATCCAACTTGCCTTTAAACGACCAATTTATCGGTTTACAACTTGCACCGATTTCATTAATTCAAGCCTACCATGAACATTTATGACAACAAATAATGATCATATATGGTTCCAAACGACATTATATGACCCCGAGATGTATTCCCTAAAATTTTAAGACTTTTCAAAACAAGGCCTCGAAGACTACAAAAATTCTCAAAAGCGTGGATATAGGCATATAGCCTTCAATTTAGAATTTTTTGACTTTTTTTCACCCATAAATAATAACTGCCGAAATGTTTACCATGGTCTCTAATGCCCTCTAAAAGTCCAATGGGGTGGATGGAATCATCCAATTTGCCTTCAAACGGCCAATTTACCGGTTTATAACTTGCATCGATTTCATTAACTCAAGCCAACCACGAACATTTAAGATAACAGATAATGATTATATAAGATTCAAAACGGCATTATATGACCCCGAAATAAATCCCTTAAATGTTCAACCGGGCCTCGAAATCTCAAAATTTTCTCAAAAAGCATGGATATTAGCCTTTTATTTTGGAATATTTTGACTTTTTTTTGCCCGAAAATAAGAATTGCCGAAATGTTTACCAAGGTCTCTAATACCATCCGGAAGTCTAATTGGGTGGGTGGAACCATCCAATTTTCCCTTTAAAAGGTCAATTTATCGCTTTACAACTTACATCGATTCCATTAAATCAAGCCTACCACGAACATATATGACAACATATAATGATCATATATGATTCCAAACGGCATTATATGACTCCGAGATGTATCTCCAAAAATAGTAAGGTTTTTTGACACCATGCCCCGAAACCTCAAAAATTTCATAAAAAGCGTGAATATTAGCCTACAATTTGGAAATTTTTCGACTTTCTTTCCCCCGTAATAAAAATTGCCAAAATGTTTACCATGGTCCCTAATACACTCCGTGAGTCCAATTATGTGGGTGGAATCATCCAATTTGCTGTTAAACGGTCAATTTACCGATTTACATCTTGCACCGATTTCATTAACTCAAGCTTACTACGAACATATATGACAACATATAATGATCTTATATGATTCCAAACGGCATTATATGACCCCGAGAATTATCCCCTAATATCTCAAGCCTTTTACCTGGCTTCGAAACCTCCAAAATTTCTCAAAAACCGTGGATATTAGCCTTCAATTTTGGAATTTTTAGACTTTTTTTTGCCCGTAAATAAAAATTGCCGAAAGGTTTACCATGGTCCCTAATACCTCCGCGAGTTCAATTGGCTGAGTGAAACCATCCAATTTGCCTTTAAATGGTCAATTTACCGATTTACAACTTGCACCGATTTCATTAACTCAAGCCTACCACGAATATTTATAACAACATATAATGATCATATATAGTTCCAAACGACATTATATGACCTCGAGATATATTCCCTAAAATCTCAAGGATTTACGACACCGGGCCTTGAAACCTCCAAAATTTCTCAAAAAGCGTGGATATTAGCCTTAATTTTGGAATTTTTTGACTGTATTTCGCTTGTAAATAAAAATTGTCGAAATGTACTCATGGTTTCTAATACCCTCTGTGAGTCTAATTAGGTGGATTAAACCATCCAATTTGCCTTTAAATGGCAAATTTACCAGTTTAGAACTTGCATGGATTTCATTTACTCAAGGCTACCATAATTATTTATGACAACATATAATGATCATTAATGGTTTCAAACAGTATTATATGACCCCGAAATGTATCCCCTAAAATCTCAAAACTTTTCGACATAGGGCCCCGAAACCTCCAAATTTTCTTAAAAAACGTGGATATTAGCCTTCAATTTTGGAATTTTTTTACTTTTTTTCGCCCGAAAATGAAAAATGCCGAAATGTTTACCATAGTTTCTAATACCCTCCGGTAGTCCAATTGGGATGGTGGAACCATCCAATTTGCCTTTAAACGGCCAATTTTACAGTTTACAACTTGCACCGGCCAATTTAACAGTTTACAACTTGCACCGGTTTCATTAACTAAAGTCTACCACGAACATTTATGACAACAAATAATCATCATATATGATTCCAAACGACATTATATGACCCCGAGATGTATTCCCTTAAATTTCAAGTCTTTTCGACACCAGGCCCCCGAACCTTAAAAATTTCTCAAAAAACGTGAATATTAGCCTACAATTTGGGAATTTTTCGACTTTTTTTCGCCTGTAAATAAAAATTACCGAAATGTTTCCATGGTCCCTAATACACTCCGTGAGTCCAGATAGGTGGGTGGAATCATCCAATTTCCTTTTAAACGGTCAATTTACCGATTTACATCTTGCACCGATTTCATTAACTCAAGCTTACTACGAACATTAATGACAACATATAATGATCATATATGGTTCCAAACGGCATTATGTGACCCCGAGATTTATCCCCTAATATCTCAAGCCTTTTGGACACCCGGCCTCGAAACCTCCAAAATTTCTCAAAAAGCGTGGATATTATCCTTCAATTTTGGAATTTTTTGACTTTTTTATTGCTCGTAAATAAAAATTGCCGAAAAATTAACCATGGTCCCTAATACCCTCCGAAAGTTCAATTGGCAGAGTGGAACCATCCAATTCTCTTTTAAATGGCCAATTTACCGATTTACAATTTGCACTGATTTCATTAACTCAAGCCTACCACGAACATGTATGACAACATATAATGATCATATATGGTTCCAAGCGGCATTATATGACCCCGAGATGTTTTCTCTAAAATCTCAAGGCTTTTCGACACCGGGCCCCGAAACCTCCAAAATTTCTCAAAGAGAATGGATTTTAAGCCTTCAATTTTCGAATTTTTTGACTTATTTTTGCTCCGAATAAAAATTGCCGAAATGTTTTTCATGGTTCTTGATACCCTCCGGGAGTTCAATTGGGTGGGTGGAACTATCCAATGCGTCTTATAACGGTCAATTTACCGGTTTACAAATTGTACCGATTTCATTAAATCAAGGCTACCACGAACATTTATGACAACATATAATGATCATATATGGTTCCAAACGGCATTATATGACCCTGAGATATATCTCCTAAAATTTTAAGGTTTTAAACATCGGTCCCTAAAACTTCCAAAATTTCTCAAAAAGCGTGGATATTAGCCTTTAATTTTGGAATTTTTGACTTTATTTTGCGTGGAAATAAAAATTGCCTAAATGTTTACCATGATCCCTAATATCCTTCGAGAGTCCATTTGGGTGGGTGTAACCATCCAATTTGCCTTTATACGCCCAATTTACCGGTTTACAATTGCACCGATTTCATTAAATCAAGCCTACCACGAACATCTATGACAACATATAATGATCATATATGGTTCCAAACTGCATTTTATGAGCTCTACATGTATTTCCTAAAATCTCAAGACTTTGCGACAACGTGCCTCGAAACCTCTAAAATTTCTCAAAAAGCGTGGACATTAGCCTTCAATTTTGGAGATTTTAGACTTTTTTCCGCCCGCGATAAAAATTGTCGAAATGTTTATCATTGTCACTAATACCCTCCGGGAGTCCAATTTGGTGGGTGGAACCATCCAATTTGCCTTTAAACGACCATTTTACCAGTTTACAACTTGCACCGGTTTACAACGGCCAATTTAATTAACTTGCACCGAACTCGACTTGAACCGAAATTGACCCAAACCCGTTTTAACCAGTCAAAACCCGAATTTAACCCGACCCTTTCCTAACCCAACTCGAATTTAACCTTACCTGTTACAAACCCGACCTCAAATAAACCAATTCAACCCAACTTGTTGTTGACCCCACCCGAATTTTACCAGACCTATTACTAACCCTACCAAAAAATTCAACCCGATTTGTTACTAACCCGACTCGAAATCAACACGACTTGTTATTAACCCACCTAAATTCAACCCAAATTGATCCTGACGCGATTTCAAATCACCTTTTATGCAATTTAGACAACCTTATTATCGTTGATCAAAGCATTTTGTCTTGGGAGACCAAGTCGGTCCAGGCAGCAAAAGAAAGAATCATCATCCTCAAATTTAAGAATTAAATACAGTATATATTTGTTGTACGGTCAAAGGAGATAATTATCTTCCTAAATTATAGAATATAGTTCCCAAGTATATTGTCATATATATTATAATCAAAGGAAATAATTAGATTGATAAAAATGATAATTATCTATTTATAGTTTATTGAACCCGAATATGACCTGACTTGGAAATGACCCAACCTGATTGTAACCTGCAAATTATTGACTTGAACTTAATCCGACTTGAATACGAGAATGACCCGACTTGAAAATGACCCAACCTGATTATAAGCCGCAAATTATTGACTTGAACTGAACCCGAGAATGACACGACTTGAAAATGACCCGACCTGATTATAAACCGCAAATTATTGACTTGAACAGAATACAAATCAAATCCGAGAATGACCCGACATGATTCTAACCTGCAAATTATTGACTTGAACCGAACCCAACTCGAACTCGAAAATTACCCTAACACGTTTTAACCCGTGAAAACCCGAATTAATCCCGACCTATTGTTCACCCGACCCAAATGTAACCCAACCTGTTGTTAACCCGGCCTAAACCCGACCCAAACCCGATAAGAAGTATGACCCAACTCAAGCATGACCCAACCCAAACCCGACCCGCATAGGTTATGGAATTAATCTGAATTGACCCGAACCGAGTTGACCTGACCCGCTCTTACCCGACCAAAACCCGACCCGTTTACCCGAATTGTCGGCTCTAAATAAAAGTGTAATTGATACACGGATTGCATTTCGTCTACGTCATTGCCCTTATAAAAGGTCCAAAAACATCAACATAACAGTGTAAATTCTTTATATAATTCTGGCAAATCCCAGCAAAATAGGCCAAGTTGGTATAGTATTGCAGATTGTACTTACAACCGTGATTAAATCTCTTCTACATCAGTTCATCACAACCCTAATTGCTTAAAGAGCACCAAATGCAAATCACCAAACAACACAAACCCAATTCAAAACAAAAACAATCAATAAATAAAAAAGCAACAACAGCTAAACAAAACCAATTAAAAAAAGGGAATTTCTAGAGTATAGATTGAACAAACCTTAGGTGGGTTAGCCAAATGAACCCCAAAACGATCAGTGGCTCGAGCCATAAGACTCTGAGGTGAAGCATCATGATCACCCGTGTATATTACGCAATCAAGGTCTGATCTTTCATCTTGAATGGCTTTAACTGCGCACCATAACACTCTCTCTCCTCCACCTCCATCGTTGGTGTATGGATGGAAAAACCCAACTGCATTTTTCCTGTTTTTTCTTCCATTTATAACACCAATTGGAAATTTCAGGAAAATTGATAGTAAAGTTGAGATTAATAGGTAGATTATCTTCATTAGTATGATTGTAATTAAATTGTTGCCCAAAAGTTGGGGAGTTGATTTTTGCGAGGAAAGAGGGGATACAAAGACAACAGTGGGTAGAGAGGGTGAGAAGAAAAGTGAGATGGATTTACCCGCTTTTTCTTACTTCTTAGATCCGGCCGAGTCTACGAACTCTTTTGCAAAGAATATTATTCTCATATTACCTCCGTTACAGTTTATATGCAACGACGGAGGTAGTACTAATATACATGAGAACTTTCAGAACGGAGTAATTAGGCTTTGGTTTCTCAACATTTGAGCCGCTATGATATGGGATATGAGAGGTTCCAGCCCACTAAAACAATTTTCCTTATCAATTAAAAAATCGTGTTTTTATTTCATAAGGCTCTTCTCTTAACAACAAAAATAAGACTTTGGTCTACAATTCTAGATTGTGATGATTCATGTACTCTATGTTTTGAGAGTGCAAATTTTTCGTCTCATCAATTTTATTTATGAACCAGCAAATTGAATGACACAAAATGTAAAATTAGTTTGCCTCATTACGTAAGATTTAAAGTTAATTTCCTACATACATACTCCTATAAAGTATTTAAATGTGCCACCAAATGTCGATAAACATTTCTCCTCATTTTGTAAAGCTTCTCGTTTAAAAAAGTCAATTAAAAGCATTAGAGATGTTTAGAGTGGAAATTAGTAAAGAAGTAGTACTTAATTAATGAGAGTTCAAAAATCAAAATTAGGTCCAGACCGATCCCAACCTTTTTTTTAGACTTCAACGAAACCAAATTGAAACCCGAAAGAAATTCATCTTCAATTTCGAATTGATCAAATCTACTTTGCCGGTTTAACACGGTTTTTTTATTAGCCCTATACAAAAATGCACTCTCTTTGTCTTTCTTTCATGTGAGTTGGGAAGTCATGTAATATATCGTTAGAATAGTTTCAATGTATAGTTTTATAATGGCAAGATTTTATATTCAATACAAGTAATATATAATCAAAGATATTAATGGTCAAAGAAGCATTTTAAATAACATACATAGTCAAAATGGATAAACAAAAAGAAATAGAGAGAGAATCAAAAGGGCAAACAATTCGGAGAAAAATATTGCTCTAGATGGAATCAATTAATAAATTGAACTGGGAAATTAGTGGAAGATTTAATACGGCCGTTCAAAATCAATTTGCAACTCAAAACGGACTTCAGCTGGCTTACAAGCAGCAGCAGCCAAAAAGAATAAGTTTGTGTCAAAAGAATGAAGATACAAAAATGTACATAAACCATATATCCCCTAAAAAGAATGCAAAAATTCAACATTATTCTCAGATTGACCTTTCATTGTCCAGTTCGAGTATAGCACATAAGAAAGTGTTGAAGCTCCCGTCAGAATAATTAGCACAGCAAAATTTCAAACTGCAGCTCAACAGCATGATGAGAAGCAAGCTCAGGATAGAACGAATTCCCCGAACTATGCAAACTAATAGCTTCCCATAGGTGGCATTCCATAAGCAGGCATAGGAGGCATTCCCATACCGCCCATTCCTCCCATAGGGGGAGGAGGTCCATAACCTCCCATTCCTCCCATAGGTACAGAACCTGGCATTGGAGGAGCAGGCAAAGCCAGAGGCAGCAACTGAGCATACATATTCTGCATCAAAGGTATAGATTAGTTTCTATTCAGGAATGGAAAAAGTGTAGAAGGATCATGTGCGCAAGACAGAGGAGACATGCAAAGATGATGATATCAAAGCACTTCCTCTAAAAGATTAGATTCGGACGTGTGAAAAGGGAGTTCAGCAGCCAGTTATATGTGGACACTAAAAAATAAGAAACACGGAAGTTGTAAAATATGATAGAAACATAAAGACCATAGGTAAATACCTGTTGAGCAATTACGTCCTTCTCGTCCTGCTCTTTAGCCTTCACTTCCTTCTGGGCTTCAATTTTGTCCTTGATAAGTTCATCAACCTTGCCTGTGTACTCACGGATAAACTGCAAGAGAGATCAGATATGAGAAATTTACTTCTAATGCAAAATGCGGCAGTACAAAACTTTGCTTTAAAATGTTCTGAACTTATTGTGATTTGTGTATTCAATGACCAATAGTCAGTCTCAAACTCCCAGCAACCAGTTAGTATACTGGCATACTGGTAAACTTGAACTAGAAAAGGTTTTTTTTAAAAAAAACCCACTTACAATCCTTTCTTACAATGAGAACCACATTTGTTACCTGCAATAAGTATGGGAAGGCAAAATCGATCATATTGTTCATCCAGGCAAGCTCAAGGGCAACATCTGGCCGTATCACATCATAACAAACAAAAAGACATGAAGCAAAGCACTCTTTCTTCCCCTGCAAAAGTAAATTCAATGAAAGTTAGCCCCAAAAAAAATGGTACTTGTCAGTGTACAAAAGATGACAATCCCCGTATTATAGATTAAATAAGCCTCATCTGACATAACAGTAGCAACCTAGTTTGGATTTTTACAGTTAACAGGCTCCAAATAGGTTCAGATATGTACATAGCATTACGTCTAACCAGTTGAGAATAATATCAGCCTATCAGGTTGCTCATGCAGTCATGAGTACATGGGTTTTTAAAACAACATCAATACTCCAACAGAAACCAGGGTATTTCACAAGTATCTTGAAAAAAGAAGAATTGTTACAAAATAATAAACATCATATTTACTGCTTTTTCAATATATCCCGTGTTCCATCATGTACCCCCTCCCCCCCCCCCCCCCAAAAAAAAAAAAAAAAAAAAAAAAAAAAAAAAAAAAACGTAAGCACTAACAAGGCCCTGTGAAAATCAATTACTTCAAAGAACAAACATAATAACAAATTAGTAAAGATAAGCTTTAATCAGCAAAATTAAATATATGTTCAACAAAATTATTTATATATCAGTAAAAACAATTTAAATACAGCAAAAATAATTTAAGTCTGTATATAATAAGTGAAAAGAATAAGGCATATAATGCCAAAACGGAGGCACAAGGAGAATATCTTTAGCTAACCCATGCCAACAACGCAGGCCATTATTGAAAGACAAGGAAAAAAATGTACCTCCTGTATGAAATAAACCAACAACTCCTCTGCCAGTTCACGGTCACCAGATTGTGAACACGTTTCCATCGCATCTCTATAATGTTTATCTTTCTTAGACAGTGCAATAGATTGCTTCCATCGACCTGCCTTCTTATAGATATAAGCAGCAACACGTCTCATCTCAAGAAGCTCATGTTTCTCAATCTGTCATCAACATTACTATGTAAGTATGAGAGAAATTGTATGCCCCTCTTTATCAACGTCCGTCAATTGAAGAAAACAACAAAGCTGCCACCAAAATAATAGAAAAAACAGGAGATAATGCAATCACCTTTTGTGCAAGTCCTATCTGATCAAAGTTATCATGTAAATCAATTGACTCTCGCAATCTATCATAGTCTTCCTCCTCAACATATATTTCATTCAGGGCCTCATTTACAGCAGAGACATTATTGCTCTGAACAGCAATCATGTATGGCTTCACAAGATACAGGTGACCCGCCTACAAAACAAGAGATACTAAGTGAAAAGATTGCCAAAAAGAAAAGATTGCCTAAACTAATTCAGACAACAATCATTTTGAGGCATCAAAGGAAATATATTTATAAGAAAAGGATAAATAACCAACCTTTCTCATTATATCAACCACACGTGTATGGTCCAAACGAAGTGCCAGCACATTAAGCATATCATTTATTAGATCAGGATGCTCCTGTAGGTAGAAATGCACAGCTTTGTAGTACAGCTCTACACTGGCAACTTTAGCCACGACATCTTTGAATTGCATGTGATCCCAAGCCTCGGGAGAATGATTCATTACAGTCACAGCAGCATTATCAAATTCATCATATTGAATGTACAAATATGTGAGTTCTTTCCAGTGCTGCTGTTCATCGCATGCTCTGATAACCTTAGGAATGTTTAGACGAGTAGCGAACAGCTTGATGTGCTCCATAAGCTTCTCAGAGCGATATCTAGCATAAAGTATCCCCAGTTCAGTAAAGATGCCCATATGTGCACGTTCCAATCCCAGACCACTTTCCATCAAGGAGATTATCTCGTTGAAACAGCCCCTGTTCTGGTAATACTGACTGACCTCTTCCATGTCATCCACCTAAAATTTTGACACGTATAAGACAATATCAAACTATCAGTCTTCCACAAACAGATAATATACATATCGCTAGCCTAAACACAGCATATCAAGGTTAAAGCATAAGGAAGTAGCTTATAGAAACCTGTGACATGCTTAAACCAAAAACAAAAGAATATAACCCTTCTCAGCATATCAGACCAATTTTCAGGCATGTAAACAGTCATTATCAAGCAGGTAATCAATGTAAAATCTAACAAAAACAGCACCTCACCCCTGCATAAAGAATATAAACAAACAGATAAATCATACTTCCATAATTATTTATTTCCAAGTACCTGTATAATGATGTTGAGACCACAAATCTGAGCTAATCTGAACTCTTCAGCATCAACACAAGCAAAACAAACTTCCTTCCATGTCTTTGCGCTATTAGCTTTCCGTGCCGCATCAACAGCACTTTGGAATTGCTTAAGCCTCACTAGGGTAACAGCTAGCTTCGCCCAGTTAGAGATAAAAGCATATATTATCTTTGCAGCTTCATATAAAGCTTCATCAAATAAGCGATCACCAACATTTTGGAGGTTGGCAACATTTGGCATGAGAATAAATTCCTCAATGTCACTCAACCTATCGATCTTGGCATAAGCATATATGAGTTCACTATCCACCCTAGGCTCCTTTGTTTGCTGCCTAACCATAAGAAGATACTTCACCAGGTCATGATAGACATCTGCATCTTCAGAAGCACGAATCACATCCAAAAATTGAGTGGAATCCTCTGCACGTATAAATGACTCTATTGCATCACTGACCAACCCTGCTCTCAACTGCGCCTTTGCAACTTGGCTCCAAACAGCATCTTCTTCAACCCGGAATGCAAACTCCACAGCCCGGTCAATGCTTTCAATATTATCCAACAGTACATTAACTGCCTGCACGTTCAGATTGAATTTCTTGAAAATTGCAAATGCTTCTTCATAGAGTTGGGCCTCAACCGCCACTTCTCCAACTGCAGGTCCATCAAAATTATCCAGCCTGTTGACATAATCCATGACTCTAGATGAATCTGCTTTAATGGCTGTCAATATGAGAAGATTTTGCAGATTTGAATTCCCACTAAAAGCAGAGTTCTGTAAAACAATCTTTTCAAGAAGTTCAATTAATTCATGAGGGAGATCAGCTGTCATAAAAGCTTTGACTGCAGCAGAAACTTGTTCTGGACTCTTGCTTTCAGGCAAAGCAGTGGACACAACTTGATCAATGATCTGCCTCCTATACTCATTCTCAGGATTGAGGACTTTCTCCCAAAGATCACCATCCATTCTTTCAACAACATATCTGGAATAGAAGGATAAATCAATAAGCACTTTTAAATAATTACATCGCAACGATAAAAATGCTTAGGTATTCACCAACCTTGCTTGTAGCTTGAACAAAGAATTCTTATTTGTGACATTGATAAGCTCATCGTCACATTGTCCTCTCCTATATGCAACTACTGCAAGGGTGGGGTCACGCTTCTCACAATATTTACCCACAACACGTGAATCATAGTATGGGTTAGTAGTGAGAAAGTGCTCTGGATTATTGTTACTCTCAATGATAATTTTTCCCAGTGCATTGTGCACATGCACATCTTGGCTTCCTTCACTAACAAGATGCTCAAGAAATTGAGTGAGCAGGCGAAGTCGATTCCTGAAATATAAAAGAAAAAAATGACAAAGCAGATCATGAAAATAGAGAACAAGAAGTAAAAGTATTCATCACATGTCAGCACCTCTTCTCACATTCCTCCACTAGTGGCTCAACTGGAAGAAGAGAGCGAACAGAGAGTATCAGACCCTTGATAAAATCTTCAGGGCATTCATCATCAAGCAGCTGCCCAACAACTAGTGGAGCATTTCCCGGATTAACCTAACACATCCAGATGAGTCCTTGTCAGCAATATTATAATACAGTATCAAAATTCAAGGATCTAAACTATACGTGCTCCAACAGAAAGAAACACATCTATATGGTGGTCATACCTTCTGAACATAACCTTCTATATAACGAAGCATGTTGTTTACATATAGGTAGTGTGTGAGATCTGGAACATAGCCAAAACGATCACAGACATTAATCAGAGGACGTGCATCAGGAAGTTTAGCTTCCATCAAGAAATTTTTCGTCTTCTCAGCATCATAAAAGTTGGATTCTCTAGTCACTCTTTCTACTTCTTTCAACTGTCCGGTTTTGGCAGCTGATTCGATATATTTAAAGTGAATTTCAGGATCCTCACTACATAGAAAAATTAATTGAGGTTTACAATTGGATAAAGATAATAACAAAGAAAATTTTATAAACGAGTTAAACAGGCCTTCACTTTGTAGAATATTACCTGGAGCTCAAATATGATCCAAGGAAAAAGTATAGCCCTTCATATGACTTAAATTGCTCAAACAGCTTAATGCATGAATCTACTCCTAACTGCTCACTGTACTCCTTAGCAGCCTGCAAATATCACACAGCATAAACATCCAATTAAGTGGCAATATACTTGATTGCTAGCATACTAATAGTACTGGTGAAAGCAATAACTAGATTTTGACATGACATGCTCAAGTTAAAGGAAAAATGATACGTTCAATTTAAGTCTGTTATCTCTATAAATGTATACAGATTAAAAAAATCTTGAAAAAGGTTAAATTCCCTTACTTATTTTAATATAAGTTGGACACATGGTAAGATTAATATCCAGTGTAACATCCATAATATGCTAAGACTAAGTTATATACTTAAATTATACCCCTTCCATCCAAATTCATCTCAACACTTCCATTTTGTGGTGTCCAAAGTTATATTCATGTATAAAGGTACTAGTTTCCTTTATTTTAATTTTCAATACAATTTCAATACATGATAATAATAATTATCTAGTGTAACATTCATAATTTTCTCATACTAAGTTACATTCATTAATCACATCCCCTCCATCCAAATCCATCTCAACATTCCATTTTGTGGTGTCCTAGAATCTTCATCATACGTTCTTTTCCTATTTCTCTCTGCATCCTATCAAACTTTCAACCTCTTTTTTACAATACAATTTTATCTCTATCCAACCACTTTCAATGGTGTATTCCACACTAGCTACTATAGACCACCCTGTAATAATATCCAATTCAATTTCCATAATTCTACGAAAAATACTTGTTTATTAAAGCAATAGCAGTAATCAAACCACCCTATGATAATAGACCACTTTTGACATCTATGGTCCAATCTCATTAGCCTTGAGTCATTGCCTATATCCATAATATGTGCTCAAATATTGAACATGTACACAAATTTAAGACACAAGGACATGATCCTATATTTGGACTAAAGTCAAGAGGTATAACATCTGCATTTGTATAAATTAAAATTACTTCATATTTGCTTAGAAGTCAATAGAGAGCAATTGTGAGAATACCTGAACAATAATCTGAAGGTTGCCCCTGAGATTGACAAGTAAAAGGTCCTTCATGCACTCCAATGCCCACTCACGTGATAGAGTCCCAAAGAACTCAACAAGTGCCTGCACATGTCCAAATAGTTAGCAACAAGCCAATCAATTTAAGTAAATAAAATAAAACCAACCGGATAAAATTTAACCTGTGGTTCTATTGCATGAGTGTTCACGATAACACGTTTTATATCTGGTAAATCAGTATAATGCTGCAAAAATTATTGAAATATATATATATGTCAGTAAGGGACCTCAATTCATAACAAGGTTGAAAAGGATCAATAAGAACAGAATTTGAGCCCAATTACCCGAAGAGCTTGGATGTATAAACCAGCTTTCTCACAAAGCTGAGCAACTCTAGAACGATCATAGTGACTAAACATTCCATTAGCCAAAATGGCATCAGCCACATTAGGGAAGGTAACAAGATTGATTTCCAAAACCTGCATCATTCACAAGTCAAAATGCTCAAGTATTGTTGATGATTATAAAGATACCTCTACCATTCATTAAATCAGTTGATGCCATACCTTAGTTTGCAAAAAACCATGTTCAGGCAAATTTGGCTTTAAAACATCTAGCAGAAATGCGGTTGCTTCCCGTATCAAGTTCCTCTGAGATACACAAAGAGAGAGAAAAAGGGTTCATATGTTTTGACAAACAAACACAGCAACCACAGAATTTCACTTTCTTTAAATGAAATAGCAAGAAGGTAATAGGTATACAATTCTTCAAATTTTACAGGTTCCACGCGAAAATATAACAAAAAAACTAGCAACAGTGTAAAGAAGGAAAACATCCACACCTGGAGAAAAAGATCAGTTACTGTGTTATAATCAACAGGACACCCTCCCTCCATTTGGGACATCATCAACGCAAAATTGACAGCACCCTGTAATGAGCATTTGACAAATAAGCACAGATTACAACATATTCTTCAATGACCTACTACACAGTTAATGGAATAAAGTATACCATGGCTTTTTACCTGTCTTTTTAAATGAAAAAAAAAAAAATTGTCAGAAAACATACCTGAGGATCTGTTCGAAGAATGGTTTGAAGGAGGAACAAGTAATCTGGTGTGTAACCGACCTACATCAAAAGAAAAATGTAAACAACTACAGCACATGTAATAGTGAGAGTAAAAAAACGAATGTGAATAGAGCTAACTTATAGCATAACAGCATATAGAAATAGAATATAGTAAAATGAAGATCTATCTTTACCTGCTTAGAATAAATGAGAATTTTATCAAACTCCCTACGCTCAGCAAAGGCAGCAACAACCTTCGGAGTTGCTCTAGCTTTAATATATATTTTCAAAGCAAGGTCTGTGTCAACAGTCTGCAAAATCAAAAGGTATACGGAACATCAAATAACATTCAACAGTCACAAGCAAATGAATTATAAAGATAACCATAAAATAACTATCAATATACCTTCACTAGGTCTCCAAGTTCCTCAGTGCACTCCAATTTGTCCTCTGCTAGCCAGTTCTCTAACAGATTTTTCTTGTTCTGATTCACAACAAGGCGGGATAGTTCCAAAGATTCAAATGCATTGAGCTTTCCTCTAGTTAAAAGTGTCCCAAAGTATTGCAACAGAGGCGGTGTCTGCCCTGACTGAACGGGAACACTCTGCAATAACAAACCACCAGAAAATGAAATTCTGCTTTACAGAAAACCAATACACAAAATAGCTTCATGCTCCATGGCCTTCATTTATAACAATCATTTCTATGTTTTTCACATGTTGTGGAATACAGTTCATCTGAAAAGAAATTGAGCATAATGATTTAATGAAGCCTCTGTTTTAGACAATATGAGATGTAGGCATGTAGCTGTGTCCAGATATCCAATGCATCTAAAACTTGCCCCCAAGATAAAAAGGAGTCTGATTTCTACTCTTATGAAGCATGATTGATAAAATCTACCAAGATAACATTAAGATATAATTGACATGATTTTCAAGGAATAAGAGAACTCGTAACTTACTCATATGCAACAGTGGCCTACTCGTGTTTAACTCTAAGCTCATTATAACTGATGTGTGCCATAAAAAGAGTTTGAATATAAATAATAACTAGATCAAAACAAATGAAAGAAGAGAGGAGATGAAAGGTGGAAGCTGAAGCAATACAAGCTAAATAAGAACTGCAATTGTCCATTCATATGCTAATTAACAACAATCAATGCTAAAAGGAACAGCTATGAACCGGACGAAGCCAAATAGCACATATGATAAAAGGCATCAATTTGACATGAAAAAAATGCACATGGGGAAAACCTGAAATTTTGCAACAGTGTCAGGAGTACGCAGGATCCCTTGTGGGGATTCAGCAGCAAGCTCTGCAGCTTCCTTATACTTAGTTTGGGAGAACAACTCTTGGAAACGCTGGACAACCTGAAATAAGTAGAAGATGGCAATTTAGCAAATAAACAATCATCAAAATAGCAACAGGAAAAGTGCATGATATAAATATGATTTATTTTTTTTATAATCCTTTAGGGCTTAGGCAGGTTATTTATCAGTTATTCCAAGTCAGCCAACACCAGATTCATAAGAATCATAACCATGATAAAGCATGACCTCAAATCAAAGAACCACTGGGAAAATAAAAATCAACATACCAGATTTTCTGCACCAGGGAGATTACCCCTTTTGGCAAGATTAACAGCAAGCTCCAAATTGTTCAACTGCAACAACCAGATCCATAAAGATTATAATACTCAATAACAGCTCATTAATTTATTCCAAATCTAGAAAAGAATTTTATTATAAACACACCTGCCCGCTGACAAAAGGAACAATAGTAGCCTCATTGACAGTGGCAAGAAGAACCTGGCCCCTTCGGTTGATGGCATAGAAACCTCCAGCTGATGCGGCTTCTGATGTCAAAAAAATTGGATCTGGACTGATTCGATTCCGATAAACAGCACTGGCAGTCTCAAGGTCATACACAAATAGCAGTCCAAGCTTGGTAACAACATAAATTAAACCATACTTTTGGGACATCTGCAGAAGCAATAAATGAATTTAATCAACAAAAAGTGGTGGATAATAGTAACTAAAGACGCAGCATGTACTTTAATGTGCCTGCACAAAATGAGAATATAATCTAGGAACTACCTGCATAGCAACTGGAAAATCATCAGCAAAATCAGGAGGGAAGAATAGATCAGCTTGCTTCTTTGTAAAGCCTGGCTTTCCTGTCAATTTAGCACTATGTCAAAACAGATGAAACATACTACACACCATACTCATACCAAAGGCAAGGAAATACAACTGATTACATGCGCTAATGCACTAATGACTTAGGTCCGAATTATTTCAGGAAATAATGATGCCTTTAACAGAGAACAACTATATAAGATATTATTTCTAGTAACATATTATATGAAATGTAATAGTAATGACCTGAATTTGGCATAAAGATACTAGCAAGAACAAAATCGATATGACAACACATACAAGCTCACTAAGAAAGGAATTGGGGGATAAGAACAACAACCAAAAAAAAAGTACAAACCTGGCTGGGCACCAAGTTCTATGATATGCAACTTTGAAGTAACCTGGCCAGCATTCATGGACTTCGTAGCAAACACAATAAGAGTAGAAGGGTTCTCATTGCCAGGGACCTATGAAAAATAAGGGAGTATTAAAGAATTTTGAATGCAAAATAGATATCCAAGAAAGTCAAGAAGGGGAAATATCACACTTTATATGAGGCAAATGACGCAGCATGAGCTTCAAGAGCTTGACTGCGCTGCTGATCCAGAGAATAGAGCTGCATACTTCCTTTCACAAGTTGAGGCCTCTATAATAGGAATAAATTATATCAGAAAACTATGATGTCAGAGATAAAACAGAGAAGCATTCAGAAACTAATGCGTCTCCATAATTAAATAAATTAATGCAGGCAAGAAATTTAAACACACCACTACCAAAGTGCCAATCCTTAACATAGCATAACTATACCAAAAGAAGATAACAAACAAAACCAGCACACAACAACTACATGACATGAAAACCCATTGAGACAGATTAGCAAACCTAATTTAGTTTGTACAGAACTCAAAGTGTAGGAAAGAACAGCAGACTGTGTAAATCCAAGACCTGAAAAAACAACTTCCAGAAGCCCAGTCCAAATCAAGTATTTAACATAGTTTTAAGTTGATAAACACAAATTTTAGCGTACATTAAATCATCAACACCTAAAAAGATGAGGGGGGGAATACTGTCTATAAGCTCGACAGAGCTCAGAGCTTCATGATTTCTCTCAATGATCTACAAGTACGGAAAAAGTAGAATCTGATTACTAAAAAAGAAGAGTCTGCTATTCACTTCAAAATGGATTTCAATACTTTAAACAGCTCATTCTCACAGGGTACAACAATTTTGTAAAATTACACTATTACATGCGCAGTTACAATACAAGATATTAAAGTTTCAGGTTACAAACTAAGAACAAGGGATCATGATGCGGGGCGTTACGATAATTATGACCTATTGCAATTTTAAAAGGGAGGATGAGTATAAGGCTGAAACCAAATCATGCTGGGTGAGGCCACATGATATGCCAACGGCTCAACAAAAGGCACATCACGGAAAGGCTATACTATCAGACCATATTTGACACAGCATGTGGACCATAACTAAAAGGATACGCTAATCAAACCATCTACTACATACTACTAAGATATGTAGTATGTAGTAAATTGGGGATTTTCAGAAATCATATACTACATACTACTAAGATATAGGGGCCGACTGCCAATCCACCAACAAAATCCAGAATCATGTAACCTCTTTAAACACGGCCAAGACACAACACAAAACAAGATTGCATCAGCAAGGCCATGCCCTCACCGTGCCTGAGCTGGGCCATCCTTGCTGGCACTGCCCAATACCAGCTTTGGTTGATACTCACAAGCATTCAAAAATCAGCAATTAGCAGATGCAATATTTGTGCAACAGATATGACCAGATGAGTTTCTTACCTCAGGGGAACCAGGTGCAATACCAATCAAGACCAACCACTTTTCAGATGGGTCACATTTATAGTTGATTATTTGATTGTTTGCCAAGTTAGCAGTCCTTTCAAACATTTTTACAGGTTGAGAATCCCCTGCATTTCAAAAGTCACAGTAAGGTTGTTAAAAGGGCAAGATAAACCACAACAGAAGTGCACATGTTTGCTAGGAAAGCAAGGGTAAGTAGATCAAACATGCAAACTACATCCCACCTTCAATTGACCAATGATAAACTGACGTCTGAGTCACGAGTCCAAGCATTTTTGCAGAAATCCACTTCCAAAAGACAACCTACACAAAAGCAAAGATTATGGGTCCAATGAAACAATGAATAGAAAAAAAGGGAAATGCAGTGTAGCCCAATATAACCAGGCATTACTCCCTAATTGTGGTTTTAGGAATTTACCTGCTCAGGCATTTGGTGTGATTTCACCTTCGTTTTTGTTTCAATGTTAAATATCTGCAAGTGGTCTTGGGTGGTCCCAGGAAGTAGGGCTACACAAAAAACCATGAAAAATCATAAATTTCATCATCCATCAAAGGTGATCAAACAGCTATTAGCCCAGCTCATTTGGCTACAGTAAAATTTTAAAGTAAGCCATTTTAAATTTCTTGTTTCACGAGATTAGTCAACTATACTTGTCATATTAAGACTAAAAACATGAGCTGATTGTTGTATTAGCTGCTGTAAATAACAGATAAGACCAAATTAAGACCCAGGCATGTTTTTAAGTCTTCGCAACAGTTCCCAAACCTTGCCACAGACTTGTTGCTGAAAAAATAACTCAAACTAAAATCATTAAGTCTTTGTTCAAATATAAAAAGCACCACATTATACTCATGAAGAACCTACATCCCCATGCCTTCATATTAAGACATATTTGCAAAAACAAAATAACTACTTCCTCGTCTCATTCATTACTTCCTCAGTCACCTCATAACAGCAATTTCCAGCACTCAAAAACTCCTTTTCATAGATTCACAAAGACTATCCAAGAAACTCATTTTAATTACAATGAGAGTGCACATTGAAGCACGGAGGTAACAACATAACCACTCTTGAGATCAATATACACTTCAGCATTGACTGTACATTTGAGTCCTCACATGGGAATATCACAAACCTATATCCTTGAGCCAACTCTTTAAATCATCAGAAACTTAGCTCAGATTTTACACTCAAATATACCTTAATTAAAGAAAAATCCTAAAAATAAACTTGAGGATTTCGTTAATAAGCCCAGTTAGGCACAGAGCCACATGTTCCTGACTATAAAGAATCTCCTATTCATAGCCAATCCTTCCTAACACCATTCATCATTCATATTAAGCCAAAGTCTTTCCGTTTGCAGGTATGACAGTATGAGATGTTAGTCTTACTAAGCTTCCAAAAATTATGAAGCAGTCTTAGGATCACAAATTCACAATATAGCTAAACAACCCTTTTGGTATAGCTAAATGAGAAATTGGGAATCAAATATGGGATGACTAGATTTATTTTTTTAAAAATAATAATAATAAAAAATAAAGAAATAAAACAAAAAACATATGCTAATAGGGAATGGTTAAAAGCTTGAAGTATCTAGCAAAGGTACATCTCCATGAACCGCATTTTGCCAATTATACAAAAAACAAAACCATATTATTTTGTCACGGTTGAAGTGTCAACACCATAGAGCATGGGTTCGAAATTGTTTAGTACACAAAGTCAAATAAGCCACTAAAGGGTCTCACCTATCTTAACTCTCTAAACAAGTTCGCAGTAAGAGTTAATGCACCATATGTCAATACTACTACCTCGATCCCTCCAATTATCTTCCACTCAACCATTTTGGCTCATCCCAATTTATTATTATTATTTTTTTATCAATAGAAGGATAAAACTCCTCCTCAATCCCCAACACATAAACTTGGGCTCCACCTTCTCTTTTCTTCCTCTCAATTAGATCAAAACCTTTCCTTGAGGATTCCTATTCCTACACAATCTCTTAATACTGTTTCTTTCTCTGTCTGATTCCAACAATTTCATTCATGTATAAGTAGTGTCTAACATTCAAATGGCCCACCCTCTACTGGTTTTCATAAAATATGTGCCAAATCTTAAGTGGACGAAATGAAATGGAAGAAGTACTTTACCCCACCCATGCCTCATGAGTTGGCTAGTAGTACTTTTCTAGAATATGAATATAATAAAATAGATGAAACGTTTATGACAAATCAAAAATCTCATAATATCATCCTCAAAGCAACAAGAAAAACTATTATACGAATTATGAGGTGCACATACACATACATGCATCTTCGAATAATATTTTATATTTTTTGACGTGACATTCTTGGTTAAGGTTAACATCAAGAATAAGATAGTTCAACGTTCAACTTAGTACATTTAGAAAGTGGGGCAATGGCCTACAATTTCAAACCATATTAGAAATAGAGAAAGGAAAATTTTTATAGTTTAAAGGAGTGAGCATCATCATTGGTCGACCCCTTTAAAAATTTCACCCACCATGAAAAAAATCAACAATATAGAGGAACAATCGCTTTGGTGACCACTAAACAAATATACTAGCTACAAATTCACAATAATGCAAAAGTTACTCATTGCATAGATAATTAAACATCTCTCCTACCTTTCAAAGCAAGGATTCGAGTATTCGGATTCATGAGAGCAGAATCCGCGGTGATAGGCCTTCTTAAAGGTTGCATTGGCATGCTCATATCAACAATTACAACACTATTTTGCGGAGATGTTTCCCGCACACATATATACTTCTCTGATTCCATGGTCACATTGTTAAATGTGATGAATTGTTGATTAATTCCAATGCTAGGCAACTGCATCGACGAAACAACAAAATTACCACTTCGATCAATCCTCTCATTTCAAATTACAACAAAATCAATCTCACTGATCCATAATTTGCAGTCTAAAACTCGCATTTCATCAAATCGTCAAATCACACAATCATAAAATGACATTCAATTCAGATCCGATTAAGTTTTCAAAATGTATAAACATTACTCAATCCAAACTTCACAAAATCATCAAATCACCAAATATCACAGCATGAAATCAAAATCAAAGCATGGATCCGTAAATAAATTGAGAAAAAACTAACCGTGAGAACTTCCTTCATCACGATCGGCGCATTCGCCGCCGCCGCCATTGTTACGAGATCGAAATGTCGAAAAAAAATCAAAAGATTCTGCAAAAAAAAAAAAAGGAAAAATGTTGATTTGAATGTGGAAAATTGAATTGAATTAGAGAGAGAAAGCGTTGAAAGTCAAGTAGAAGAGTTGATCGCAGGCCTTACTTGCCAAAAAGAGGAGAGAGAAAGCTTAATGAAGATCAACAATGGCGATTCAAATTTGAGTTGGCAAATCTGAAGAATTTTACGAAGGGAGAGAAGTGAAGAGGAGAAATGGAAAAAATAAATTGAGAGATCGTGTTAAAATGTGCTTCATTAGTGCAACTGCGCTATATTTCGTTAAAAAAAAATTCTTTTTTATTTTCCTGTTTTATTTTTATTTTATTTATTTATTTATTCTCTTTTGGGCTGAGATCTAAGCACTGGAGGTGAAGGTACTCATAGGCACATAGCCCAACGGGCCTGTGTATAGACCTGTATGTTGTATACTTGTATCCGTATTTGCTTTTTTTTTTCATTTTCTCAAAATAGAACATTATGTGGATGGATAAAGAGAAATTGAGAGAATGGTAGAAAAGAAAAGCCAAATGATACATTATTCTTTGTTTAGAGATCTACTACAAGGGAGAGATTGTTTTAAATATTCGAGTGTACCGTACATTTATGGGTATTTTCTACTCATTTTGATGATTATTCTTCATTTAATCATCAAAATAAGGAGCAAAAACTAACATTAGTTAGTTGGGTGTACGATACAGCTGGCACCAACATACAATTATTTGAACCAACATACAATTTATTCCTTGTGTACATAGACACTTATATAGCTCCTTCCTCATGCTTTAAGCATCAATAAAAATTATTTGAACCATAATAAAATTCCTTTTCAATATTCCAAACATAATTAAACATGTAGTTTAATTAATCATGCCTTTTAACATGCCATAAATAAAAATGTGGTTCAAACACAATATGCCAAAAATATAATTTCCCAATCCATAAACCATCACAAATAATTCATGCTTCACCATTCAGTGACCAACACCATTAATTCACAATTCCATAGATAAATCTTAGCATGATACTACTTGTAATTGATTGAAATCAAGCCTAGCATGATTCTACATCATCAAAATATGTTAAGTACGCGAACGTACCTCAAATAAGCTCTTAAAATAACCGAGTACTCTACAACAATTCTCGAACCAAGTCTCTTACATAAAGGGACAATAATACTATATTAATTACCCTTGTATACACAATTTCTAGCAACTTAAAATCACTTTAAATAACTTATAATAATCTGAAAATTATTTAAAAACCCCTAGTTAAACTTCTTTTTAATAGATAATCACACCCTTTTATTAAAAATCACAATTATACTACTTTAAATAAAATTCCAACATTTTAAACTAATCAAAAATCCCTTAAAACTTCATCAAAATACATCTTTATACTTAAATTATCCATAAAAACATTAAATTATCTCTTACCCCTTTTAAACTCAAAGATAAAATTTAAAGCATAAAAAAAAAAACTTCGTTAAAAATCAAAAACTGCTCGTTTTCTTGTGTAATGTAAACAATCCTTTTAATATAAACACAGCAATAACCACTAAATTAAACGTCATCAACTACTCAACCTAATATCTACACACGTTTATTACTACACAACCAATATAGCACTTTTGTTAGTTATTGAGTGGAGATGTCAACGGAACAAGAGAGGAAGGCGCTGGAGGATAGGCTACTAGGGGGTGGAGATACTGTAATAGCTGGCGGTGACACTAGGAATCGTCAAGATAGCCTTGCTGAAGGCGGCCGTAGTCGGGGAGTCCAAGGCAATACTCGTAAGGAGCATATAGATACCGGCGATAACAAGTCCGGTGCCGAGAGAGATAAGAAGAATGAAGGATTCCCCATTGATGAGATCACGTTCCGTAGATTGCCTTAAAATGTAGATATGTATAATGTATTGCGGAGTACTTTGTATCACTGAGCTATTATTAGATAATAGATATTAATGGTACTATGAAGTCTAGTAATATTGTGTAATTAGTTAGTTAAGCCTGAGAAGAAAGGATTGAGTTACTTGTGTGATGTAAACAATCCTTTTAACTTACCAAAGACTTTCTTTCGTTTTCTTAGGATCTTTTCTCTTCAGATTATTTTTAATTCAGTTTAATTTAGTTCAATTGTTAATTTCCTTTGTATATAAAATATTAAGTTCAACTCAGTCCAGTCAATAGAACAGACCTTAAATATTGCAATATGGGGATGTGAGTCATGAAACATGAATTTTAAGAAGAGAGATATATAAATCCATATAAGTGGCCTAATCATCAATATATCATCACTTAAATGGAATTATCAATTGTCACTAAACAAACTAGAAAAAAAAAAAGTTTGTCCTCCAATGACTTCGCCAAATAAAGTATAGGAAGGGGGTCTCCAACTATTAGGCTAACCTTAATTCTCTCAATTATCTCTTTAAATGTAAAGCACTTATATGGAGTAGGACTGTAGGAGTGTAGTACTGTAAGAATATACAATTAAACTCAACTCGTCTTTCATTAGAAAAATAGAAACCATTCAAACTTCCTTTAGTTCCCTACTTCTACAACTGTTAATTTGGGTAAACGGGTCGGGTTTGGGGTTGTTTAAAGGCAAATTGGATGGTTCCACCCATCAATTGGACTCCTGGAGGTTATTAGGGACAATGGTAAACATTTCGGCAATTTTATTTCCGGGCGAAAAGAGACAAAAATTTCTAAATTAAAGGCTAATATGCACGCTTTTTGAGAAATTTGGAGATTTCGGGGTCCGGTGTAGAAAAGTTTTGATATTTTAGGGGATACATCTCGGGGTCATATAATGTCGTTTGGAACCATATATGATCATTATATGTTGTCATAAATATTCGTAGTAGGCTTGAATTAATGAAATCCGTGCAAGTTGTAAATCGGTAAATTGACCGTATAAAGGCAAATTGGATGATTCCACCAACCCAATTGGACTCCCGGATGATATTAGGGACCATGGTAAACATTTCGACAATTTTTATTTTACAAAAAAAAAGTCAAAAATTGAAGGATAATATCCAAGTTTTTTGAAAATTTTTGGAGGTTTCGATGCCCGGTGTCGAAAAGTCTTGAAATTCTATGGGACACATCTCGAGGTCATACAATGTCGTTTGGAAACATATATGATCATTATTCGTTGTCATAAATGTACGCGGTAGGCCTGAATTAATGAAATCGGTGCAAGTTGTAAACCGCTAAATTGGTTGTTTAAAGGTAAATTGGATGGTTCCACTAGGGGTGGGATTTCGGTCTGACAGTTCGGTTTGACCTCAGTTTGAAACGGTTTCGGTTTGAAACGGTTCGGGTTAAAACGGTTTCATTTAGACGGCGGGTCGGTTCTGTTCGGTTTTGATTAGTCACAGGTCGGTTCGGTTTTGGTTTATTTTTGTACGATTTAAATTCGGTTCGGGTCATAAACGGTTCGGTTTATAAACAGTTCGGGTCATAATCAGATCGGTTAGAAACGGGTCGCTTCAGGGGCGGATTTACTCGGGTCAATGCCGGTTCGATTTTTAAACGGTTCGGTTAATAATCGGGTCGGTTTGAAACAGGTCGGTTCAGGGGCGGGTTTACCCGGGTCAATGCCCGTTCGGTTTATAAACGGTTCGGGTCATGATCTGACCGGTTTGAAACGGATCGGTTCAGGGGCGGTTTTATCGGGTCAACGTCGGTCCGGGTTCATATCGGTTCGGGTCATGAACGAATTATTTTGAAATGGGTCGGTTCAGTGGCGGGTTTACCCGGGTTAATGCTAGTTCGATTCATATCGGTTCGGTTTATACTCGGTTTGGTGCTAAAATCGTTCGGGTTAGTTTGGTAATTGGTTAAATTGGATCGGGTTGAAATCGAGTTCTAAAAAGTGATTTTGACCAGTTAGCGCGTTTTGTTTTATATCAAGTTGGGACTAGTATTTCCATTTCATTAGCGGGTCGGCATAGGTTGGTAAAAAAAATAATGGATCGAGTAGAAATTGGGTTTTAAGAGATTTTTGACCGGTTAGCTATTTTCGTTTTATATAAAGTTGGGACTTCGTCACTTTATTTTCAGACATCGGATTATATACAATTACACAAATCTTCATTTATTCAATTATTCTATATCATGTTAATATGTTATGTTTCAAGTTTGGTTATACTCTTGTTGTTGTTTATTCGATATTATCATATTAGTCTATTACAAATTTATAATGTATTAATGTATTATTGTTTCATTATTAAATATATATTATTAGGTTATCAGCTTCTTGTTGGATTGTTTTAGATATCGTGTCATGACCATGTTTTGATGAGTTGCTACTTTGAATACGATAAATCGATTCAGATATCAGATTATATAGAATTACAGAAATTCTCATTCATTCTATATCATGTTAATGTGTTATGTTTCAAATTTGGTTATAGTCTTGTTGTTGTTTATTAAATATTAGTCTATTACAAATTTATAAGTATTAATGTATTATTGTTTCATTATCAAATATTATCAGGCTATCAGCTTCTTGTTTTAATTGTTTTAAAGATCGCGTCATAACCATGATTTGATGAATTGGTACTTTGAATACGATAAATCGATAATTGATATTGTAATAAACTAATAATTTAATGTTACGGAACCATATTTGGATGTTTAATTAAAATCACGATTATTCAATTTCCCATTAGTCTAATAAAGTAATAATTGACAATTGTTTGTAACTATTCCATAATTTTGGTGTTAAAGTTATATTGCTGAATTACTTTGTCGTCTTACCCTCTCTAATCACCTTTTAAGATTACGTGCCTACAAGGCTGCAACATATATATGTTGCAACTTGCAATTTAAAGAAAACGGGTGGGAAAGTAGAAGTATTCAATTAGATCGATCATCAACTGTTTTAAGTTTTAATAATCAGATACATTTATCGATTATCTATACATACCAATGATAGTATGATACCAATCGTACCATACATTATTATTTATTACATATACATATAACTAATATACATTAAATATGTCATATTGAATCAATTCCAATTTCCAAACATTTGTGTTTCTTACAATTTATAAGTTACATAAAGTTAAGAGTACAGTAGTGTTTTTATTAGTACGTAGCTATGAATAAAAAAAAAACATACTATCCAAATCCATTATCCCATGATCCGTGTCACCGTCTTATATTAAATATCAGCCATTGATTTGCATGTCATCTAACGGCCTATCATCGCACACATTCCAATTCACGATCTGTGTGTTTTCTTTTCCACCAATCAGATCACTCTTACCATCGTCTCTTTAGTACTCTTTTTGATTTCTCTCTCGTTTTCTAAATCCTCTTCTGTAATATTATCAATTTTTTGAAGCCATGGCTGCTAATATGCTCACTGCTCTCTCGTTTTCTCTCTCATCTCCTCTTCCTTCTTCCTTTCTTCTTCTTCCTTCTTCTCCCCTCTTCCGTCTATGTTCTCCTTTCTTCCATCTCGTTTCTCCGTCTTCGTCCACCGGCACCACGCACGACGGTTTTTATGGTCAAATTCGACCACGAAACTCTAAATCTAGTTGTTTCATGATCGAATTTGGCCTTTTAAAACCAAATTCGAGGCCAAATTCAGGATTAATATATAAGGTGTTTTCGTTCTTCCTTTTTTTATTTTCTGTTTTTCTTTTTAATTTTTTTTCAAGTTGTGGGCAACGGAGGGGGCCGAGTTAGGGTGGGTGCGGCGGCGGTTAGACTGGGTTCGGGTGGGTGGGGAGGGAGGATTTTTCGAGGGAGGGAGGGAGTTTTATGGTGGGTGAGCAATTAGAGTGAGTTGGGGGGTTTCGAGGATGTTGGGTTTCGTGGGGGTGGGTGGGTGGGGTTACGGTGGGTTTGGGTTTTTTTTTCAATTTTTTTGTATGGGGTGGGGTGGGGTGTGTTACGGTGACGGTGGTGGGTGTGGAATTCTAACAAATTGTTAAAGGCTGTAAATAGTTCAATTTGAATGGAACGGGTTGTAAACGGTTCGGTTTAAATAGTTTGTAATCGGATCGGTTTAAACGGGTTGCGGTTTGAAAATAGTTTTGTTTAATCGGTTTAATGGGTTATAACAGTTCGGTTTAAACGGTTAGCGGGTTGTAAATGGTTCGATTTAAACAGTTTTTTCCTACGGTTTAAACGATTTCGGTTTATAAACGGTTCGGTTTAAACAGTTAGCGGGTTAACATTAATCGGTTCAAACGGTTTCGGTTTATAAACGGTTTGGTTTGTTATTGGTTTACGGTTCGTAACGGGTTAACATTAATTGGTTCGGTTCGGTTTCGGTTTGACATTATACGGTTCAGTTCGGTTTTCGGTTTAAAATTAGCGGGTTATAAACGGTTCGCTCCGTGATGATTCGGTTCGGTAACGGACGGTTTCACGGTTCGGTTTGAAAAGTCCCACCTATAGGTTCCACCCATCCAATTGGACTCCCGGGGGGTATTAGGACCATGGTAAACATTTCGGCAATTTTTTATTTCCAAGCGAAAAAAGTCAAAAAAATTCTAAATTGAAGGCTTATATGCACGCTTTTTGAGAAATTTTGGAGATTTCAGAGCCCGGTGTAGAAAAGTCTTGATATTTTAGGGATACATCTCGGGGCCATATAATATCGTTTGGGACCATATATGATCATTATATGTTGTCATAAGTGTTCGTAGTAGGGTTGAATTAATGAAATCCGTGCAAGTTGTAAGCCTGTAAATTGGTCGTATAAAGACAAATTGTATTGTTCCACCAACGCAATTGGACTCTCGGAGGGTATTAGGGACCATGGTAAACATTTCGTGAATTTTTATGTCCGGGTGAAAAAAAAGTAAAAAATCCAAAATTGAAGGTTAATATCCATGTTTTTTGAGAAATTTTGGAGGTTTCGGGTAGAGCTACTCGGGTCAACGAGTCGGGTTTGGGTCGGTAAGAGTGGGTCGGGTCAACTCGGTTCGGGTCAATTCAGATTAATTCCACAGTCTATGCTGGTCGAGTTTGGGTTGGGTCATGTTTGAGTCGCGTCATGTCAGGTCATACTTGTTATCGAGTTAGGGTCGGGTTAATACAGGTCGGGTTACATTCTGGTCGGGTGAACAATAGGTCGGATTTAATTCGGATTTTCACGGGTTAAAACGAGTTAGCGTAATTATTGGGTTCGGTTCAAGTCAATAATTTGCGGGTTATAATCAAGTTGGGTCATTTTCAAGTCGGGTCATTCTCGGATTCAAGTCGGGTTATGTTCAAGTCAATAATTTGCAGATTGCAATTAGGTCGGGTCATTTCCAAGCCAGGTCATATTCGAATTCAACTAACTATAAATAGGTAATTATCATTTTTATCAAGCTAATTAGTTTCTTTGACTATAATATATATGGCAATATACTAGGAAACTATAGTGTATAATTTAGGAAGATAATTATCTCCTTTGACCATACAACAAATGTATACCATATTTAATCTTAAATTTGAGGATGATGCTCCTTTCTTTTGTTGGCCTGGACCGACTTAATCTCCCTAAACAAAATGCTTTGATCAACAATAATAAGATGGTCAAAATTGCATTTGAGATAATTTGGTCTCTTCCTCCCCCCCACCAAAAAAAAAAAAAAAAAAAAAGTCATAAACCCACAACATTAGGGTTTTACGCAAAAAAATCAAAACTGAGAAAAAGAGCGGGAGCATATACACCGAAAAATTTATGCTGAAGCAAGAAGACGGAGGCAGAAAGAGAAAGAGAGAGATGGAGAGCAAGCAGGAGAGCTCACCATTATTGGCGGAAGGAGTTCGAGAACTCACTATGCTCGGAGAATTCAAACCATTTGGCTTAATCGCCGAATCTCTCGATGGCAAGCCAATTGATAATGTATCTGATAAGTATGATTACTTCCTCTTCGATCCAGAAGTTACTAGGGAGAGAGACCAATTCGATGGTATCGATTCCTCCGCTTCGTCTTCGATTTCGGTTGATGGTTGTGATCATGAGATTTTCATCCGCGGAAATAGGTATTTTCAATCAGATTATTGCAATTAATTTTAATTTTGGTTTTAGTTAGGTTTATTGTTTCTTTGATTTATTGCAATGTATTTAAAATTCAGATGTTTTTGTGTAATTTTGTTTCAAATTGTTTGCCAATTAATAAATGGTAGAGAGTGTAGGATGACTGGATAAGTCAGAGGAAGAGGAGTAGCTAACATTTGTTGTCTTTAGAATTAGCGTGAACCCGAGGTGTATTTCAATTTGCATAAAAAACAATCTTGACGATAACATTGATGATTTGTAGAGCTGTCAACAAAAGTGACTTCTCTATTCATAATTATAGAATGTAAGGTTTTGGTGAAAATGTTGTTAAGTTTACTTAGTATCTTCAATTGATGTCGTTCGGGGAGCTCATGGTGTACTTATGAGAGGAAGGGGTTATGATGTTGAGCAGAATTTTGAAACAATTGTTAATTGGAAGCTTGTTATTGGATGGTAATCTTCTTTTTTTTTCGCTCTTGATGTAACTAAAGTGACTTAAAGGTGGAGTGTTAAGAGGGGTTAAGGAGCGGGGAAGAATGACACAATTAGCTATGATTTGGGAAGTAAAAGTGGACAACAATCTCCTTTGCTGAATAAGAAGTTTTATTGCTTTGTTTGGTTTGTACGTTCATTTGATCATATGATTCAACGGATCTATTATTGGAAACATGCCTTTTGCAGTAACTGAATGAATCATCTTATTGGGTACAGGATAATGTGGATTACGGGTTCACGAGTGTACAAGAGATTCACCCTAAGTTCTTCCGTAATCATGGTATTTTTTCTATTCTCTGTTCCTATAAATTTGTTTAAAATATTAAACCAAAGCAAACACTCTTTCTTAGTTTAAGTGGGATGCAAAATTTTTTAGCTTCACAAAGCCATCTGTAATTAAGCACATGATAATATAAGCGCAAGAGCTTAGAAGTTTTCTGATGTTCAAATTGGTCTGGTATAAAGTCTTATCTTGTTTGTTGCAAGACGCTGTATTGCTGGCTGAGTATATATATGGAGGTATTCCTTTGAAATCCTTTGTTTTCTACATGTTGTATACTTGTATATCGTGGAGACATGGACATTGACTTTAGTATTAAGAATTGGGATGCATTGATCTTTTTATCAGTCAATGCTGTATGACATCTTAGTTTTCACTAGTCTTGTACTTCACATCTCCTACTCTTCTCTCTTCCACACCCCCCTCTCATTTGTGTGTGTTTGTGGAGGACTGACATCTGTTTGAATTGACGTCCAAACTGATTGCTCAGGCTTGCTGGTGTCATATGGCTCATTCATCTGAGGCTGTACTGTGTATTTTGCAAGTTGATGTCTTGACAATCTTCAATACAGCTGGTAAGAGTTGTTAAACCAAGCTAGCTGTTCAAAGTTATATCTATATTATACAGCCTTCATCTGGAAAGTAGTCATGTGATTGTTACGGATAGCATTAAGCTGGTTCATATGATAGCCTTACTAATTCAACAAAACAAATTGGTACTGCGCTTCTGGATTCTGAGTAAAGCATTCTGTCTTGGATTGAATGAGATTTTCAAAAATAGTGAGAAAAATAACTGTTGTTTTCCAGCTGAACATGAAAAGGAAAATTGAATTAACTGTACATCTCTATCTGCAGGGGAGCTGACATCAGTCCCACTTCCGGGCATAGTTACTTCAATATGGCCGCTTCCATTTGGGCTGCTTGTGCAGCAAGCGGCAGAAGGGAATCGTCCAACTTATGTGCCTCTCTCATCTTCTGCTCCTTTATTAAGTTCCAGGGATACATTTTTAAAAAGAGAAGTCCGACAAAGTCCTCAACAGATCGTTGGCTTTTCTAGCTCTGATGACCAAGGGAATTCAGCTTCAGTGTCTTCTCATTTAATATTGAATGATCCACTTGAAGAACCCCAGGTGTGCATTATGGGCAACACCCCTTGGCATTTAATATTATATATAGTTTTTATTTTTATTTTTTTTAACATATATATATTTTTTAATTGTGTCTGCCTTTTTGTTTTTCCTGCTTATCCTTTTTCTTTTCTTGTTATCGGCTAAGTGATGTGATTCATAAGCTGGAAGATTCTTCCTCATGTATGCATTCGTAATATATTTGTTAATATATTCTCTTTATACTACCCAGCCGGTGTATGTTGATGAAAGAGGTGGATTGAAGATATTGAAGGATTTTGATGAGAGAACAATCTGGACTAGTGACCGTGTTCCTCTTATTGCCTCCTATAATAGAGGTTTCTATTCTTGTGCCTCTTCATTTATTCCTAAATTTATAAACAAACAATAGCTTTCACCTCGCTGGTTTTCTGACTTTACTCTATTGTTTGCAGAGAAGACACAACACTCTCTTTGGGTAGCAGAAAGTGTCAGTACTTGTGTTGGAGAGCATGTAATTTCTAGTTCTCAGGAAGCCCACACTGAAGTGTTCCCATGTCAATTCTCATTCCGAAGAATTTGGCAAGCAAAAGGCTACCAGGCAGCTGCTACCAAGGTTGCTTATTTGTTGATTCTCCATTCTAAATGCTCTTTTGAACTGAGTGCAGCTAATCATTATGAAAAACAAAGAAAGAATGCAAAAATGGTCACCACAGAGATTCTTTTCCTTCTTTGTGTAATATATACATCTACCATGCTGCTTATTGCCTTGATAATTTTTTGGTCTTCCAGCAAAAAAGCATAGAATGATATACACCAGTCGAGAATGAAGAAGTTAAGAATTTCTTATCTTATGTTTTCCTGCAAACTAAATCTTTGTCATCTTTAGGTCTTTTTAGCCACCGATGATGATGCAGCACCTATTATTTGTTTCCTTCTCCAAGAACAGAAAAGGTTATTATCCATAAGGCTTCACACTGTTCAAATTAATGATGATATACTCTTTGACGTCAAAGCAGACATGAGTTGGAGCATACAAGCAGTTGCAGCCGAACCTGTTGCTGTCACCCGCCCAAGGTAGTTTATATCCTAACACTAATGAGTTCATTTTAAATATTGTATTGTATTTTGATTGCAAGTCTTTTCTAGGGCAAAGGTCGGGCTGCTTCCTTTAATGGACATTCTTGTTCTGGATTCAGACAACAGTATTTTTCTTTATGTAAGTTGCTTGTATTTTGGTGTGCCTTCAAGTATTATTATTTACTTTTATTGTAGTATATGCTTGTTGGCATCATTATCGCTTTTGGGTTTCCTGTAATTCTTGGCTTTCAATGATTCTGGTTTTGTGATCTGTTTTATGAAACAATTACTTTGTTTTTCAATTGCATATGGTCATTTTGATTAGTTGTGGAAGTGTGAACTTCAACTCTGGCTGGTTGCGTCCACATGAAGGACATTAGTACTATAAATTTGCTGTGTTATTAAAGAGGTTGAAATGTTGAATGATGAGATAGTTGTCAGTTTAAAGCATAGAGAAGATGTGTCCTCAGACAGACTGAAAGCCGAGTTTCTGATGAGCAGTTAAATTGAATAACTATTTAACTGTTTAACATGTATGGATTATTGTAGAAGGCATTCTAGAAATAGATGTTAGACAATTTAGATCCATTGGAATAAAACAGTATAGTGGCTGTACTAGTTTCAAACTTTCAACTTTCAATTCACTGTCAAGGAGCTTGAGATGAATGTGCTAAGGAAAGGTACGGGAGCAAGAGAAGAAATGACACATTTATTATGAATATGTACTCCATGGGATTAAGAGTCTGATCTATGAGGTGATAGCAAATGGTCATTGTCTCATTTCATCGACTGCTGTAGTGCAATGTATTCATAGAGTAGAACGAAATAGATGGGGTAGTGTGGGAGCAAATTCACCTGGTATAACCCATTTTGTATCATTTAGAGTCCATCGTCTTTAGATCAGTGAAGATTTCTTGTGTTATGGTTTGATATGCACTCAATGCATTGCATTGCTGCTACTGAGTTGGTACGAAGCATCCCTGTAATGGGAACATTCAAGCTTTAAGTGCTCCATTTTTAACTAAAAGTTCTTCAGCTAATACATTATCCCTATACAGACAAAGAATGACACCAAAGAGGGGAATTGTGGGGAGTATACCAATGGATTAGAAAGAAAAGAGGATGTATTAAATGCCAAGCTTGGTATATCATATCATTTTGACAGGAGAAGATTAAGGGAGGTGAGAATTAGAAGAGTTTAACTTTGGAAAATTCTTTTGATGTTCTAGATGGAGGTTTTCTCCATATTACATCTACAAAGAGAATTTGTAAGACCTTTAGAAAACTATGTGATATAGACAAGTAACACAACTACTTAATCTGAGGGTGGAGGACTTTTTTGTTCTGGACTTCTACAGGGTCAGAACATTCCTCTCTGCTTTAGCTGACAAATTGCTTATTCGAGCCTTTCTGTAAATAACGTTTGCTGTTCTGGTCTGGTTTTGTTTCTTCCAGATGCTTTTTGAACAGCAGAGTATTTTGAAATGGATCTGTTCCTGAGTTTCTGTTGTATAAATTCCTCTATATTTTTTGGGAAACAAAATTTTCTTTTTAGGGTCCTTGAGTCCTTGACTGATGGTTAAATAAAATTAGGACTTCTTGTTGTGGTTACTTTTCTTTTATGAGGGACATTTTCGATCCTGTATGTTTTACATCCTTTCTTATTATTACTTTGCGCTCTATGATGTATTACTGTTTTTTGCAATGGCAGTCAGGGAAGCAGTGCCTTTGTAAATATACACTTCCTCTCTTTCTAGGCAATCATCAGCTTAAAGAAACTATTAATCCTCCAAAGAGAAGATTTATTCACAATGTGAAGATTATAGGATTGGCTGATGGAGTTGGGGCAAGAGTAAATGTGATCTTAAGCAATGGACAGGTATGCAGAAGTTTGTTATGTTAAAGTATTTTCATATGCTAATATCTTTCCACAGATGGAATCTCTGAATAGTGAATATGCATAGAACATTAGAACATTCTACTATTTTGTGAATGCATGGTCATAGGATACTATCTATTTTGGAGTTATGCACATGCTTTTTTCTGCTAAAGCTGAAGTTAACTAGTAACAACGCATATTGTGTAGTGTTAGAAGGGCATTGAAGTCTTATATTGTCATTGGCGGAGTCTATATATATGTGGAAAATGAACAGAAAAAGCTCACGTGTCTTTCTCCGGATTCCAGAATTCACGTTGTGGCAGATAGTTTTTATTTTTCAAAAGTTCTTATTATTTATCATGGAAAGTCAGTTAATTAATGGGATTTTTACAGATAATTTGTTGTGCTTCTCTGATTACATTTTTCTTAGGTTACTTCATTTTTTTATTTATTTATTTTTTTATTTATTTTTTTTCATATCAAAATATCCGTTGATGAACTCCTGAAGCTGATACCAACCTTTTTTTTTATTTTTTTTTTTATTTTTTATATTTATGTATGAGGCAGCTCTAATGTCTGAGAACGTAATAAGGTCTTTGCAAAGAGCTCACCTATTCGAGAAGGCAGTCAATCCTGCATGAAAGCTATATACAGAATTTAGGGGAAGGGCAGAAGGGTCTTTTAATAGAAAGTTAGTTAGAGGATGCATTGGGTAGCAACTCTAGCAATTAAGATGTGTTTATGATGTAATAAATAGAGTGAATGCTTAACAGAGAAATTCATTGTGATAATAATAGAGATTAGAGAGAAAAAAGCTGATCAAGAATTTCACATTTTCACCTATCGAAGAATGAGTGGATTTTACTAGAGCTAAGATCACAACCATCATCTATACAATCTAATTTACTTATTTCGATTGGTAGTTTTTATTTCTTTAGTTTGTGTTCTTCGCAGTTTTGCTTGTTTACAAATTACAACCTCATGGAATGATGTAAATTTATATTTTTGTTTGAGATCTTTGAGGCAAGACTTTCTGCAAGAATAATTTCTTTCTTACTAAGAGACTTAGATTTTCATGAATAAGAATCTAAACTACATGGTGGCAGTGAGAACTATTAACTTACTGGTGTCTGTTATGTCCAGTTCTGCAGTATCAGAATTGCCTGTTTCTTCTGGTCTATTCTTTTTCTCAGTTCACATTGGCTTTCTTAAAGTTTCTAAGTGATATTTTACCGTGTACCAATTTCTTCAGATGCTTAGATGTGCGCTGCGAAGAAGCCCTTCGAGTTCCTTGGCAAATGATTGCATCACAGCAATGGCTGAAGGCCTTAATTTTTCCTTCTACAATCTATTCCTGCAGTTTTTTTGGGGTAATTCTGAGACTGCTGATTTATCAAAGGCTAATTCTGGTGCTGATGAGTGGAAATCATTTGAGAGCGTCATAATGCAAATTTACAGGAAGTCTCAGTCAACTTCACAGCCGAAATCTGTTCTTGTGTCCGGTTCATCATGGGAGTTTCTGGTCAAAAGTGAATTTCATAAGAATTATTGCAATCGTAATTTCTTCCTTGGAATCTCAACTGAGGGGTTGGATGACAGATTGGAAGATCATGTTTCTTCTTCAAAGAGGGAAGAAGTGCACAGCCCAGATGGACTTTTCTCTTTCAAGTTTCAAATTGAATGCCTGGATTCTTTGCATGCAGTATATGAAAATCTTAAACTTATCAATCTTCGAAAGCGGTAAACTCTGAATTCTTAACTTTCTCAACCCTTTTGTGTTCTGTGACTTGAGGTCTTTTGTGAACTACACCTTCTGTCCGTAATTGTTTGCTCAATTTCCTTTTTTGTAGTCACTATTCATGTCCAGGAAAAAGCAAATAGAGCAAACAATTAGGGACAGAGAGATACTCTGCGCATTATTGAGGTACTTCTGCATACTTGCGGCTTATGTAATGTAAAAATAATGTCTGTTGCTCTATTAATTATATATTATCATAATAAGCTAATTGACAATAAAGCCAAATATGTGCTGATCTGAAGCCGAATGAATAGTTCATCACCCAAATTGATTCGACCTGGATCTGTCGCATAGTACCAATTGCAATCTCTACTTATCTGAACTTAGTTTCCTGAAAATATTTTTGAAGGTGAAAAGAATAAGGCCGTAGTCTATTTTAATAAGAAAAGTGATCTCAAAGAATTACTTCCTATATTTTAGTCTCAAAGGTGGAATTGTGTCTTGAGTATCAGATGGGTTCATCTTGCACTCTAATGTATATAAATACCCACTTTAATTCAGGTAAATAATGTTTAAACTAAGTTATATGTTCACTTTCTGTAATCTGTATGAACTTCTTATTTTGTTATGAGGTAGGTAATGTTCATTGCGTATTTCACGCTGTGAGAGTGTAAGGTTGTTTTTAGCTTGCCTATTGATGTTTGACTCCTAAAGGCCAGTTACTGGTCAATACTATCCAATAAAAGGCCTATCAAGGCTTTATAAAATTTTGCTGTGACCTGTATGAGTAATCGTAACAATATACATTTGATGCTTTACTGCTACCGCTTTCATGACTGCAACTGTGATAAGTCTCTGTTCAGCAAATGAGCAGTGACTTTGTTTAAAGCAGGCATTTCCGTTGATAAGTTTGCTAAGTGTATAAAATCTTTGAGAAGTTTGCCAAGTGTATAAAATCTTGAGAAATTTGCCAAGTGTACAAAATCTCGAGAAGTTCCTAGCGTTTGTGATTTAGTGGCTATCATGTACCTTAATTGTGGGAAATTTTTTATACTTGATTCTAAATCGCCTGTGAGACTGAGTGCTAAATGTTGGATTGTGGAATTTTCTTTACATATTGGCTTCTAGTTATGTGTGATGGTTACCTTCTTTGTTGTCACCAGGAGTGTGGCATTCTTTATTAATCTTTAGCCATTTCTTGCAGAGATTTGGAGCACCTTTCTGTTCTTCTATGTGAAATCGCTAATATTTTGGGAGAGGAGAGTTATATTGATCACTATGTACGTGATTTTCCTTTTCTTTCCAAGATAGTAAGGGGAAATCGGACTTCTTCACCAAGATCCCCCCCATCTTTGTATAGATGGCTTGAAAGTTGTTTGCTTCATGGACTTAACTTTGCTAATCGTGATGACATTCCACCTCTGGCTCGTAAGGATGGAAGCTCTGCTGTCAGCTGGTCTCGTAAAGTGGTTTCATTTTATAGCTTATTATCTGGTGCAGAAAGCATGGAAGGGAAGCTCTCTTCTGGTGTATCTTGTAAGATTGCTTCAGGTTCATCATCTACTCTCGAGGAGAAGATGGTCCTTGCAATGGTTGCTGAAGGATTTGGTTTGCAACAGCTTGATTTATTGCCTATTGGAGTCTCATTACCATTAAGACATGTATGTCTGTATTGTTAAGAAATAATGCTGAAATCTTCTTCATTCTATTTTCTAGTTTACATTGAGACCACAGTATTTAATGCGGTTGTGCACTTCTAATATCATCTTAGGTTTTCTCATGCTCTCCAATTTACTGACATGGTTTTACTTATATGTCATATCTGTAGGCTATTGATAAGTGCCAGGAGTCTCCTCCTACTGGGTGGCCAGCAACTGCGTACGTTCTTCTTGGTCGAGAAGATTTAGCTTTGTCTTGCGTTGCTAACTTGAAGAAATCTGAACAGCTTGAGACTCTATCTAATAGGCATTTGATTTCAATGTCTGCACCTTATATGCTTCATCTACAGCCTGTGACAATTCCCTCAACCGTCTTAGACACAATTGCGATGGATACTTCCAAATTTGACAACATAGATTCTTCTGATGATTGTCCAATAGATGGCATGGAGCATTTGTTTAACTCTAGCACTCAGCTGCGGTATGGTAGGGACCTACGCTTAAATGAGGTCAGTTATCTAAATTTCTGCAATGTGGTTGGACATGGCTTTTGACCGTTGTGTTGGGGTTATGAGAACTGGCTCTAATTCTATTGCACAGAATAGATGGCTTTAGTTATCTGCGTAACCGGAAAGTAATTTGATGTGAATCCTTTCTGACCGTGCCATGATCTCTATCTTTTCTTGCTATATTACTGAGTTTATAGTCTTCATGAAGATAGTTAACCTTAGGATTGCCACAGTATTACTTGAACCTTCAATACTTGATCTATAAGGTTGCTGTCCATTATGGTCTTTTTTTTTTTTTTTTTTTTTTTATTCCCATAATTGACAACTCTTCAATGTAGATTGCCTACAGGCTACTAGTAATTCTCCTCTCTTTTTGAAGTTGTTCATTTTCTTCCTATGATGATAGTCATAGGGACTGGGTTAGTACGCACACGGGAGATTCCTACAACGATTCGGAGTTTTCACACTTTTACATACTCTTTCAGGAGATCTGAAGGTTTAGGGATGTGCATTTTAGTGAATAATTTCAATGGAGATTAAGGTCTGATTATGTTAATTTTTTGCTTAAAGAAGGTGAAACATGTGAACTAATTTTGCATGTTGGGAACTATCCTCTTTATCCCTATCACCTTCTGGTAATTATTTAATTGTTATTTTTTTTAGAAAAACTGGTATTTTTCCTATATACTCTCTGGCTTCACTATTATTCTAGTAGTTGACATATAATACGGAAGTGAACAAGGAACATAAGGAATATGTTTCAATGGAGTCGTGCTTTAAAAGCATAAAGAAAATAGTAACTACATCCATCACATTACAAGTTGAAACAACAAATAGGAATATATGAGATGCATAGTGAAACAATGGAAGTAGTATATGCTTATGCAGTCCTTTTACTGTTTTCCCTTCAGATGTGATGATATGTTTAATTATGAATCATCTCTTCCAGGTCAGACGTCTTCTGTGCTCTGCAAGACCTGTTGCGATTCAAACATCTATTAATCCCACTGCATCAGACCAAGAGCTTCAACAGGTAAGGTTATACTAGCATATAATACATATTCCCTCTATTAAACACATATGCTGTTCCAAATACTCAAATCTTTGAAGGAGTATATTTCAAAATACCAGTAAATGGTAACCTTGAAAAGGATAGAGGAACTCTCGGGATATCCTTTAATGTAGTCTTTCTGTGCCAACTTCCAGTTCTTTTTTAGGTAGAGTGGTTTTGGAATCAAAAGGGTTCTGGTAATGTATAAGTGGGGTGGTATGTTTCTCTTATGGGCACACCATTTACTGTTTGCTAAGAATTATATTTTTTGAATGCTGAGGCTAAGCTTATTGGGTATTATTTTAAGTTTCCTTTCTTGATGCATTATTTAGGGAGCAAGGTGCTGTATCTAAGGTGACATTGGAACATAGTTTTTTTGTTAGTTCCATTTGATCATGTCAAAAATTTCTAACTGACCGTATTAAGTAATTTTATACAAGGAAATAAGTCATGTAGAATCTTGTTAGTGTCACATGTATATTAAAAAAAGTGCTTTTCTAACACTATAACAACACTGGTCAAATTTGTTTAATGCATTGTGCATACTCTCTCTCTCATAAAAACAATGGCTTCTACACAATTCACAACCTTTCTTTCTAAAATTATTATATTGTTAAGATATATTCAGAAAGACTGATTTATTCATTATCCTTGTTAAGGCTCAGCTATGGCAGTTTTCCCAAAGGACGACTGCACTTCCACTTGGACGTGGAGCATTTACTTTGGCAACTTCATGCACCCTTTTGACCGAGGTACTTATGTTTATATGCTGAAGATCAATAAAAGCTGTAGTTATAGTTTTCAAGTCTTCATTTTTTTTTTCTTCTATTTTTGAATTAGTATATATTTTTAATACTTAGTTTTTGTAGTTATTGGTTACTCCCTTCTTTTGTGGTAGATGTTGCTTGTTTATGACTTTCCAAATTCTTTTGCAGGCACTCACAGTACCAAAGCTTGTTTTGGCTGGACGGTTGCCTGCTCAGCAGAATGCCACTGTATGCTGTGATGAAACTAAATTTGATAATTTTTTCCAAACTCTTGTTGGCAAGCTGATTCATTTATTTTTCTTTTGAAGAGGATTTAATTTCAAATATACCTCTTTCCAGATGTGTTCTCTGTGGTGATTTCCATGAAAATGTGATTAGCTGCTTTTTAATCCATTGGCAGCCATGTCTTTGCCTCACTTAGCGATATAACTTTTCATGTTTCTTGCAAGGCTTTGCTTATCAATTACATGATTGCTCTTCTAATTGCCATGTTACTGTTTAAAAAGCTTTGGAACTTCAATTGAAGCAGGTCATCATTTGTTCCAAAATAACAATGACTGATCTGGCCCATCTGGGCCATATGGCCCAATTTTTCTGTTATAAATAAATATTTTCGCATAAATGTGATACTTGTATTCTTAAGGATCTTTGATATTGATTCATTATATGTTTGGCTTATTTAATCTGAAATTATATACATCTTTTAGCATTGGGTGGTCATCATAGGTTCATATTCATTTCTCTGTCACCCTTCTTTTTTTTTTCTTCACGTTTTGCAAATTTTTGCTAGAAGCATGAAATATTGGAATTGTTGTCTTTAAGTGCTGCCCCCTTAATGAGTTGGCTCTTATTTTCCCTAAATTTTGTGCAAATCTTGGCTTTCTTAATTACCCTATTTTTTTTTACAAAAAAACCTTTTTTTGTCAGGTCAATTTAGATCCAAACATACGGAATTTGCAAGAACTTCGAGCTTGGCCTGAGTTTCACAATGCAGTTGCTGCTGGTTTAAGGCTTGCACCATTTCAGGTATGTTTGAGATTTTCCTTCCCTGAGATGTCTTTTCCTCATCACTTATATCTGATGTACGGGTCTTATAAAATGCAGTACGAATATAGATATAATAAACTTCTTATTGCAGGGCAGAGTGTCTAGGACTTGGATTATATATAACAGGCCCGAGGAGCCAAATGCTATCCATGCAGGTCTTCTTTTTGCACTGGGGTTGCATGGACACTTAACTGTTTTAACAATAAATGACATATTTCAGTACTATAATAAGGTATGTTATGTAGGTAAATTTTTTAAATCACTAGCAATATTATTTTATTTTTGTACTATAAAAATGTTACTCAATATTATTATGTCAAAACTAGGCCATGCTCAGGCAGCATGAGGCAAGTATCCAATAAGTATGACTTGTGGGCCTAAGCTCCTGAGGATTTTGCCTGCTGTAGAATATAAACCAGGTTGATGGTTGAACGGCTTGAACCGTACAGTATTTTTACTAACCACAATTTTGCTTCATGTTAGGGACATGAAAGCACAACTGTGGGGCTAATGCTTGGCCTTGCAGCATCATACAGGGGCACTATGGAGCCAACAATGTCAAAGGTGATACATTTTAACTAATAAATTAATTTAATGGACTCTTTATTCATATGCATTTTATGCTTCTGTTGATCTTCTGAATTCACTGATTCATAACTCACCTCCCCCAGTAAAGAAAGTCATAGTAAAACAAATTATATACTACCCTGCATGCAATAAAATATTTTATTAAGATGCCTTAGAAGCACAAGGTCTGATGCTCACTAGTCACAAAAAATGAATCCTAGTGCAGAGCCCTTGCCCCTTAGTCTGTTTCTAGAATGAGCCCAGTGGAGTGGTAGAATAACTAGAATTTAGAGAAGTGAACCTCTTTAAGTGACATGGATGACTTGTTCAGGATGTTCAAATCCCCTTATGTAGCTCTTAAAAAGGAAAAAATGTGCATTGCATCTATATACAAATATCTTTTTAAAAGAAGTTAGAAGCAAAGACACCAGATAGATCCCTAATGCAAAAGCCACCTTCTGTAGCATCCATGAAGGTGTAAAATTTCTGAAATATCCAAGTGTTTCCATCCAGATGTTTCATATACGTTCCTTTGACATCTTCCTAATCAATACATTTCTAACGAGTTTTTTTATTCTTTAATCCATGCTAATTTAATCATGATGCTTGTAATTAGTTAATGATGTTAAATACTCATTTTTGTTGTTCTCATCTGAAACATTAATCATCCCTTCTAGAATTTGCAGAATCGAAAGTACAACTGCATTTGCATATACTGACATACTTTAGATTAGTATGGACTCTACTTCAATAAGTTTATTGCTATTTAACTCTTAAGTTAACATTTTAAATCTCTTACGCCATCTTCTTCTGTGGTTTCCCCATCTTGAATTGTGCTGTTGTATCTGCATCTGAATGTATAGACGTTGAACAATCTTATTATGTTATGGACTTATGGTGCTACTTATATGTTTTTCGCAGTCCTTCTACGTTCACTTACCTGCCCGTCATCCGTCTTCCTTTCCAGAGCTAGAAGTTCCTACAGTTCTGCAGGTATTTTTCTTGTCATTATATTATGCTTTGCAGGATATATGTCATTCTTCTACAGTTTGTAGCTGGTGGACCTATATTTCTGGAAATTTGATGTGGTATCATGACCCTTTGAAGCATTTGATTTAAACAATAAAATGTATATAGTAAGATCATAGATGAAATAAATCTGTTTACAATAGTTGGTGCATCCCTGATTGCGTCCTTTAAGTTTGTTATGAGGCTGCTCCTTGATATTTTTGAAAAAAAAGTAGATGAGTTAATAGTTATTTTGTTTTATTCTTGTGGGTGAAAAAAAAACCTTGATAGTTATATTTGACATAGTGCAACTAGCTTATAGAGTACAACATTTAGGTTGCTGAAAATACAAATTCTTTATGTACTGCACTACAGACATGTGTCTGATATCTGTTGCTTGTGTATTATATTCTTTCCACAAATAGTACTATAGTTGCATATACCAAGCTTAGGTGGTTCCTGAATGATGTAGTTGCTAATATTTTTGGTGGGTCCTTAGTTTTTTGCTTCCTCATTTCTTTTCTTCATATGGTTTCACAGTCAGCTGCATTGATGTCTCTCGGCCTCCTTTTTGAAGGATCTGCTCATCCTCAGACTATGCAATTTCTTCTGGTAATTACATCATCTTTATATATATATATATATATATATATATATATATATATATATATATATGTATATATGTATAACTATTCAGTTGAGGCATGATTACTTAAAGATCTTATTTCGCCCTTTTGAGGTAGCATGCATTTCCAATCTTTACTAACCATGCCGCGGCTCCCAGAGTAGGTTACAATATCTTCCTCAAGTTTGTTACTCTTCTTGTTATAAGAACATTAACTGAGTGTAATTTTGTTCTCGCTTTCCTTTGGTTCCAATTCTGTCTGGACTGACCAAAGGCTCCTTTTGACTAAAGTGTCGTGTTTATTGGTTCCACAAATTTTGTTGCAACTGCAGAACTGCTATTTTTTAAAAGTGCTTATTGTTTGTTTTCTGTACGTGCTCGTGTCTGTTGATGATTAGTCCTTTGCATCTCTAACTGTAATCAAACAGCTAGGGTAAGCTTGCTTAAATTTGGAGGTCCCTAGATCTACCTCAGGGAGTCAGGGAAGTCCTGAGTGTTTTTCTTTGGGGTGGGAAGAGTGAGATAATTCTTTTGATTCAAATATGAAGTGTAACTTAAGGTTGTTTTTACATTTTGAGCCTTTGCTGCATCCTATAGCCAGTCCTCTTAATTGCAAAGAACCACTAAAAGCATGCATCTCCAACACAAAAGAACCATATTATTGTCCATAACTAATTGGTTCTTTTGCAGGCTGAAATAGGCCGTAGAAGTGGCGGTGATAATGTGCTTGAGAGGGAAGGCTATGCTGTTTCTGCTGGATTTGCACTTGGACTTGTTGCTTTGGGTATGAATAATTAGACCGAGCTCTCTTTTATCACCTATTCCTGCTTATGTGTGCTGTCCAATTCTAGGTCGTGGAGAGGATAAATTCGCTTGCATGGATACGTTGGTCGATCGATTGTTCCACTATGCTGGAGAAAAATTTGATGTATCTCGTCAGGTAATCCTCTTATGCCACATTGATTTTCTATCTTTATTTACTAAACCTGATGCAGCTTGAACCTTTTTAATCCTTTGATTTGCTACCAATCTATTTTTTCAGGAAAAGTCTCTTTTGACATCAGTGACAGATGAGCATGGCAGGGGTATGGGACAGGTAATTAAAAAAAAAAGGCGTTGGATGCGATGGCATAATTGTGGGATTTTTCATTGTTTAACTGTACATGCCTTGACATTTGAGGTATACGCTAAATTTTCCTCTTTGGGTTATCTAAGCAGATGTTGGATGGTGTTCCTGTCAATGTAGATGTCACTGCACCTGGGGCTATAATTGCTTTAGCGTTGTTGTTTTTGAAGGTATGAATTTCGCAAACTCAATCTAGTGAGCCAGATTAATTACTGTCTTGATAAATTGTCTTATTATGATCATGCATGAAATGCATCTCGCTTTCTACAAGTTGATTGAGAACAACCTACGATATCCTGCAACTCCGTTCATTTGCAGATAATATTTTGAGCTGTATTTGTCGTTAGATATAATGTAAACTAGTTACTTGCGAGGACAACATATACTTCTGTTCCATAATGTTGCAACACACAGGGGGTGCATGGATTTTAAGAATTCCATCTGAGAGAGACCAATGAAGTGTCCCATATACCAGAGGAAGGCTAAGGAGAGTAAGGACAAAAACTATATGCAGTTAACCAATTTAACTGATAAAAAAAAGGAAAAATTAGAAATAATAATCCCAACTTTCATCGATTTTGGAAGAATAATCCCAACTTTCGATTATTCTGAAATAATCCGAACTTTGGGGGTCTTCTTTTTTCTTCAATCCCAAATACCGGTTACCGGTTGAATGGGTTGAATTTTTTTTGTGTGTGTTTAACTGACACGTGTCGCGATTTAATTGGTTAAAATACCAAAAAAAAAACCCACCCATTTTGAAACCCAGCCAGTTCAGCAACCCGCCCAGCCAGCCACCTCCCTCGCCGACAGCCGTATCTCCCCCACCAGCAGAGTAGCCGCCCCGGCGTCCGCTCTACACCACCGTCCCCAAAACCCTACGCAACTACCAATAAAACTCCTCCCTGAAAACCCAAACCCAGATTCAGCCACCAGCTAAACCCCAAAAACCACCGGCTGCTGCTATTACCCACCCCCCTCCGCCGCTGATTCCCCTCCTTTCCGCCGGTTTCCCTTCCTTATGAGCCGGTGTTGCGATCCCCCAACCTCCCTCCTTCTCCCTTTCTCGTTTTCTGGCAACCACTCTTTCCCTTGAAATTAAATTTCTTCCTCCTCTATTCGAAAACCCCTTCAAACCACCTCCCCTACCCTCGAAAATCACCAAAAACCCATCCCCCACCATCGAAAACTCTAGCCGCTAGGGTTTCGAGGTGGTGGGAGGAGCAATTTGGGATTTTTGGCAGTGGGGAAGGGTTTCATTGGTGGTTATGTGGGGTTGTGAGAGGGGGTTTCGGGGAGGGGGGAAAATGTCGATTCGGCGGTCCTAGGTGGCAAGGGGTGATGCGGCGGTTCTGTGTGGGAGGGGAGACGCGACGGCGTACGACTGGTGGGGGAAGTGGTGGCGAAGGCGGCATAGGCTGGTGGGGGAATGGGAGGCTGTTGGTTTTTTTTTTATTTTTTGTTTTTTTGTATTTGTTTTTTTTTTTTTTTTTTTTTAAGTTTTTGACCAATCAAGACTTGACATGTGTCAAGTGACCTGAAATAATAGGTCAATGACTTTCGTTGACCGGTTTGGGATTGAAGAAAAAGAGGAACCCCCAAAGTTCGGATTATTCTGGAATAATCCAAAGTTGGGATTGTTTGAACAAAATCGATGAAAGTTGGGATTATTATTTCTAATTTTTCCTAAAAAAAATATCAAGTATCTCTCAGAACCTTGTCTAGAAAGCTCCTTTGGTTTCTGTCTTTCCAATTGCACCACCAAAATGCCAATAGATTCATCTTACACTTGACCAAGCCGATTAATATTTTAAAATTTCCTTTCTTTGCTGTTGCTCAAGATATTTCCATTCAGGATGATGCTTTAGTAGCGACCCTGATTGTGTGTGTATATCTTGTTTTTATTTCCTGTGGTGGAGATATGTATGGAGGCAATGGAGCTATTACACCGACTTTTTTTTTTTTTTACATATATGACATGATATGTCGAAAAATCTAAAATTGCTCATATGATCTGCAAACTTGCCACACCATATAACTTGGCTTGAATTTTTCTTCTTTCAGACTGAATCAGAAGTGATAGTTTCCAGACTTTCCGTTCCCTGTACAAATTTTGAGCTGCAGTATCTGAGGCCTGACTTCATTATGCTTCGTGTTATTGCTCACAATTTGATAATGTGGAGCAGGTTTGATGCTACAAAAGAATCTTTTGAATGGGAGGATTGATCATACATTTAAACTTAACAAGCTGTCTTTCTGAACACATGCAGGGTTAACCCGACCAAAGAATGGGTTGAGTCTCAGATTCCTCAGATCGTGAAAGAAGGTATAGGGGCTCTTGGTGATGAACGGAATGATATGGATGAGGTGGATGAAGAAGCAATAGTCCAAGCATACGTGAATATTGTAGCCGGATCATGTATATCTCTTGGTAAGTTAGGTTGATGATCCTTTCTTCCCTTTTTAATATGGAACTGAATATCATGCTGTAAATTACTTCTTATTTAATTGTGGCATATTCTTGCACTTAACCTTGTGGTGGTGTAAACTATATTTTGCATCTCCTTTTTCTGATGATGCTGTAAATTTTTATTTATTTATTTATTTTTTCTTAAACTAACATCAACTTTGGGTGTCTATTTTTCTAGCTTTTTTTGGTTGCCTTTCTTCATCTTGTCGTTTATATTTTTTCTGGCTATGCTACCAGGGCTCATTTATTTGTGAAGATACAAAATAAATTAAAAGAACAAACCTGATGCTAAACATGTCAGCTTGGAGCCACTGCATATTTTTTTTATTGTATCAGTTTATCTTATAGGATGCATATGATCTATAACTGTATCGTAATATGGTTTCAACTTTTTCTGTCTCACCCCTCCAGTTATCTCAGCTGTGCCCCATCTTTATATTAAATATCTGCAGTATCTCTCAATAGTGGTATACTCCTATTTATTTATTTTTTATTTTTAAATGCAATACTTTGATCTACGTGGAATTTTTTGTGGTTTAGTTGAATTTATTAAATTTTTTTTGTAAGTGGGGTTTGTTGGAGAATTTTACATAAATAAGAGATAGTGGGTGATAATTTATTTAAAAGTAACGGATGTGAGAGCACAAATATCAATAAAGTATGAGTGTATATCAATAAAGTATGAGTGTATATATATATATATATATATATATATATATATATATATATATATATATATATATATATATATAAGGGAAGTGTTGCATAATAAAAAATAAGTAAAAAAGAACACAGGGAGTACTTTTGTACGTGGAGCACTTCTTGAAATATCAGTGAAATTTTACACTAGATCTTAGGGAACTAGTATTTGCCAAATCCTTCATGAAAATGGCTTGATGTGAACTTGTGTTGCAGCAATGACTCAGTAAAAAGAACAGTAAACTATCTGCACTTCTGCAGTTTCCATATGAAATGAAGAAGTGAATTAAGGTTATGAAGACTTGTCGAGATGTTAGAATTCTATATTCTGATACTTGCCTGGACACACGAAGATATTTCTAACTCTATCCAATATGTCTTATATTGTCAATTGGTCATATCCTTTCCTGGGGGATGTTTGTTTGTTTGCTTTCTTTTTTCTTTTTTCTTTTTTTTTTCCCCTCTGTAAAATCAATTCCCTATTTTTATGGCAGGTTTGAAGTACGCTGGATCAAGAAATGCCAACGCTCAGGAGTTGCTATACAGCTACGCTATTTACTTCCTGAATGAGGTCTTTATCTTATTTCTCATATTTTACTGTGCCTTTCAGCTCATTCTAAGTCATGTGTTTAAATTTTGCAGATTAAGTCTGTTTCTGGTACAGCTGGAAGTATGTTTCCCAGAGGGTTGTTAAAGTTTGTTGACCGGAGCACATTAGAAATATGCCTCCACCTTGCTGTCCTTTCCTTGGCTTTGGTAACAATTTTACTTTCTATATTGAGATTGCAGTATTGCCTACTTTTACATGCAATGTGATACTGTCTTTTTGAAGCAGGTTATGGCTGGTTCTGGGCACCTGCAGACATTTAGATTGCTCAGGTTTCTGCGCAGTCGAAATTCTTCTGATGGACAAGCTAATTTTGGGACTCAAATGGCTGTAAGTGTTATTTGTTTGTTGGCAGTTGATGTTCTGATATTTGTAGACTCTACGTATCTCGTTTGTTGCTCTTGGCCTCTTGCTGTTGTATTTGCTGAGTTTGCATTCTCAGTGCCACTCCTGTTGGAGAATCTGTGTCTGTCACTTTTTTTCTCTCTTTTTATTTTTAGCCTTTGCCGGTTATTTTAGCTGTTCAATGAGAATTTAGAAACATACTTCATAGAAAACAACTAAAACAATGCATCACAACCGGTCGGGGAGCGTTTCTGGATAAGATGTTCTGCTTGTTACTTCATACTTCTTAGTGATACTTCTTAGTGTGTTATGAAAATGTAAGTTAACTCGACATGCTAGAGCTCTGTTCTCTGAGCTTTTTTCTGGGGATTTTATTCAGGGGTGAAAGGCAGGGTCGGTGTTTGTATTGCAACGGTCTTGTATGCCCAAGGACTAATGATCATTTCATTCTTGCCTGTACGATCACTAAAATTGACAATTTGTATTACTAGACAATTAGCATTTAAAGTAATTCTGGCCTCATATCAGTCTGACATATCTTAACATATTGTGGCAGCTATATGATTTTGTAAAAAAATGATCTTTACCTTTGAGGTATGCCAACTGCATACTGTTTGTTTTGAAAGGGTATATTAATGGCTATTAAAAACTTGCCAGTATTTTCAAAATGGGGTATTTATATCTTATGCCTTTCTACATGATCTAAATGCTATGTTTTTAAAAATTTCATGGTACAGCTAGAGACTCCGTAAAACACTTTCAGTAAACTATGTGTAGTTATCATGAGGGGTTTGCACCTTTGCAATAGTGCCACTTAAAGCCCTGAGTTTGTACTGTTCCATGAACTTGGTCGACACTGTAAATGGCACTCCTTTTTATATAGTCCTCTAAATGTTTCTTCCTTTAATATCTTGTTATTTAAAGAATTGGTCTCCAAATAGATTTATTGTTGTATCTTCCTGCTAATCATCTGAAAAATAATTCAGGGATAGATATTTTTGATGTGGTTGTAGTCTTCGAGATATTCAAACTAATTATACTTATTCCACTGCCTTGATATAGGTAAGCTTGGCAATTGGCTTTTTGTTTCTTGGAGGAGGAATGCGCTCGTTTTCTTCTAGTAAGAGTGCTATTGCAGCTTTATTGATTACTCTCTATCCTCGATTTCCTATTGGAACAAATGACAATCGCTGCCACCTCCAGGTAAATTTGTTGGTTTAGTTAGGATGAAAATTTTGCAATGGCAATGGTTGATGCTGTCCAGGCTAATACAAAGGAGCAGTATATTCCTACCACAAACTATTGCCTTGGAAAAATCTTCACTCTTTACTAGGTTAATAGTTATATCTGCTGAAAAGGAAAAGACCATGTTGTCTGCCATCTTTGATTTGCAGCCATATTTGGAATGTTTAAATTCCTGAAACATACATTTAATGACAGTCAATGGGTTCTAAAATAACACTCTTCTGTCCTTACCTCAATCCTCATTATGCTCAGCTGTAGCAACTCTTTTTTGTCCTCTTCTCTCTATTTCTGCCAGAGATAATTCCCTTCATTGTATTAGCTCCTGTGTCATTTACTGCCTCCTCATCTGATTTGTTCGTTAAGAATTTATCTTTAAGCAGTTCAGCCATAAGTTAAAAATAAACCTGGGCTTCAGGATCCTTAGCTTCATGCCTTCATTCATAGGATTTCCATTGATTTCTCCATATCAGATGTGCGTGACTCAACTGAAACCATATTGTGATTCATTGGCACAATTTGTCTACCTTACAGATCAGCATGCAATGCAACTATTGATTTTTTTTTTTATTTTCCTTTTTTTACCAAAAAAATAAAATACTATATTATTTTGTATTACTTGATTATTTTTGGCATTTGTTCAACAAGATTATTGCTCATCTGAGATATTGCACTTGCTTTCTCTCAGGCATACAGGCATTTCTATGTACTTGCAACTGAAGCTCGCTGGATTCAAACAGTTGATGTTGACACTGGCTTACCAGTCTATGCCCCTCTTGAAATTACTGTTAAAGAAACTGAACATAATGCAGAGACAAGTTTTTGTGAAGTCACGCCTTGCCTTCTTCCAGAACGTGTCATTGTAAGTTTACAAGTATCATTCTTAGCTATTAACAACTTGGTAAATAATAATAATGATGCTGTTGAACAAGACAAGGAAAACTTCAAAAAAGCAAGTTCATTTTAGAGTTAATATTCTTCTGTAGTTAACTAATTCTAATTCATCATCACAATATTCCTAGAAAGCCCCAAGTTTGACCTCAGGGTTCTGTTGCTTTCAGCTTAAAAGTGTTCGTGTTTGTGGTCCACGGTACTGGCCCCTAGTAATAGAGCTTACTCCTGAAGGTAGTATGTATGCTTTTTTGCTTAGTTTTTTCAAACATTGAATTTATTGAAATAATTTCAATAATAATAATTTAATTTGTAGCTGGTGTTTTTTTCACACAGATAAACCTTGGTGGCTTTCTGGTGACAAAAATCACCCATTTAATTCCGGTGTTCTTTATATCAAAAGAAAGGTTGGAGCATGTTCCTATGTGGATGATCCTGTTGGATGTCAGTCCTTAATATCACGAGCCATGAACAAGGTATTTTTCTTTGGGGAGAGGGGAAAAAAAAAAACTTCTCCTTATCAGCCCATCTCAACTCTCGACATTTGCTTCTTTATCCTTGTGCAGGCATTTAGTTTGACAAGCATGAGAGGTTACACTCCCAAAATCAATAGTGAGCCAAGTTCCAGCAATGTTGATCACCTGGTCAGCACATTTTCATCTGATCCAAGCTTAATTGCTTTTGCTCAGCTTTGCTGTGACTCTTCCTGGAACAGAAGGTAAATGTGTACATGTGAATGATGTAACAGTGTGTGTACATGGTACCGTTTATTTAATCTGTCAAAATCATCCCTTTTTTTTTTCTTTTTTTTTTTTTTTTTTTCTTTCTCTATTTGGTTTATTCTTTATTGGGGTAAATATGCTTAACCTTGCTCTTATGATGGCTGAAAGACTGTCTCTCTCAGGTCCCTATTTCCTTGTCTTAGTTGGGAATATGTGTTATTGGTATTTAACTGCTTGTTTGTCTGGGCAACAGGTCAGATGTTGATTTCCAGGAATTTTGTTTGCAAGTTTTATTTGAGTGTGTTAGCAAGGACAGACCAGCTCTTTTGCAGGTATAGTTTGTCTGCTATTTTTTTCCATACTATAAATCACAGTTGTAGTACAATAAACTTTGTTTGGATTTGCAGCTTATATTTCCATTACCTCTACTATTATAGCTGGCAGGGTACTAGGAATAGTTGCAGTTTTTTTTTTTTTTGGTTGTGTGTTGTATTTTAATCAGTTAAGCTGAACACTATGCAGGTCTACATGTCTTTGTATACAATGATTAGAGCAATGACTGACCAGGTTTCAGGCAACATCGTCACCTTTTTTGATTCCCTCTTCATATCTAGCTTAAAGGTAATCTCTTCACCAGATACTGCAGTTTATCGCTCAGTGTCTACTATTTATACATTATGGGATTGTTCATAGCCACGTCCAACCCATTCTACTGATTTACTTTGCTAAGAGATAATCAGTTCTGGATTTCATAGTGTATTATCACTTTCTCTACTCTGTCTACTTTCTCATTCCAAGGAGCTACATTTTGGACTTGCCAAATAGCATAGACCACGGCTGCAACCGTGCTTCTTGAACATAAATCATATGCATCTCTTCTTCCTGTACAAGATCAAAATAATAGCTCAGCCTGCTGTAGGAAATTTGATGCCTAGACACTGTTAAAGCAAATTGTCTATTATAATTAGGTGCTTATGACTGTTTCCTGGGAGCAAAATCCCTATCCTGCACAGCTTCTCCCTGGTTTGGAGTCCTCTTATGTACAGCAACTTGGATAATGAGTACCTGTTACACACTTACACAGCCCATATGCCCAATAACTGCTCATTCTTGCACATTACCCTGGCATTATTTCCACTTATAAGCCTTTCTTACATATTGTCTACTATTCATCTTTAATCTTCCATATTCTCGTCCACCCTGAGCTGTCAGTGGATGAGGGAACATATTATTTCTCTTTTAAACCTGGAGGCACTCTAACTTGTCAAGAGTACTTATATTAAGGCCTACTAGGCTATGGTATGGAATATGGATCTTTATACTTCATCATGTAATACTTATACGAATTTCTTATCAATGCAGCTTGTAGTAGCTTACAATGAGGCCTTGCTAAGAGGAAGATTATCCTCTTCAAGAGATGGCATTGTTCAATCAAGTTTTCTTGGGTCTCTGAGGAAGCGCGTAGAGGAGCTCTTCAGCTGTTCCCATGAAATGCAAACTGATTTACATAATTATTTGACTTCTGGAAAATGGCCAGATGACAAGCTCTGGGGTAAAAAATGTTCAATACTTTTATCTTGGTACCTTCAGTGGTTTTGTGTACCGTCCCCATCTGTAATCCAAACAACTATGGAGAGATTGAAGCCTAAGCTCAAGACATCCTCTGCAGCTCCTCTGTTGAGGTTAGTATTTCCTCGGATTCATATCCGGGTGATTTCTGAGATAGATAAATTATTAATTTCTGGTTAGGTCATGGCTTTCAAGGTATTCCCATGTCGTACTAAGTTAGTCACTGTAAGTGGTGAGCCTAAGATGGGCTCTTCCAAAGTTCCAAAGCATTATTGGGGGCTGAGCTGTCCTCTGTACAGGCAATACATATGCTTGTAAAATATGTATAGTTTGTTAGGCTTAAGGTAAATTTTCTGTTTGAAACAATGACGAATTTGTTGTTGACTCAAACTGCATGCCTTCTATTTCCGGGTGACCGGGATCAAGAGCCTGACAATGTACATAACCCTGATGTATCTTCGAGTGTAGTTTAGGTTGTGCATTGTATTCAAGGGCCAATGCTGCCGATGTATTCTAGGAAGTAGGAGTTGATGATTTTAGGACTTCTGTCTCCAGAAGTGGAGACTAATGTAATTCAACTCTTCAAAAAGAAGCTAGGAAGTTAGAAAGAAAAAAAAAAATGTTATTTACATTTTTGGTTGAAATATTTGTCTACTACTAGAGTACTAGTCTACTTTTCTCTACTGTATTAATTAATTGTGAATTTTAGCATTTGTTTTGACTGCTCGTATATTTAATTACGATAATCTATTAATAAAAAAAAGTCAATTCAATCAAATGAATGAGGACTTTTATTTTCTGAGCAATACTGTAATCCTTTTGCTATCTTTCGTTCTTACAGTTTTGTAGGATTTATCAGAAAACTAGAAGGTATGTGGCTTACCTATTCCCTAATAGTCAATACTAACAGCTTTAGTTATCATTATCAGTGAAGACTAAAATATAAAACTTCCTCCTTTATTATTATAAGATTTGGACTTTCATGTTTGTCATTAATACAAAGGGAAAAAAAAAAAAACTACTCTTATGGTTGTAATAGACTAAGAACAGCGGAAGACTTAAATATCTTAATGTTTGTTTATGAATTATGATAGATAGTTAAGCTCTTATTTCCATCTAATAAAAATGGCTCAAGCTTTTGTTTAAAATGTGGACGATTTTTTATGACATTATAAATATCTTTAAAAGTGTTGCATGCGATGAGCATAGGCTTAAAAAAGCTCCTATTCGTATACTATTTTAGCTGATCCTAGCAAGCACCCCAACAAGGCCAGCAGAGTTCGCAGTGGCTGCTTCAGCCTGCTGAAAATCACTTCTATCATCACCATAGTTATCATTTTTATCTGGACCACCTACAATCGCCCCGACTAAAACATTCGGGTTAGGCTGATCCTTGTGAAACCAATCCAACCCATCTTTACACCCAACTGGTGTTGGATCCTTCTTGATAGACACAATTGAGGCACCTCTATGATGCACCTTTTGTGGGAAGTTTGACCCATAACCCACCATGTAGCTTGTGCTCTTTGGGTTGGCTCCTAATATGTAGTCAACCTAGTAACCACGAAACAAAGGATTAAAGACTTAAAGGTAAGTTGGTTAAAGTCTTAGAGGGCGATACCCAAGATCTAGAATCAAAACTCGTCTAAGTTATGTGGTGAATCATACCTGTGATCGAGCAAAAGCAATGAGTTCAGGAGGATTAACCAAGGAAGATGAGCATGTTAGTGATTTTCCCGTGGCAGAGAGATAATCAGCATAAACTGTGATGGCCAAAGAAGCAGAAATTGTATATTGGAGATTATCCCATTCATTAAACCATAATAATCCACCACTTGTCTTGTAAATGTTGCTGCTTCCTTTCTGTATACAATTACACAGGAATTGCTCTGCTTCATCTTTGTTTGCTCCCAAATTCCCACTGCTTGGAAACTTCCCTTCCAAAATTTGCTGCATACGAAGTATAACACAATTGATATCAAGTCACATTAAATATATTTTTAAGTCAATCGAGTCACGTACCTAGGACGTGTGGAACCATATACGTAGTATAACATACAATAATTGTACGGTGTGCATATATTCTTAATATAACTATATCGCGTAAATTTGAGTACCTTGGCGACAAGAATTTGAGCACCGACGAATTTGTCATCCCACGAGAACATGGATCTAGTACCACCATTACCCTGAAAGCTCTCAAGGAAGTCCTGGTAGATTTTATCTCCAGTGGCTCTTTGTAGCCATGCAGCTGCCCATAATAATTCATCCTGCATAACATTTTGTTTCAGTTAATTTCACTCCTATTATTTTTGTTTTGTAAATATATACCAATTATTTCTTTAATACCTGAAAACCAGTGCTTGAGTAGAATTGTCCTACTGATGGAATACTATCCGAATATTTTCCTTGGTGACTTTTTGCAAAATCAAATAACTGTTCACAAAACAATTATTTATCATGAAATTAAAAATAATTCTTGTAATTTTCTAACCCCTCCAATTAAAATAATAATAACAACACGACAGTGATCCATTAGGTCACAAATTAAATGAGTTTTCCAGCCACAAATTTTAAGGCACAAAAAAAATTTGGTTGATACATAATTTGTGACACTTAAATTGGGACGGAAGGAGTATAGCACTATTATATCCCGGCGTGTTTTAACAAACTTATGTCATATAAAATTGATCAAGCCATATAATCAAATAAATCTAGGCACATATGTGCTATATACTATATAGTACTTTGGTATCATAGTACCTGTTTGGCATGAGTAACAAGCAAAGATGAATATTTAGGATCAACATGCTGGAAGGCAATGGAAGCAGCGGCGAGAGCAGCCGAGGTTTCACCAGCCAAGTCAGAGCCAGGGCTAGACTCGTCGATCTTGTAGACCGTCCTTGGTGTGGTCATATCCTCAGGCCTCTGCCAACACTGATGATCGGAGTCCCCGTCTCCAACACCAGCGTAGAGGAGGTTGGGCTGAGGGTGTGCTTTGATGAAATAGTCAGTGCCCCATTTGACAGCAGCCAATGCATTTTGGAGCTCATTTTGGGCCTCAAGTTGGGAGCCAAACTCAACTACACTCCATGCTAGTAGTGTTACTGTAAATGCCATTGGGAGTCCAAATTTTACATTGTCTCCTGCATCATAGTATCCTCCTACTAGATCAACCTGTTAATTTAATCATAAATATTTCAACCCAAAATTAACAACAAAAGACATAAACAGAACAAAAAAATATAAAGATTACAGACTTTAAAGGGTATGTACCACGTACAATAATCAATTATTTCATAAAGAAATAAACATATTAACATGACTATACGTACGTTACATTTGCAATTTTAATAAATCTTAGATTCGCTTAGGAGTAGAACAATTTATATTTTTATAAGCAACAAAATTTAGTCAAATGTATGTATATGCATGCAATGAAGATTGAGAAGGGAATAAAGATGGCATAGATGTATCAATACTAGCTACTACATACACCAGCATCCTGGCCATCCTTCAAACCCGAGTCACCACGCCATGTAACACGTTGTTGAGCAGGCAATTGGCCTGATCTTTGAGCTTCATAGTATAGCAAAGAATTAGTTAGAGCTTGTTTATAATCTAAAGATAAAACACCATTAACTAGAAAAGACATTAGCACAACTAGTGGTAATAAGCTGAATTTATTTCTAGTTGATGCCATTTTTTTTTTTGTAACAATTATTAATTATTACTAAGGAGAAAATTGGTGTTAGAAATACAAATGAATTACAAAATGCAATGCATTCTCAAAACTCTTATAGATATTTATTGTGATGATAAATTGTACCTCCACTGATTTTGTGCGATATTTTTTTCCTTTTCAAAAAGATTTCATGCATGCATATATATGTAAAGTTTTTATTTTTGTTATATCATACTATTTTTGGCTCTTATTATTTGATATTCTTAATGAAGATCATATAATTTCACAATTTAATTTTCTGCTTCTTAAAAGATATACTTCCTCCGTTCTTTATTACTTGATCTGCTTTGACTTTTACACTATTCATCACCCCTTCTTTGACCTTCTTTTGTGAATAATATGTAAGGAAAAATATATTCATGTATGATATTTTTGGATTCATCTCAATAAGTACTATCATAATATATAACTTTTATAATTTTTATTTATGGAGAATTTAAGTTGTTGATTGTTAAAGTTTTGCATTGACAAGCATGATAAAAGAAACAGGTCAAGTAAAAAATAACAGAAAAAGTATTTAATAAATTATTAATGTCTTTCCCTGGTTAATTGATCGATATATATATATGGATCATAAAAGGGAATCCAAAAGATTACAATTATTACAAGCCAAATATGTTAGGAGTATAGCCTTGGCTTTGATTATATGCAATGATTGTACACTAATTTGATTTAGTCAAACTTCTCCATTCTTAAAGAATTTAATTTAGTCAAACTTCTCCATTCTTAAAGAATATTAAACTCACTCACCTTCACGACGAGGTCAAAATAAAATAACTTGTACCGTATTTTATGATTCATTCACGTATAAATAAACAAATTAGCATGCAAGACCTTGTTCTTAATGTAAATTTTTAAGATTTAAACTTTTTTTTATAACAATTTAAACCTATTAATGGTTAAATATGCACAACAGATATTGTGTAAGTCAAAGAGATTAGAGTTTTAGGAACAAAGTGAGTATTCCGTGTATATATATATAGCCCTATAAACTTTACATACAACGCAAAAAGTTAGGAGCATACTGAATCCAGTCATGGAAATTTCATTGATTTCTTGGAGCAAACACTCCTCTATACATTTCTCTTTACCACTTTTTCTTATTGCTTCTTCATTGAATCATATGTTACATTCTCAAATTTCTTTCTTTGCATGCAGGCGATTTTCGCCCTAATCTTAATAACAAATAAAAATAAAAAAAATTTAAACATTTTTTTTTCCCTTTCTACACCATTGGAGTGCAGCAATGTTGCAATCCTAGACATCAATTTTCAATAATCGACGACTCACAAAAATTGGACTTAAAAAAAAAAAGAAAAAAAAAAAAAAAACTATAAAAATGGTCATGTCACGTGTAATATAAGAGGTCACGTGTGGCTAGAGATAATTCTAGTGTAAAGGAACTCATTCCATGTATCAGGAAGACCAGGAAGGCACCAGTGAATGCAATCAGCAAACGTTTCAGGGTCTGCTTGTTGTTCTGGTGTTAACAATTTCCCTTGCTTAATGGTATGTACCGATGTGTGAGCTTCTTTTCGATACTCCGACAACGACGTTATGTTGAGGAAGCTCACCGGAACCCTCTTCATCGACTGTGTTATGTTGTGTGCAATCCTAAATAGTCTCTTGTCCGTGCCTACGTTTATTGGCATCGATGTGTTCAAGATTGGTGTCGTCTCTAGGGCACATTTTATACCATCAGGGTTGTCCCAGTCCAAACTCCTACAAGAAAAAATGACAAGTACTCATTAAAAATCTACATATAATTAAGTCATCTTATCGATTAGTCCATGCTACCACTATACACGTAAGAATATGACATGTGCGTATGAATTGTGCATACGAATATAAATCAAACACGAAACAAATACTTCACTATACAAGTACTAATTAGTTTAGTTTGTGTATAACAGATTAAACAGAATAAGATAGAAATTTACTTGATATGAAGAGGAGACATGCTCATGAAGAAAACCGTTGTACGATTAGGATCAATGTTTTTATCCACCCACTTAGACCATGTCTTCAACACCTTTGCATAAGCCACCGGCCTCTCAACCTCATCGTACTCGGTTGCCCCTTCATCGAACGATCCTCGCCTGCTCGATTAATCAATAAACCACCATCATTACTAATCATTCAAAGCATTACTCAATACAGTATTAATCAATGAATTAAACCAAACAATACTAGCTAGCTAGCTAGCTAAATAGTTACTTACAAAACTTTCATGTTAAAAGTGTTCATCCACCAAATGTAAGTGTTGAAGATTAGATAATCTGCATCCTTCCAATTTACACCATGTTTTTTGATTGATTTAGGCATGATGATTCTGTCTAAAATGCTGTGCATTTTTGGATCATCAGAATTTGATTCTACTAAGAATGGTGCCCAATAGAATTCTACCGTAGCATTGTAGTCCTGCATTACACCCAATAACAAATGTTACAAATAAAATAAATTAAAAATTCTTATCTTAAATTTCAAGCAAAGTTGTACAGTAGTAGGAATATACACATAACATATGATATCCTCAACCAAAATGATTTAAGACTATGGTTTATATACATTATTTCATCATATCATATGATAAATTGCATGCCATATGGCCCACAAAATTGCACTTTTATTCATAGTGGGTGACCAAATTCTTACAATATGTTAAAGAAAAAAAAAATATGTAACAAAAAAAGTGTTGGTTTTGGTTTGAAAAGAAATGTTGATTACAATTGATTGGAATATTATAAACTTTTAAAAGTAATTTAACCAATTCTTTTTTAATACTTTGTTTAAAAGTTGTTCCAATTATGATCTTTGGATCCCTAATTTTGCTAATTTGCATCATTACATTTAACAGTAAAACTTACCACTAATCAAATTAATCAAACAGAAATCTCAATAATTTTCTTATATTACCTTAATAATGATACATACTGTTTCCCTTCATTATAAATAGCCAACTAACCATAAAAACAAAAAATTATGAATATGATTTGATTATTGTTTGACTTGCATTATAAATAAAGCTGAAAAAACTAACCACCAAAATCACATTATTATGATATTTTGAGACCACCGACTTGAGCTTATTCAACATGATAATGACTCATTTATACTACCTTAGTCCGGAATAACATTTTGCATCACTAGTCATTCAAATTACACTATCGACGTGACAACAATCGAACAAGGAAAATTAAGAGACAAACCTCGACCCTGAAGATGTTAAACGATCCAGTCTTGACCAAACTCTTCCTCCTAGAAGGAACAACCGATTGAACAAAGCACACCATTGATTCCCATTGATTTCTATTTAATGAGTCACCCACAAACATCAATCTTTTATTTCTTAACTTCTCTAGCAATAATTTTGGCTTGAATCTGTCACAATCCACCAACCATAAAAATTCAATAAATGATCATAAATTTAATTATTTAAATACAAACAAGCCATATTCATATATTATAATATAAACATACCAAAAACAATACAAAAATCATATAATTAATTGAGTAATTAAAAAGAAATTAATTCTTACTTTGGCAAATTGCAATCTTTAGGTTGCCATCTCCAATTTTGGTAAGTTGAATCTTTTCTTCCATTTCTCATACAAGTAACTTGTTCAGTGAGAAATTCGCATTCATGTTCCTTATATAACGGGTGTGTAACATTATCAAAAACCCATTGTCCTGTAAATAAATCACATTCTTTTGGAGGTAATTCAATCTCTTCATCATCTTCTTCTTCTTCAACTACAGTTTCACTTTCTCTCTCTTCCTTAATACTTTCTTTCTCTAAAACTGTCTTCTTTACATCATCATTATCCTCAGAATTCAGTTCCCCTGTTTCTTGCTCTGTTCTTGTTTCGATCGAAACATCCTCTGTTTTGGCCCCAATTTTAGCTGAAATTTCTGGGTTTTCCATTATTTGAACTGGGTTTATGTCAATTGGTTTGTTTTCTTGCATTTCTTGAACTTTTTGCTTAGAAAATGGGAATTCTGCAATCGATTTGACATCCTCATTGTACATGAAAAACCCGAAAAGAAGTATCGAAAACACGACGACGAAAACAGAGAGGTTGTTGTTCTTCTTCTGCTTCATTGGATTGTCAGAGGAGAGAAGAAGGAGTGATGATTTTCGACGCATGGGATTGAAAGGAGAAGAAATGGTGAGTTGAAAAAAACAGTGGAAAACAGAGGAAATATAAAGAAACAGGGGAAAAACAGAGCATCATTTATGATTTTATGATGAAGATTTTGTTGTAAAAATTTGTTTAAGGGTTTTGTTTGGTGAGAAGGGTTTGTCTTGAAGGAACCAACTATTGGGAGAGTTGTCTTTCTCAATGCTTATTTCTACTCCATTGCTTAACTACTTTGCACTAACTCAAAAATATATATATAATTATAAATAGTTTAATAAATTAAATTATAAAAATAAAAAGGGGGACAATTGTGTTTGTTTGAAGCTTCATCTTTGACAGCATTATGGTCATTTTCTATGAAATTCTTTTCACCAAATTATGAGAATTAAATAAGTTTGGTTTGTTATGAAAATAATTTAAAAGGGTGATAGAAATTTAAAATTAAAATTTTTTATAAATATTGAAATTTGTGGTTAAAAGATTATGAGGTAATGAATAGTAAAGATTGTGGGCCTTCATAAATTAGGAGCCTAGCTTGGTATGACAAGTGAAGCATAGCACAAGACAAGACTGTGGGCCTTGCATTGTAATTTTGTTTTCTTGGATGGCCTTATGTTTTAGGTAACATTACTGTTTAAATTTTATTCAAGGCAATAAAATATGTGAGTACGAGCATTTTTTATGATCAAATAATAAATTTTCAAATTTCTAAAAAATTTGTGAGCCACCAAATTGATAAAGAAAAGCACCCTTCCTCCTTCTTCATGTGTAAAAATAAAATAGAAAAGTACCCTTATTTCCAAGATAAGTAATGTTAGGAATTTTATTTTATCTTTCCTTTATTTGAAAATGACTCAAGTTATGGTTTTTTTTTTTTTTTTTTTTTTTTTTTTTTTTTTTTTTTGTGATAGATCATTAAATAAGTGAAAGTAATTCATTAAATGTTTGTTTAATTATATATATCAAAGTTAGAGCCAACATAGAAGTGGATGAAATGCTCATATTTAAATCATCCTTCTTATTACTGATTTTATTGTGTATATGCATGGGGATTAAGAACTAAAACCCTGAATGCATCACATCTTTTGTGTCTGTAATTAGATCAATGAGTTGTCAAAATTTTCGGCAAGTGTCGTCTAATTATATAGAAAGAGTACATGTGTGTTGATTTCTACTAGTAGGAAACTAGGAATTACAAAGCACAAAGTACTTGAAATATATTGCAATGATAATGTTATTCCAATAAGTATTCATTGCTAATTATAAGTGCATTGATAATTAATTTATTATGCTTCTGCTAAGTGATTTGTAGCTATTTTTATTTTACCAATGAAGAGGAAGAAATAATTACGAAGTATAAAATAGTGGTTATCTGTACAGCATGTCTGATCTTTTATCGTTATGATATTTTATATATATATATATATATATATATATATATATATATATATATATATATATATATATTCTAGTGGATTAATAACTCTTAAGACTTAAGGGACATGGGAGTTCTTGATGGTATGAAAAATCGTCATCCCAAAAACCATCATTAGTATAGATCAAACCTTCTTAACGGTATAATATAGAACTCCTACCAAGTACTACTTGGTTACTTGTACATTGTACTTGTCTTCTACCACTACAACACTATGCTTAGAGTGTACACAAGTAGCTAGCAACTTATACCATAAGTAGTAAAGAGTACATTCTAAACAGACTAATTAGATCAAACAACGTTATTAATTGCTAGTTGAGGCATCATTAGTCAAAAGCACTAGTTGAAGCTTTGAGAAATGATTAGGTTGATGAACTAATTAACCAAACTTAATAAGTTTAATACTAATTAATAATGAGTAGCTTTCTATTTGAGAAAAGTAGAAACTAAGTTAAAACCCCACACCTTTATCAAAACTATGCGTAGTCTAGTAGTACACCAACAAATGTCTTCTTCTTATACTTCGACCATTTGCCTACTTTAATTTATTGTTTACTCCCTCATATACTTGGTTCACTCTCAATTTTTTAAGGATGAGTATTGCATCTCTTTTATTCCAAGGCAAGCAAATTATTTGTACATTGAAAATCCATTATATATAAAGAGAATATAGTTAGTTGTATGTTAAATCAATCACCAGATTAGTGGTTGCTAGATTTAGGTAAATGAAGAAATTAAGTCATTAACTATTATTGGATTCAATTCCTAGGATTAATTACATGGTTGAATTACTTAATGGGAGTTTTGATAGGGAAAATAGTTCATTAACATATATGAAACATCCTTTTCCAAATTAAGGGTAACATACATTATAAGCCTTATATAATTTGCCTTAAATTATTCACTTAAGATCTGTTCTGATTTACTGAACTAAACTAAATTAAAATAAATATTTTATGAGAGAAGAAAATTAAGAACTGAACTGATTGAATCAAACTGAAATGAAACTAAGTTGAAGAGAATAGACCCTTATTTTAAAATATATAAAATCAATTGGGGTTGATAAGTTCATGAAAAAAAAAAACATTTAGATAAAGGTTAATAAAAGGCTACAAAACTTCAACTATAATCAAAATAAGTTTTTACCAGTTTTAGTTCAATAAGATTATATGCTAAAAAAAAAGTTCAAATAAATTGAGAAAGTGAAAAAAAAAATGAATAAAAAATACAATCCATTCTTTTCACCTATAAATGAATTTATTAACCATGATAGGAATTATCAATAAGTATTTTAGTTGGAGACTAAACTATACTAACTGTTTTGGGTGTTTTTGTCCCTCAGGAGAGTTACAACACGAAAACTGATCCTGGGTGAGCTGTACCTGCAAAACAAACGGAGACACCAGTTGGGTGGTGCTCCGCCTCCGACGCACAAGTTAGAAACTTGAAGGGAGAAAAAGGTGCGGAAATTTAGGTGGGGATCCGCACGGATTCCTAGCTCAGGATGTCTCTATCAAAGAGTAAAATGTGTAATAAATGGTGAAAAACGTGCCCCCAAAAAGAGGGTCATCTCCCTATTTATAGGGTCTTTGGGATTTGAGCCCCTGATTAGGTCACTGTACCCTAATCAGTGGTGGGTTGCGCCGCTTTGCGGCTTTCTCGGGATTTGGGCCTGAAGGCCGCCCTTTTTTCCCTTATTTTCTGGAGTGTCACGTGTCGAGCAGGGATTGGTCCATTTTAGACCAATCTGGGGCTGACACGTGTCACCTTCTGATTGGGCCACGTGGCAGGGTAGAATTACCCTAAACATTTTCCCCTCACAGATGTGATGTGGCACGCCACGTGGCATCTGTGACACATGTCACGCTCCGGCTGGCGGTAATTTTACCGTTACAGAGTAACCGTTCATCTTCCGGGTAAACTACGGAAATGCCCCCAAATTTACCCTCTATATATAGCCGTTTTACCCTCATAATTTTGTACGTTTACAAAAATTTTCTAGAGAGAAAAACTTCGAGAGAGCAGAAGTCATCAGTTTGAGTCAGGCGCGAGCAAGAAACTTTGTTCTTCCGCAACCCAGCCGGACCCGCCTTCCTTCAGATATCAAATCCAAAGGTACCGTCTCTGTCTCTTTCAGCTCTTTTCTTTTTTTCACCGCTTGTACATATTTCTTGCAATAAATGGATGCATCACCAACACACACGGCATAGCCTAGGTTAGAGTCCAGCCGGTCACCAGGGACGGCTGAGTCTAGGACTGGGAGTGCCGGCTCGGGGTGTTGGGACCACCCTTTGCCATGGATTCCGACCAGTTATGTGTCTGTGCAGGACACCATGGCTCGGACAATGCAGACGGCCACTGATCCGAATTATAGAAGCGAAGGCTCAGGCGACCAAACGCCTGAGGGAGAATCGTCTGGTCAGGGAGACCAGACGGCTCTGGAGAGATCCCCTCCGCGCGCCCCTTCAACCCCTGCTGACTCTTTCTTGGAAGAGTGTGACTAAGGCGGCGACGAGGCCGCCTCTGCCCCCATGGACCAAAGCGAGGGGGAGACGGAGAGCGACAGCTCCGCCTCTACCTCCGAGAGCAGCGATGACTTGCCCCCTCTTCCGGATAGCGAGGAGGAAAAAAGGAAAAAGTGGAATGAGAAGGACGATCCCTTCAGCATCCACGTCTCCTCCAAGGACCGAATCCAGATGGGGGAGAACTTAGAGAACTTTAAGAAAATGCACCCGCTTGGAGACGGGTATAAGATCCGGGTGCCGCCTGAGCTGGGCACCATCGCTTGGGGGGATGATCAAGAGAACGCCAACAACTATTTTGGCTGTTATGAGGCGGCGTTCAAAGCCGGTCTTCGCTTCCCCCTTCACCAGGAGGTGAAGGCAATTTTGAGAGGCTACGGCCTTGGGGTCTGGCAACTTACCCCCAACTCCTGGACCAACATTCTGGGGTATGTTGTCGCCTGCGAGTTCCAAGGGATTAACCCCGGCTGGGAGGCCTTTGCAAGCATGCATTATCTCAGCAGAAACCCAGGCGGCTGGAGGGCGTGGTATACTCTAACCACACAACCGCAATACATGATGACCTTGGACAAGGTCTCCAAGTTCGATGGCTGGAAGCACAGGTTCTACCTGATGTCTGCCCCAACCAGACGGGAAAATTATGAATTCCGTCTGTACAATAAGAAGCCCGACTTGTTGGGTAGGAAGTGCGCTCTTCCCCGGATCCCAGAGGAAGACTTTGACAAAATAATCAAGGCAGACTTTTTCGGCCTCACAGACGCAACTCTGTCAACCGGGGAAACAATAAAAGTCCCTAAGAATTGGATTCCCAAGAGCGCCTGGTTCAGGGATGAATGTTTCCTAGCCGCCTGCGGGCTAGGGCACATGTTTAATAAACGTATGCGCCTGGGTTTTGATAGGCCGTCGTCGAGCCTACCAAAGATAATGATTCCTATCTTGGTCTCACTAACAATAGTAAGGGTAAGAAAGGGTCGAACCCAAGAGAGGCGTTGAATCAACCACCGAGTACTACCGTTTAAATAAGCTAAATGAATTCTAAATTGGGTTGGTTTTGAGTAACTTCTTCTAAATCAACTCAACTAAAGCTAAGAGGAGATTAACAATATTAAGAGGAATCTAGGGCTTGGGTTATACCACTCAATTTCATCACAAATCACAATTAGCATGCAACAATCAAGGTAAATTAATGGGATAAATTAGGGGAAGTCATCTAAAGCACCCAACTACTCTCTCAAGCTAGAGGGATTACTTGAATCATGAATACAACCTACTCTCGTGGTTACATAGCATAAAACAAGTGTTAAAGCATAATCACGATGACATAAACATTCCCTTGACCGGTAATCCCTATTCTCATGGCATTTCGGGTCAATCAAGCATAAGGGAGCTAACTCAAGTTCATCTCTCGATCCTTCGTTGAGAAAGCTTGGATAAATAGTTCTAGCAATGGCCATATACAAGAACTAAGCAATTAAACCACTTAAGCTCAACTAATTAACATCCCACAACAACCAAATTAGCACATGCAACAAGTAATTAGTGACTACATTGAGGGTTTTGCCCAAACCCTAGAATTTATACTACTCACAATCCATGGGGGTTAAAGCAATTAAAGATTTCAAGCAATTCATGAACAAGTTCAAACTAAGGATTAAGCTAATTAACAATCCAAAACATGCAAGAACTAGCAAATAATTAACAACAAAGTAAAGAGAAGTAGAAAAGATGAGTAAGAAATGGTTACTATGAAGCTTCAAAGTGAGCAACAATGGTGGATTTTGTCTTCCACAATGATTGAATTTGAATGTTTCCAAGCTAATAATTGAGAACTAACTAGTGATTTGAGAATTTAATGTTCTAAGACTACAAACTAAGAGGAAAGCTCTAAAAAACTGCATCCCCGTACAAATGAGCTCTAAAGGGGTATTTATATGACCCCCAAATAAAAAGGACGGAGAAAACAAGGAAGGAGTTCGACTGCAGGTCTGCACGGACGTGCCAGATTTGGCACGGACGTGCAAGGCTAAGCACGGTCGTGCCAAGTTTGGCACGGACGTGCAGGAGGGCCAAAATGGAGGCAGAAGATTCTGCCAAGGTCTGCACGGACGTGGAGCTTTTGGCACGGACGTGCAGACTTGCACGGACGTGCTATCATCTTGCACGTCCGTGCAGGATGCCCTGCCTAGACTTCTTAACTTTGGGAAGCTGTAACTTCTACGTTTCTTGTCGGAAATGGACTTGTGACCAGTCGTTGGAAAGCTCTTGAGACGAACTTTAATCTCCAATTTGAATGGCTTCAAAAGGTTGATAAGATCAAAAGTTATGGTTGGTTGAAGTTGACGCTTACGCAAACGACCTTTCAAGGTTCTCCAAAAGCTTTTCATTTCCCTTTAAGGCATTCCTCCTTCTTTCTCCATGGCTCTATCAACCAAGCTTGCCCTTATCCTTGCTCACTCATGCTTGATCATGTCCATAGTGCTAAAAATAGCTACATTACATCAAATATACAAACAACCGGTGAAGCATGGATGGTACAAAATTTGCATAAAAATAGGATAAAAAATGAACTTTGATGTCGATTAATAACGAAAACAAGGTTCAAAAGTACCCTAAAATCATGCCAAATGACAAGTTATCAGGTTTACACCGTCTGTAGTATTTTTCTATCGGAATTGATTTATGATTCTGATCAATTTCTTTCTTTTTTGCAGAAGAAGCGCTAAACATGTTGCAGTCGGAGAAAACTCCCAAGCGGTCTTCGGCGACCATCCGCAAAGATCTTGCGGAGAAAGCTGCGGCCGAGCTCAGGGCCAAGGTATTGAGCGCCTGACCCTTTCTTAAGTTTATTTTATAAACTTTCTTGCCCAGATACTAACCTTTACTTATGTATTTTCACAGGAGGGAGAAGTTGGGAAATAGTTTGAGAAGAATCTCAAACGGGCTAGAGAGGAGGCCCCAGCCGTTCTCAATAAAATAAAAAAGTCCGCCTCTGCGTCAACTCCTGGCGCCTCAGTTGGGGCTAAGACGATGCGGATAGCGGGGCGACTCGAGAAGGTAGGCGGCAGCGTATGCCTTGATCTCAACAACCCTTTATCAGCAGCCGCGGGATTCACCACGCCTGCAAGCGGTTCCCGCTTGGCCGGCTCTGAAGATAAGAACCCTTTTGAATCCCCGCTTGAGCTGGGGTGGCCTTTACGGGTGAAATCCCACTCCAAACAGACGTCATCCTCAGACGGTCGCCAACAGATAGGTGCTGCCTTAGTTTCGCACTCATCACATGTTGATTGTGGTGCAGATCAATCTCCCCGCTGGCCAGACGTCCAGATGCACACCAAGGCCATGCTGGATACCGTCCGGAAGAGGGATAAGGACAATATCCCTGGGATAGAGACGTTCAATCTTGAACGCATTCTATCCCTTCTGGCTGAGGTAAGAAACTTGTCAATTCAATGTTATTTTTTCCAAGTAGTTATCCCGCCTGTAATTCTTATACCGCCTACTTTTTGCAGGCCATGCTGCGGGTGGACGGGCACAAACGTCCTTATTCCCGCAAACGGGAAGAGGTAAAAAGGGTCAAGAAGTCCACCATAGACGCTGATAATATTGCTTTACACTCAACTATCGTAAATGAACTTGAAACTAAAGCAATAATTATGACACAGGCGTCTAAAATCCAGCAGCTGGAGCTAGATCTGAAGGCGGCCGACCAGCGGGTAACGGATGCTGAGACGGCCAAGAAGGGAGCGGAAGAGGCTTAGAAGAAAGCAGACGAGAGCGCCAAACAGGCTGAAAAGGCGCTCAAGAAGACCCAGGCGGACCTTGGCAAACTGAAATCCAAGGTTGAGAGGCTGGAGAAGGATGCTGCTCAAGCTCAGAAAAACTTTGCAGCAACCCTGGAGGCGGAGCAAAACCGCCTTGTTGCTGAGAGTGATGCTGACAACGACGCCCGTATGAAAATTGCTTGGGCTGCCTTGTACCCAGACGTTGATTATAGCATCTGGGCAATGGCACACAGCTATGCCGAGTACGTGGTGTACTTGAGAGAGCAAGGTGAGCCAGAGCCTGCCTCCTTTGAAGCCTGGCTCAGCAACAATGAGCCAACCGCGCCTGAGCTTCCTGGTCCCAACGAAGCGCATCAAATTCCCTCAGATGATGAGGAGAAGGGGGAGAACCAGGAGGCTCCGTCTGCAGGCCAGAAGTGACCCCTCAGCGGCAGTATGCCAGTCTTTGCTTTTTTAATTTTTATTCAGCGGCTGTATGCCAAAACTTGCTTTTTCCGGCCTGCGTGCCGAGTATTTGTGTTTTTACCGGCTATGGAGCCGGGTTAATTAACAATTTCTTTCTCCTTGACGGGGTCCGGTTAACATTTGATCCATTACAACCGTTTGGTTGGATGGACTTTTATGAATTGCACCGACTAAGTCGGTTTTGATCATTTAGCATTTGAATTTTTGTTTTTTGCAAATTTTAATTTTTGCCTAACTTATCAAAAGCATGCGGCGATTTCTTGCCTAACTAATCAGTAGTCCGGCTGTCCATGCCCCTGGACGGCTGTGTGATTGGTTTCAATTGGAGCTGGTTGATTGACTTGAAAACGTCTGATGCTGCAAAGAGCATGATATGTTTGTAAGTCAATCAATCACAGTAGTGATTGCCCCAAACCAAGTGCACAGCCGTACACCAACAGGCGTTTCAGTCACTACATAGACGGCTTATGCCCGTCTTGGTAGAGATTTCATAGCCATTGAACTCTTGCCCCAATTGGGGTGAGGTGCAATTTTAAAATAAATAACCTAAGTGAGAACTTCAGCCGGTTACCGACTAATGCCTATGGGCATCCGGTATTTAGGGACTTATTCGTTCTTCGTAGGTTATTTTAGTCAGACGGCTATGAGTTGACCAATTTGGTTGTTCAATTTTTGCCGTCTGCATGGATACGTAGAACCGACAGAATCTGTTCTCTGCGACTATTGCACCCGGAGGGGTGTCGCCGGACGCCTTTGTCCATGTTGGGACAGGCGATTTTATAAAAATAGCAACCATCCGACCATTTTAGCCTCTGGTCCTGTTTGAGACCGGTTGTGTAGCCACTAAACGTTTTTGTGCTTAGTTTCTTAATCAGTGTTGAATTTACACTAAGTATCGAACTTAATTTTTTAAGCATACGAGTTTGTCTGGGTAATATCCAGACGGACAGACAAATATTTGATCATACTAAGTATCAAACTTAGTTAGATAAATGGAGAATCCGTCTGAGTATTACCCAGGCGGATAGTCAAGCAGTTGAATAAACAAAGTATCAAACTTAAAAAACAAGAGATCCGAGTATTACCCAGGCGGACTAACAAATGAAACCTTCACTAAGTATCGAACTTAGTTAGGTAAATGAGGAATCCGCCTGGATATTACCCGGATGGATAATCAAACGATAATTTTTCAAACAAAGTCTGAATCTTCATTAACTGACTCACTGTTTACAAAAAGTTTACATTCTCAGAAGTAGTACTTTTTTAGATTGTCTACATTCCAAGTTCTAGGCAGCGCCTGCCGTCTGGAGTTTCCAGGCGGTAGGTGCCGTCTCTTACTTCTTCATAGATACGGTAGGGGCCTTCCCAATTTGGGGTTAGCTTTCCCAGCTCATTGGCCCTACCGGTTGCCTCCATTTTTCGTAACACTAAGTCGTCAACTTTCAAGGGACGCTTGTGTACTTTTTTGTTGTAGGCTCTCGTCATTCTCAGACGGTAAATCTCATGACGCAAGGCGGCATTGCCCCTGCGTTCTGGGAGTGAATCCAATGCTAAGCGCATTGCTTCCCAGTTTGCCTCTTCATCATACAGCATGACTCTGAGAGTCGGCTCGTAATGTTCGATGGGCAAGATGGCTTCAGCACCGTAAACCATGAGAAATGGGGTTTCACCGGTTGCCCCTTTCGCTGTTGTCCGGATGGCCCACAGGACATGGATTAATTCTTCTGCCCATAAGCCACCAGCTCTTTTTATTTTCTTTTTAATGTCGTCTGAGATGAGTTTGTTGAAAGCTTCAACTTGGCCGTTTGCTTGGGGCCGGCCAACAGATGCGAAATAGCTTGAGATCCCCTGATCTCCCAACCAAGTTTTTAGTTGAGGCGTCTCAAACTGAGGACCATTATCAAAAACCATAGACATGGGTACCCCGTACCGGGTGATAATGTTCTTCCAGATGAAGGAAATTACGTCTGAGGTCTTGATGTTTTTAACCGCCTCAGCCTCAACCCACTTTGTGAAGTAATCCACAGCCGTTCTTTGTAGAGCTCTCGTTTACGTACACTTTCCAAACCTGATCAAGATTATCCGGAGCCACCGGACAAGTCATTTCCACAATGAAGTCGGCAAACGCCTGACCTTTCACTGCCTTTCTTGGTTCGTAAGTGATTTCAAGGCTCTGCATTTCAATAGCCCATTTCAACATTCTCCCGGATGAGTCCAAGGTAGACATTGGCCGCTTGAGTGGCTGGTCCGTGCAAATCACCACCGGATGTGCCAAAAAGTAAGGCTTCAATTTTTTGAATGCCATATACAAAGCGAGGCCAAATTTTTCAACCATTGGGTACCGGAGTTCAGCATTTTTAAGAACATGGCTAATGAAGTAAACCGGGAGCTACACGCCGTCTCGCTCAGCAAGGAGAACGGCACTGAGGGCATGGTCTGAGACGGCTAAATACATGTACAACGTCTCCCTAGGCAAAGGACTGACCAATCTAGGCAGAGAATGTAAATGCTCTTTCAACCTCTGGAACGCCGCCTCAGCATCATCCCCCCATTCAAATCTGGTCTTCTTCCTGATTGCTTGGAAGAAGTAGAGACATTTGTCACCTGACCGGTTGAGGAACCTCCCCAGGGCGGCCAGACAACCGGTGAGTCTCTGAACTTCCTTAACAGAGCGGGGTGACTTCATGTCAATCACCGCCTGTATCTTTTCGGGGTTAGCCTCTATCCCCCTTTGATCAATCAGGAATCCGAGAAACTTCCCAGACTCAACACCAAAGACGCATTTCTTAGGATTTAACATAACCTTATGCCGCCTGATGTGAATGTTTCTCGGAGATCAGCAAGGTGATCCGTCTGTAGCTTGGATTTGACTATCATGTCATCAATGTACGCCTCCACATTCCTCCCAATCTGATTAATGAAGACCGTATTAATCATCCGTTGGAAAGTGGCAGGCGCATTTTTCAAGCCAAACGGCATCACAGTATAACAGAATAGCCCCTGATCAGTGACAAATGTCGTCTTCTCTTGATCTTTCTTCCACAGGGGTATCTGATGGAAGCCGGAGTAGGCATCCATAAAGCTCATCAAGGCGTGACCGGCTGTAGAATCGACCAGACTGTCGATCTTTGGAAGCGGATAACTGTCCTTTGGACACGCCTTGTTGAGGTCTGTGTAATCAACACACATGCACCAGGTCCCATTCGGTTTCTTCACAAGGACCACATTGGCCACCCAGTCGGGGAATTTACAAGGCCGAATGAACCTGGCGTCTAGCAGCTTTTTGACTTCGGCAGCTGCCGCCTGACTTCTTTCCTCACCGTGGTTTCTTTTCTTTTGCCGGATGAGCTTCTTTTTGGGGTCCACGGCGAGTTTGTGGACAACAAGATCCGGGCTGACGCCTGACATCTCTTCCACTTCAAAGGCAAAAATGTCTTTGAATTCTTTCAGCAGAAGGTGCAAGCTTGCACCCAAGGTAGCATGAGCAACCGTCCCAACCTTAACAGTGCGTTCTGGACGGCTGTCGTCCAGTACGAGATCAATGCTTTCGCCAGCCGGTTGGGGACGGAGCTCATCTGACCGTTCACCGGCCAGTGATTGCTATTTTTTCTCTTTTTTCACCTCCACCAGCAGAGGAACCTTTCTTTTCTTTCCGGCTGCTGATGGGGCAGGAGCTGGGTCGGCATCCTTGACGTTGTCAAGGTCTATTGGTTCCTGACCGCCTGGGGCCACGGTATCTCGGACGGCTGAGAGATAACATTCTCGGGCCGTCTTCTGATCCCCATTCAAGGAACCAACAGAGCCGTCATCCCTCTCATACTTGATGAGCATGAGGAAAGGGATGATTACTGCCTTGGCTACGTTGAGGGTTGGCCTGCCAAGAATGATGTTATAGGCGGTCAACTCCTCAACGACCAAGAATCTGACGACAATATGTCGTCCCTGGCCTTTCTCTCCCAGCCGGATGGGTAAGTCAATTCTCCCGGCTGGGTAGACCATCCCACCCCCAAAACCAACCAAGGGGTGGGTGACCGGATGCATGCTGCTGACGTTGTATTTCAGCTTTTGCAGGCACCGGAGACTGATGATGTTTGATGAGCTGCCGGTGTTTATAAGGATCTGTCCAACCAGCTGATTGGCAACCTTACATTCAATGACCACCGGGTCATCATGCGGGCGGCAAACGCTGCCCCTATCCTTCTCAGTGATCAAGACGTCTGGGAAGGAGGAGCTGGCTTCCGCCTGTTCATCATCATCTTTGTCCATCTTTCGAAGATGGCTCTTGGTGCCCCGGATGGTAGGGCCACCACATGAGAACCCGCCTGCTAAAGTGTAGACCGGCTCCTTATCGGTATCCGAGCTACTAGCAGGCTGGGGGGTAGTCTTGGAGGACTGACCCTTGTTTTTCTTTTTTTCCCCGGCTGGGGACTTAGAAATGTAGGACTTCAACAGCCCTTTGTCAGCCAGACGGTCCAACGTACGCTGAAGACTGAAGCAGTCGTTGGTGTCATGGCCGACCTCCTCATGGAACTGACAGAATTTATTCTTGTTCCGTGTCTGAACAGAACTCTTCATAGGATTCGGCTTCTCAATGGACAGCCGGTCCTTTACCTCCATGAAGATGGAGTTGTAGTCTTTATTAAACTCGTACTTGGGGACGTACAGTTTAAATTCTTTCTTTTTCTTCTGGGACGACTGGTCAAAGTCAGTAACCGCCCAGACTTCTTTTCTTTTCTTGCTCTCTTCTTTGTTTTTAGCCGGCTGAGCTGACCGGCTGTCTTTCTGTTTGTCAGACTTCTTGGAGTCCGACTGGCTACCAGGCGAGCAGAGGTCGGTAGCTTGAATGTAGTTTTCCGCCTCCCTCAGGGCCGCCTGTAGGGTGAAAGCCCCTTTTCTGACTAGGTCGAACTTAAAGTTCGACCCGTCTCTCAGACCTTTAAAAAAGTCTGTAAAGGCTACCTCATCAGACAGCCCCTGAATCTGAATTCTGATCAGGTTGAACCGCCTGACATATGAGCGCAACCCTTCTCTCTCTCCCTGCTTAACAGTGCTCAAATCAAGGCTTGTTTTCTTAGCAGGGATGTTCATTGAGAAGTTGGAAGCAAACAGGAAGGCAAGCTTCCTGAAGCTATCTATGGACCCGGCTGGAAGATTTCCAAACCATTGTTGGGCAATGCCCTTCAATGTAGTCGGGAAGCATCGACACCAACTGGCATCATCCAAACCCTGCAGATACATGAGGTTGGTGTAAGCCATGAGGTGATCTTCCGGATTGGTGGTACCATCATAGGTACCAACCAACACATTCTTAACCTTGGTCGGCTGTGTCGCCTCGGTTATCTCCCGAGTGAACGCAGAAGGTTGTTCACCCTGGCGCAGCAGACGAAGCTCCCAGTCCAATGGCTGGACATTTGGATATGCCGCCTGACCCCCAAAGAAGGTCGGCTGCATGAAGTGAGGAGGATACTGTCTGTAAGCCTGAGTAGGCACATACGGTACATTTCCAATCATATGGGGGCCAGAATGGACGGTATTACCGCCTGTCTGACTCTCATGCAAGGAGGGTGCACTCCCTGCAGAAATATTGTTGAAGCTGTCTGGAAAGTTCGACGTTGAAGCCGACTCAGACAGCCATTGATTTCTCTTCCGGTTGATGATCTCTCGGGCATCGAGAGTTGATTTTTTACTTCTCACCGGCTGATGAGGTCGGCGAGGGTTATTGGTGTTCCCCCCATGAAGGAGAATTTTCGACCAATCGATGGTCCCGGCTGCCTTCTCCTTTGGGTGAGGAGTGGGCTGCCGATTTCTGACTGACTTCCCCTTCTCTGGAGGAGTCTTCTTCGCCGACTGACCTTTACTTGGGCCAGCCTGGCTTTTGGTGATCAGCTTTGTAATTTCACCCTTGAAACTCGTCATGAACCTCATGAGTTCGTCTCGGGTGACAGGGGCCGATCCAGCTGCCGTTTGGGTTGCCCCTTCTGGCTGCCAGTAGGTCTGCTCGAACCTGCCTGGGAGGCGCCCCGCTCCAGAGTCTCTCTGGGCCGGATGCGCTTGACTCTGAGAGAGCCGTCCTCGGCTGTAGAGGTTTCGACCTGAGGATCCTCATCCTCCTCATGGTCTGTAAAGACTTCTGGGTCTTCGCCCAGACGGTTAGGGGGTGGTACAGACTCTTGAACCATCTTCGAGGTACTCTCTCCACAGACGGCGCCAAATGTTTTGGGTGTTTTTGTCCCTCGGGAGAGTTACAACACGAAGACTGATCCTGGGTGAGTTGTACCTGCAAAACAAACGGAGACACCAGTTGGGTGGTGCTCCGCCTCCGACGCACAAGTTAGAAACTTGAAGGGAGAAAAAGGTGCGTAAATTTAGGTGGGGATCCGCTCGGATTCCTAGCTCAGGATGTCTCTATCAAAGAGTAAAATGTGTAATAAATGGTGAAAAACGTGCCCCCAAAAAGAGGGTCATCTCCCTATTTATAGGGTCTTTGGGATTTGAGCCCCTGATTAGGTCACTGTACCCTAATCAGTGGTGGGTTGCGCCGCTTTGCGGCTTTCTCGGGATTTGGGCCTAAAGGCCGCCCTTTTTTCCCTTATTTTCTGGAGTGTCACGTGTCGAGCAGAGATTGGTCCATTTTAAACCAATCTGGGGCTGACACGTGTCACATTCTGATTGGGCCACGTGGCAGGGTAGAATTACCCTAAACACTAACCATTTCATAGTTGTAACTTATTTTTTCTTATATCACTAGAATTACTCAGTTTCATAGATTCAGACATGTTTTTCCTTTAGAAAAGTTTGGCGACAATGCTTTTGACAACAAGTGTTTTTAAGTAGGAATTATTCTCACAAAAAAAAAAAAAAAAAAAAAAAAAAAAAGGTATTTGTTAGTAATGTACACGCAGTAGTTTGTAACTACATATATATATATACTCCATAAATTAAGAAACAATATAAACATTTACTCTGTAGCATTTTAGAAGCTTTTTTCTGAGTGACCAATTGCCACCAAATTGATCAAACAAACATATATAAACACAAATTAGTGAATTACACAATAGCTAATATCAATACAATATGATCTGCTAGTTGGTTATATCACCAAAAAAAAACAGCTTATAAATGCTTAAAATTCAAACTCATCTCATATTGGTACAAGTAGTACCATATAGAATCATCAAACAACCAATTTCCCCAAATAAAAATAGTTGAATACCTTCCTCTAGTACCATACCTATTTCCATCAAAAGAACAAAACAATCCGAATAGTCTAATTAAAAAAAATTGCAAGACAAATCCAACAATGTAGGTTGAATCAATCAATAACGCGATATCTATCAAGAGGATCCTTAAAGTGAAGTCGTTCATGGTAAACTCTCCAAGCATAATCCTCGAAAGAAAACGAGTTAAAAACCCTCTTATCCTCTTTACCATCATCGATATTACCATCATTGGTACTAACAATACTAGGCTCAATGCTTTGAAGATCATTATCATTGTTGTCACCTTCCTTATTATCTTGATATTGTGGTTCAAATGTTTCCTTTTCGCGGTTGTTGTGGTCCATGGACTTGTTAAGGATGTTCAAAAAGGGTGAGACAGTGCTCTCAAGAGGAAGGGTGAGTAGCACTGTCATTGATATGCAGGGTAAGCTTGAGTTTGCATCATCCAAAACCGGAGCCGGTCTTCCTCTCACTTTCTTTAGCTTTCCATTGCTCCAAACCTGTCAATTCTATCAATATTAGGTTGCTTCATTCAACACTTGCATATAACTATATCTAGATATTTTTTTGTGGTAGCCTGACTTATTACTTGACTAATAATTACATAGAAATTTCTCCAATGCATTCAAATAAAAAGGAAGGAGCTTAAGTATATATCCAAAAAAAAAAAGCCAAAATTGGCTCAACACTCCGAACTATGACTTGGATGCACCAAGCACCCTGTACTTATAGCCAAAACACTACAAAAACTAATCAGTTGGGTGCAAAGCGCACCTTTAGTGAGTTTTTCGGCCACCATTCTCATCGAAGTCGGTGAATCAAAATTTTATTTTTCGATTTGCATGCCGAAAAATGACTATAAAGATTTCAGGGGTCATTTTGGCTACTAAGCAAAGTGCAGGGTGTTGAGTGCACTCAAGCTATAGTTAAGAGTGTTGAAATTTTGCCAAAAAAAAAATGTATGTATATATGAAATTATCTATCACTTGCATGCATAATAATATACCATTAGGACTTGCTCTCATACCTCAGGTATCCTATTATTCATACTCCCCCGCCATATAACATTCACACAAGGCCAATTTAGAGCTCATGATTTTATGGCTAATCAATAGCGTAGCTTAGAATGGAATCATTACCAAAAATTACACTAGTTCTAAACTTCAAAACTCGTTCTTATGTCAATATCCATAGTAATGAAACCCGATTGATCTGATCTCCAAGTACTTGCTAGTACTACAAGTGTGTTTTCTTTTATGAATTGTCACTACTACTAGTCTGAAAGTCGTGAACATACACAATGTACTGCAAATTTGTGACCAGACATTGACATGAGAAAAATGATTTATATGACATTACGACCCTATGCATATATGTAGCCAGTTAAAATAAACAAATTGGTACATCAAAATTACGAATCAAACCTTAATAATATCGATTGACACATGATTTTGTCATACATATTCATTAATACAAGTATATATATCATAGTTTTAGTAAATACTTATAGTTGGCTCTTAAACGTTACTGCCTTGTCCTTATTAACAAATACGAGTACGGATTAATGTAATTAACAACAACTACAACAATAACGCCTGAGATAATCTGTATTCCACTATTTCAATCACTCATAATAAAATTGCAAGTCATAAACATATTACTTCGTATTATACTTGTAATTATAACCAATAAAAATCATGGATTCATAGTTGGCAAAAGTGAATTAGAACAATAGTTGAATATAAATGAAAACGACACACATTAATTAATTAACAATTATAATAATTAAATAAATAAGATATTGTGACGTATGTACATACCTGAGCAATGTCACCAAGTGTAACCAATACAGAGCCAACCATCGGCTCCACAATGACCGAACCAGAATCCGACAACAAATCCAACTTCCTTGCTCTTATCTGGTACAGCAACCCCACCACATACGGGTATACCTCCCTCCCTTTCTCACCGTCCGATCTTGTTGATGATACCCACATCAACGTACTGTATTGCTTGGGCCTGGGATTGGGCTTGGGCTTTTGGCCAACCTCCTCACCATCTCTAAACGGGTTCTCAAGCCCAACTGCACTCGCTACCTTCTCCACCACCTCCAACCCAACCTTCTCCAACTCAATAGTCAGCTCTCTCAAACTTCCTAAACTCAACTCAGTATTAGTAGTAGAACACTCAGCATCCAAGCAAAACGACCCCGTTTTATGATCATCGTCGTCATCGTCGTTGTTGAAGCCGAGAGGCCAGTCAGTAGGGACGGAGCTAAGTTTAACATCGAGTGGTAGCTCGAAGAGTGAGCGGGAGTCCGACTCAGCGGACTCCGCAAGTTGAGGGGTGATGGAGTCGTGGGTGAGCTGGAAGTAGCCGAGTTCAAACGAACTACGACTACTAAACGATGTGGAGGAGAGAGAAAGTGTAGGGAGAGGTTGTTGTTGTTGAGGTGATGATTCTGATGAAGATGACTTGGCAGCGCCACGTGGAGAGAGACGAGTGGGGAGAGAGAGGTTAGGAGGGAGGCGGTGGAGAAGGCGGGAGAGGGTGTCAGCTGCGGCGGAGTCTGATGACGTGGAGGAGAGAGAAGGTGGTTGGGTTGAGGGTGTTGGTGGTGGAGCTGAAGTGGGTGTGGGGCCGCCGTAAAGGTGGTTGAGGAGATGATGACGTGGGTTTTGTTGAGTAGAAGATGAGCTTGCCATTTTTGATTGATGATGAATGATAATAACGTACAATAATATGGAGGATGTTTTTCTTTGTTATAGAGGTAGAAAAGAATGGTATCAAAGTATTCAACTCAAATTAGGGTGTTTATACTAGTTGTACTTATTACTTACGTGGAATACATTGCATTTAATAAAATAAAATAAAATACCTATCTAATCATAAAATAATTAATCAAAGGATTATAGATAATGCAATGAATGTATGTCATTTGAGATGATAATTATAATTAACTATGCATGCACACCCAACATACAATGATAGTCAATGTATTTGGTTACTACTATATATCAACACGCATGTTGAACTTTTTAAATTGGTAAGCAGACCTTAAATCTCTTAATACTTATATAATTTTTTGATTCAGTATTTAATATTAGAAGCGTAGGAATTCATTACTCCCAAACATCCTAACTTGGCAAGATTTGAATCTCAAACCTAAAAACCTTACCAAGTGAGTCGAAACTTTAATTATTTTTAACACACTTGTTGAAACTAATGTGATAGCTAGAAAAGACCTACTTAATTAACACTACTTGTAATAATCTTTGTATTCTTATAAATTAAAGAAATTTTGATTAATAACAGAGTCAAATCAAGTGTTGTTGATAAACTAAAATAACCTTAGCTTGTTGAGTTGTTGACTTGTTTTACTTAAATGCGTGATTTGCATGAGATATTAGATAAGAAATGAGAAGTATTATGTTCATACTTATGGAGTGGATGTATTATTATAGGCTTAGCGTATAGAATTAGTTTTTTGTGAAATTTCTGCTTAAAGATTGGTAGGTGTCACTCGTGTCAGTGTCACTTGGAAATCAAATACTATGACATAAAATTACATTATAAAAATATAACTAATCCTTTCAGAAATTAACCCATACATAAAAACATACATTCTTCACACAAAAGGTTATTCAATAAAAAGTGTTTAGGAGTTCAATAAAGCCTAAAGGAATAGCATGCAACTACTTTAACTGAGATTTTGCGAACAACGAAATCACTTTTGTGGGTTAATTCTTTATTTAATAAATAACAAATAAATAAATAAATAAATAAATAAATAAGTACTGTACTTCTTATATGTATAACAGAATAAGCATTATTAATTGATTAGTATACTAATATAGTAATATGGGAAACAGAACACAGTGTTTCAGGAAATGGAGGAAAAGAAGGGTCGTGTATGATGTGTATCACTGTACCAGCACATTTGACACCCACAAATTTGCAATTAGAGTAGGGTTATGCCAACAACTATACCAAACTATTTGCCATAAGTACTTGTTAAAGACACAATTAGAGTAAGATTAAGCGACTTTTTAATAAAAGTTTTGCTGAATACAATCGTTAGAGATGTTAACAAGCAATTAAATACTACGGAGTACCAAGTATATATTTCTCGAAAAGGTCACTCTACAATCAGACTACATACGAAGAACTAGTATTAGTTTGTACCCAATCGGGAATTTCAATTAAATAAAATGTGGATTCAAATTTTTCATAAAATTTGGAAGTAATTCAACTAATAATAGTTACAAAAATAAATTTAACTTTGGTAGGAACAAGGAAGAGTAATATTGAAAAATGAAAATGGTGAAAAGCAAGAGTTAGGCACCTTAGGTTACGGGGGAATTTTCTGTGGCTTGGCTGATGCGAACATTGACAAGCATGTGCTGCCAACACCCCCACCTGCCACTGCAACCTTGGTACATACAGAGTAATTCATTTGTTTCTCTGTATCTTTTTTTATTTTCAGTGATTCATTCATTGTCCTCTGCTATCTCTTATGTTTCATGAAATGGTCTTAGAACAGTTTTGTTTAACCTCTATGTTCACCCGGAGGAATGTCATACAAACACCCGGGGGCAGGGAGCTGGGAGCGGCAAAAACTCCAATACTGAGGCTGTGATAGCTTGAGCCTTGAGTGCTCTATTGGTCACAAAAAGTGCTATCAAAATCGGGTATGTGATCGGTTTTAGTCAAGTTGGGCCGAATAAAATTTGAGACATGCTAGATCACTGCATCTATGTAGATCGAATTCTAAATTGGGTCTATTAGATCACTTCAAGTTTGGTCAGGTCGTTCTTGGATCGGGTTAATCTTTGACAGTCTTTACTACTTACTGTAATACTGTGCAATATGTAGGTACAATCCACATATCAAGATGGTTGTGGGTAAAAAACCTCAGAAGTAAAAGATACAACCCAATATAGTTCACAACAGCTACGAAAAAAAAAAAAAAAAGCCCAAAATCAACCATGCATGCCGCCACTATTCCACTCGAAATTCATGAAGCGTGTACAACAGTCACAGACACATTAAGCTTCACCCTTGGATGATACGGAGTAGTGTCCTAATAATCAATCCAACAACACTTTCAAGTACAAGATTGGAAAAGTAATCAAGCAAGAAACTATATTGCTCTCTAATTTGAAGATTAAAAAAAAAACACACACACACACACACAATGCACTAAACAACTTTGAAGACAATTTTGAAAAATAGTTCTTTTCGCTACTAACAGTATAACAGTTTTACCCTTTGTCACATAATTCGGAACAGTATCAAGATTCAAAACTGCAAGTATATAATTAAACCCAAACTCATGATGGGGACTTAAAAATTGGTCTCATGAGCTAAAATAGTAAAAATTTGTTAACTCTCTCAAATCATTATCTGCCTTATCTAGTAGCAAACAAACGTCTGCAAGCTCACAACTTCAAAGCTGCTTTTGCCATGGCAAGAGCACCCTCATAGGTTGTATGTCCACCAATAAAACCGCTCATATGCACAAAAACACCTCCAGGGATGCCACATCCCTTGGATAAATCATCATCCCTCAAACCTCTCCATGATTCTGGAAGAGCCTTCCTGCTCTCAAATCTATCAGGGGCTACTGCCACTGCCTGGATTCTCCAGTGTTTGCTTCGGTCCTCCTACCAAAAAGTAATGATATTACCCAAAAAAAAAAAAGTCTGAATTTGTTTTAAAATCACCCTGACTAACACTTGAAAAGCAATTTTCATCAACAGAATTTGATGTATTAAAGAGATGGTTTCATATAGACCAATGCCAATATTATTATCATGCAATGTTCAGTGGTCAAGTCAAAGGACAGACTAGAACAATTTTTAATAACTTTCTTAAGAAGATAATAACTCTGCCATACCTGGTAAAGAACATATTTGATGGGAGGATCAATCTTCATTTCCTGCTCAAGCTCAAATAGATGGAGTTTCCACTGCAAGGTAAACATACCATCAGATAGAAATTCCTAGTTTTACGTAATAAGTCTGCTCAAGATAAGTCTGCTTCATTATAGAGTTTTTCTAGTTTATGGCCCTTTATAATGAACTCATGCAACTCCCAATCAAGACCAACAAATTTCCTTTTGACGGTGATGGTTTCACATATAGTTGAGTAATTCCCACCGTTCAATTCAACAGGAACTTAAATTGAACGAATGCTTAGAAAAGCCATCTCTGTATTAGTATTATTGATTCCAAGTCACCATATATTTCAGCCTTTCAGATGCTCTTAAAAGTCAAAATTCTTAAGGAAAAAGCATGATACATGGTAGTAATTATCTTTCATCACAATGGTCAGGGTTAAATTTGACGAGCACTTAAAGCGGGAAGTGGAGCCTACTCTCCAAGGACTTTAACTCCCATACATGTTATGCAACACAGGGTTCTTCTTGAGCATTAAAGAACAAATGTTCATAAGGTCAAATCTTAATGATCAGGTTTGCATCTAAATGAATAATCTCAAAGTAAGCTCACTTTCTAAATATACAGAGATGATAAAATTCAAACACATCCTCCACACACATAAAAAAGAAAAAGGAAACAGCATAAACAAAATTTTGTACATAAATCATGGTAAAGTAGTTATGAGTAATATTTGCTGATCCAGACCACCATAATTGTGAATCGGTGCAACATGACGACAAAATTCAGATTATTTGCAAGTAAAAGTTAATGGAGATAAAGATTTGTAGACTACTTACCGGACAAAATCTATCCAAGACCAGTATCTCTCCGCTAGGGTCAACATCTTTTCTTGTTGACAGACACTCCACAACAATGGATCGAGCTGGCAACCATGATTTTGCAAGAGATCGGAGATTCTGAGAGCCAAAAGATGTTCAATGTCAAAGCAGACTAGAAACATGTGACAGCTCAAATTCCAAAATTTCTTAATGTGCAAGCAGCAGTGACTAAGCATTAAAAGGGTAAATTACAATTTAAGAATCTCACATCCAAAAACTCGCCACCAGCTAGATTCATTGCTCTCTCAAAGGCTTTGTTTTCGTTCTCCGATGATTGATCAGGATCTGTCCAATCCAAATTCAGTTTTCCAACTCTCGAAGACAAATGAGTGTTGTTGACATATCTTGGCGGCTGGTCAGTGTCGTACTGGTTAATTCCATTATCAATTGCATCAATAGCCTGCATCAATTACCAAAATATTTTATAAATGAGTCAATACAATCTAAGCTTATCAATCAATCAAAGCCTTAATCCCATAAGTGGGGTCGACTACATGAACCAAATCTGATTATTCTGTGTAGTCATGGACCAAAATCTTCCTATTCTATCCCTTACGATCCAATGCCTCACCCTCATGCAAATTCATATAATTCATATCCTTCATAAATCCATACAACCAAGTCATTTTCGGTTTTCCTCTCCCTTATTAAACCCCTCCATGGTCTCGCTCTTCCACTCTTCGTACCACTTAGATCTCCGTCTTACATGCCCAAACCAACTCAGGCGATTTCCCCTTAGTTTGTCTGTACTGTCTACCACACCTACTTTCTTGCGAATAACTTCATTTTTTATCCTATCTCTTAGAATGTTCCCGCACATCCACCTTAACATGCGCATTTCCATAACCTCCATCTTTTAAATATGCACCTTCTTAGAAACCCAACATTCGGTACTATAAAACAACACTGGTCTTATGGCCGTTCTGTAAAACTTTCCCTTCAATGCTTCGGTCACATAAAGATCTCGTGGCCGTTCTCCATTTAAGCCACCCCAACCTAACAATCTCAGCTTATCAAAGGCATCAATTTTCCCATTTTTGTATGTTAATTAAGAGAGAAAGATTTTTTAAAAATTCCATTTTCTTTACCTCTTGAATAAGATAAATCCTTCCAAAGGATAGAAGGATTGAAAACTAAAATCTTCTCTCCCCCCCCCCCAAAAAAAAAAAAAAAAAAAAATCCTCCTCTTCCTTTCAGTCCAACATACATTAATCAAAATACTATTACAAAGTCTTCAAGCTAGTGAAACACTACAACGTACTAGATACAAGAAAGTTGAGCAAACTACGACAGAAACCACCCCACCCACCCACTCCCTCACCCTATCCTCCTCTTTCAACAATTCAACAACATTTGATCAAAAAAAGCCTGTAAAAATTATAAATTTAATAAAAAGGCAAAAGTACAAACCTCCATAAAGTTTCTATAGACAGCAATAAACAACCGAAATACATCTTGGTGCCCTTCATCAAGCCTCAATTCCTTTGCAATTATCTCCATCCCAAAATGCTACATTTAAATAATTACAAACATCAAATCAAAACTATATTTCTTCAAAAACCCAATTCAGACAAAATAAAAATGAAATTAAAAAATTCCAATTCTTTAAATCACTTATACACAAATTACCTTGTAGACAAGACCAGCACTACTAAGCTTAGTATTAAACCCATGACCAAAAACCTCTGCAAAACCCTTTTGATGATGATCATATCTATCATTACTTGGATCATACACTCCTCCTACATCCAAAACTGCATCCAATGTCACCAAAACCTGCAAAAAAATTAAATCAATTAAAATGAAATCCCAAAAAAAAGAAAAACTTCTAAAAATCAAAATAAAACAAAATTCCAAAAAGGGGTTTTAAAGAAAAATCAATACAAACCCACCTGAGGATCACGGGTTCGAACAATTTCAGCACCAGAGAATTTGTCAGAGAGACGAATCATGAAGCAACCAAGAGCTTCGTCGCAGTGGAAGCTGCCATTGTGGGTGCCAACGCGCTTGAGCTGGGCGTTAATAGGGGAACCAGTTGAGAAGGTGGAAACCCTAGAAGGCGAGAATGCCATGAGAGAGAAAGAGGAGGAAGAAGAAGAGAGGAGAGAGAAAGAGGTGAGGAAAGGGAAGAGCTTGCGACTGCTTGTATTAAACCCTCCTCTGCTTACTGAGAGCATTAACATGTCCTTTCCTCTGCCCTTTTTGCTCCTTCCTTGGTTTTTTGTTTAGTTAGGTTGTGTAGGAGCCTAAGGATGCCCTTTTGGTTTCCATTGCGGAGTAATTACAGACTTTGTACGGCACGATTTGATTGATCATGGGTTAGCCGAGAATTTTTTGAACGAGTTCAAACTGTTGTTTATCCAATATCTACCTCTCTAAATTGAGGAAGACTAATTATTTTTGAAAAAATCCATTACAAGGAATTGTGATAATTTTTTCTTTAAGAACTAAGCTATAATTTCACTTGGTAGAATCTTTGTTAGTATATTCTATAATCATACTTGTATCAATCTTAAATGTTTGGAATGTCTAAGAAACGAGGGATTAGGGATTGACCTTTGTATTTTCTAAGTTGTTGGTAAGGCACACGAGCAAGCTTTGTTACTGACTTCTAACAACCGGCCGTATTGCTTTGAGGCTTGTCACACTACCCAAAAAAAGTCTTGTGAATGTGGTGATTGATAACCTTGACTCAACATTGTGAAAAAGAAGTGAAAGATGTGAAACCTTCGAAATCATCTCATGTTATTTGTTTTGTAAATAATACAAAGTATGAAGGAATAATTTTTATTACTATCGTAATTAAAAGGATGGTTTACTTACAGATAAGGAAAATCTCTAAAATAAGTCTCAAAAGATTTAATCTCTAGCGATGAAGAGCGATGTCACTACTCTACCACCTCAACCTTGAACAACGTAAATTGTAAAGTACCAATCTCATAATTAACAATGCTAAAATATCCTATAAACTATTAAACCTTTGTAATATACTTTCTCTGTTTCAATACTTCTCTTTTCATGCTTGTCGATGCATTATTTCAATCGTTTATATCTTTAATTATCAATATGTAAAAATTATAAATGTTAGATGTTAAAATAGTATAAACCGAGACGAATCTAACAAGATCCCACATGACTATATTTTTTCTTAGCTATAAATCGTCAAAGCTAGTCAAAGTGGAGTACATGAATAGTGTAAAAGTCAAAATGTTACAAGTATAAGAAAACGGAGGAAGTGTTTAAATTTTGTTTTTTTCATGTGTTTTCTATAGTAATACAAGGAGAAAATACTCGTTAATATGGCATATTAACGAGACATGTTAATATGAGGGTTATAGACGTCATTTCGCTTAGTAAAGTAAGGGTCTTTTGTAATTTTGTTGACCACCGTCATTAATAGTCTAACTATCGTTAAACCCCCCCCCCCCCCCAATTCATAACTCCTTTCCTCAAATCCCATACTGTAGAACTCCAATTAGCCAAATAGTTCGAGCAATTCGCCAAGTAATTCTCCAATTCGTAGCACCTGCATTTCTCGGAATTTGTCAAGTAATTCTCCAGTTCGCAGCTCTGCAATTCAATTGCAAGGTTGATGATTGGCCGCAAATTTTTGATCGAAATCCACTTAGATATTAAAATTCAATTTCAAAATCTATTGTTGATCGAGAATCATCAATTTTCAATTTCTTAAGATAGTATGTAGCAATTTCAACGGAGGAGGGAAAACTCACAAAAAAACGTAAAATACCTACCCTTTAGGGTTAACAATGCCCTTTATTTCTCACTTTTTCCTCAGGGTTTTCGTAGAATTTGGCGGCGGAGCCGCCGGGAACGACTGACGAAATGGTGGGTCGGGCTTCGTGTATGTTGTGGTGTTGGGTTGTTGTCTGAGATCTTGGTAAAAATTCTGCCATTGTTATGTTGAGAAGGAAGGATGAGGAAGAAGGGAAGTAGGAGGAAGAAGGGAAAACAGATGTTAACCCTTAGCTAACGTTACAGTTAAGTGGCCACATCACCCAAAAAGTAAAAAATATTAAAATAATGAAACAAGTGCTGATATTTGCAAAAATGCCATCATATTAACATGTTATGTCAATATGGCTTATTAATTGGACACTACTAGTAATACAAGTACGAAGTACAAAGTATGATGGACCCAATCAATTTGATCGCATTTTAACGGATTTACCTGCTTCCTTCAAGTTCGATCTTTATATTAACCCCTTCATTTCATCTCCCTTCTTCCTGTAATTTAATTTTTTTTTTTTTTTCTTATTAACGCTTATTTGCAAATTGCAATTGATAATTTACATAATCATCAACCCAGAAAACTCAAATTTATTGTTTAACATACAATTACAAAAAATAGCTCAGAAATTCTTGATCGTGAATTCGCAATGTTGGGTAAAATCTTCAATAAGCATTCATCTGATTCTCAGGTGCTTCCCTCTTAATTTATCTTTCTACGTCTGTAATTTTTTATCTATTATACTTCCTTTGATCATTGCTTAGGGTTTGATCTTGTTCTCCTTTTATCCCCAAATTAGTTAATTCTGGAATTTTATTCGATAATATTCAAAAGAAGTTCAATTTTTAGCTTTAATTACAAGATGATTAGATGGGATTTTTTCTGCTGATTATTTTTTTAAGATTTGTGTTGAAATTTGTATGTGTTAGTTGATATACTGTATCCAAAGTGTTTTTTTCTTTTTTTTTTTTTTGGAATATGGAGTGAGAAATGGCCATTTTTTCTTATTGACATTCGACAAAATATAGGAATTGGTAAAAATCTTATTAATGCTGTAATATCAGATATTGTAGGGTATAAGGGGTTTGCCTTTCTACAGTAATTAGCGAGGTTTGTTTCTTTTTTTGCATCGACGTGTTTTTAATCTTTATATACAGCCAGATAAGCAGCAATCATGTAACAGTCAATAAATTTTGTATAATGAGTTATCGAAAATCTTGTTTTAAACTTGCTGTATCTAGGTTTGTATTAGCAAGAAGTTTATTTGGTAAGTGATCATAAGTCTCAGAACTCATGAATTGAGGGAAGGAAAGCTTGTATTCATTATCATGGGGACGAATAGCATTCGACTCTCTGAAATATCTGCATTCTTGTCCAATATTACTGATTCTTTTCATTTATCAGCGACCGAATGAATCAGCGAAAAGTAAGGCTCTGATTGACTTAAACCCACAAATTATTGCTCATTATGGAATACCACCTACTGCATCCCGTCTTGCTTATGATCCCATTCAGCAGCTTTTGGCAATTGGAACTCTGTGAGTTATATTTCTCATCTTTCTTGTTTCTACTGATTAATGTTACAAAGGTGTACCCTTAATCAACATATTAAAGGTTGAATCTGGTTTATTACTTATGAGTACATCTGTATGTATATAAGATGTGTGTTTCAACTTTACCGAGATGAAGAATTACTAGCTTAGTGTCTAATTAGTACTTTAATATCTATCTGTATTTGAAATGTTTTCACAGCTAAATTTACTATGTGATCTAAGCTTGAGAAAGAATCACATACCACTTTATTAGTAGCTTGATGTAGCTTCTTATCTTAATTAATTTATGTGTATAATTTTTCCCTCTTTAGTATTGACCGGGTTATCTTTATTATTTTATCCAAGATCAAGACATTGATATACACTTTATGATTAATTATTAATGCAGTAATGCTAATAAATATATGTTTCCAACAGAGATGGAAGAATTAAAGTTATCGGCAGCAATGATATAGAAGGCCTCTTGACATCTCCTAAGGAAATACCTTTTAAAAACTTAGAGGTAGTCTAACATGATGTGCTTGTTATTTCTCCCTTTTTCCTATGTTTTCTGGCAATTATTGTCACATATTCATTACTCAATTATTGCATGATACATGCTTAATTGCCTGTTTTTAGGTTCTCTTATGTTCTAAGCTCACACATTAATTTTCTTTTATCAATATGCTCAGACTTCTGGTATGATATGTTTACAAGTGGTTTGCATTGTGACAGTCTAATTAGTGGTCAAGTATCATCGAAATCAAGTAGAAATAATCAAATAAGTGAAGTATACAAGAATAGAAAAGGAAGAAAAAATGTTCTTATCATGCTTATGTTTTCTATTATGATTTGCATTAGTTACCAAATTTTTTGTTTTTTTGGAACTTCATCACTAAGAACTGTGCCATGCGGTAGTCTTTGTGACAAAGGCCTAATTTTTTAGTCATCCAAAGCCAAATTTGCTGGTTTATAAATTTTCCTTGGTAAAAGTATTAGTTGATTGTCTATGGCACACAATTCACCCTTTGCTGGCCTTGCTGGCCTTTTAGAACCAAAACCCTCTATTCTGTTGGGGTCTTTTAGAACCAAAACCCTCTATTCTGCTGGGGTAAGGGAAGTAAAGCTGTGTACGGGTTACCCTTCCAGATCTTCTTTACTTGCAGGGGTAATTAGTTCACCTTTCTTTATTAGAAACCTCTATTTATCTTTTAAGATCTCTCTAATTAAAACCCTCTATTTCTGCAGGGGTAAGGCTGTGACTTGTTAGTGTTCGTATGAGAGGCATTGCGTTGTGTACTTGTGTCTACTATAACTATGCCTGTTTGCACAGATGTTGACCTAATAAGAACATATCTCTAGTAGATATGTTGAATGCTGCTATGTTTTTACTTTCTTGTCATATAAACTGCATTTCTGTTACTGAAGCAGGATAAATGTTTTACGCAGCACCTTTACTTGATAATCTGAAATTCATTAAGTTTGAATATTGATTCTCTTAAACTCCATCATTCTTGTTACTTATTAATTATTTAATTATTTTTGTGAACAGTTCCTTCAAAATCAAGGCTTTCTAATTGGCGTTTCAAATGAAAATGATATCCAGGTATTGATTTTGCATCACCGGAAATCCATCTATTTATGTTTCACTTAATTTTCTGGTGGTCTATCTCAATTTTTGTACTCCCTCTGTATAATCATTTAGATATATGCATGATTCAGATATTACTAATTTTGGCAGGTGTGGGATCTTGAGCACAGATGTATAGCCTCCGTGTTGCAATGGGAATCAAATATAACTTCGTTTTCTGTTATCGAAGAAACAAATTATATGTATTGACTCACAAACCTAATAGTCCCTGTATACTTTACGGGTAAAAGTGTGGACATCATAGAAGTCTTCTGATCTGAGCATGGTTGCTAAAATACTGTAATACAGGTATTTAGGGGATGATTGTGGATTGATCTCAGTACTACAGTATAATAATGAAGAACGAAAGATTCTGCGGCAGCAATACAGCATCCCAGTTCATTCAGTTTCTGGTACTGATATCACTCTATAATCTGTTTGGACCTCTTGTTTGCATTACAAATTATTTTCTTTTTCCTCCGCTGTGATAATCCCTTTCAATTTTTGTCATACATGTTCTTGTTGACTCTTTCTTCCGCATTTGGTGTCAATTTGGTTGTGCATCAAGTCTCCTAAGCATGCAAAGCTAGGATAGACTTAGAAATCATGCTCTAGTTCTCTGAGGGGCTGTTTAAGCAATGCAAATAGTAAGATGTAACAGAAAATGGTGTAAAATATTTAATGTGGAGATCTTATGTGTTATGATATTGATGTTAGTCCATTGACTTTTTAACAATTTACCACTACTGTTAATTATGCAGAGGCTTCTGGGATTCCACTGCGTAATGATCAATCTGTTGTTGGAATTCTTCCTCAGCCCTGTTCTGGGGGAAATAGGTAAGATGAGAACGTGGATTTCTGTTCTCTGAATGCACAATTTTGCAATTCAGAAGCAGTAGGTACTTTTAAAATTGTGATACCTTCTTTTTTTCCTTCTTTCCTGAATTTTTCCACCTTTAGGGAGGAGAAGGGGGGAGGGAGAGGTTAAATCAAATGTGTTACTAGTAGACTGGTTTAGAGCTGTCAATTCAGGTAAACGGGTCGGGTTGGGTCTGGTAAGAGTGGGTCGGGTCAACTTGGGTCGGGTCAATTTGGATTAATTCCATAACCTATGCGGGTCGGGTTTGGGTTGGGTCATGCTTGAGTCGGGTCGGGTTTAGGTCGGTTTAATAACAGGTCGGTTTACATTCGGGTTGGGTGAACAATAGGTCGGGTTTAATTCAGATTTTCACGGGTTTAAACGGATTAGGGTTATTCTCGGGTTCGAGTCAGGTTCAGTTCAAGTCAATAATTTGCGGGTTAGAATCAGGTCGGGTCATTCTCGAGTTTGAGTCGGGTTCGGTTCAAGTCAATAATTTGCGGATTACCCCCTCCGTTTTTAAATACTTACTCCACTTTCCTTTTCCGGCCGTTTTCAAATACTTGCTCCATTTCCTTATTTGGAAAGCTTTTACAATATTTAATTAATTTCTCCTAACAAGTAGACCCAACAATATTAATTCCATATTCCCTCTCTTTCAATTTTCTCCACTATTTTTGGATTTTACAATTTTTTATTCTTCCACCAACCCCATTACCTCCATATTTTATTACTTTCTCTTATTTTTCCTAAAACTCCGCGCATGGAAAAATGGAGTAAGTATTTAAAAACGGAGGGAGTATAATCAAGTCCGGCCATTTTCAAGTAGGGTCATTCTCGGGTTCAAGTCCGGTTCAGTTTAAGACAATAATTTGCGGGTTATAATCAGGTTGGGTCATTTCCAAGTCGGGTCATTCTCGGATTCAAGTCGGGTTATGTTCAAGTTAATAATTTGCAGGTTACAATCAGGTCAGGTTATTTCCAAGCCGGGTCATATTCGGGTTCAACTAACTATAAATAGATAATTATAATTTTTATCAAGCTAATTATTTCCTTAGACTATAATATATATGACAATATACTAGGGAACTATAGTCTATAATTTAGGAAGATAATTATCTCCTTTGATCATACAACAAATACATACTATATTTTACTCTTAAATTTGAGGATGATGCTCCTTTCTTTTGCTGCCTGGACCGACTTAGTCTCCCTAGACAAAATGCATTGATCAACAATAATAAGGTGGTCTAAATTGCATTTAAGGTGATTTGAAATCGGGTCAGGATCAATTTGGGTTGAATTTAGGTTGGGTCAATAACAAGTCGTGTTAATTTTGAGTCAGGTTAGTAACAGATCGGGTTGAATTTTTGGGTCGGGTAAGTAAATTGTCTGGTAAAATTCGGGTCGGGTCAATAATAAGTCGGGTTCAATCTCGGTCAGGTTAATAACAAAGCGGGTTGATTTTGGGTCGGATTTGTAACAAGTTAGGTTAAATTCAAGTCGGGTTAGTAACAAGTTGGGTCAAATTCGAGTTTTGACAGGTTAAAACGGGTTTAGTCAATTTCGGTTCAAGTCGGGTTAGTAACAGGTTAGGAACGGGTCGGCCTAAATTCAGGTCAGGTTAGTAACAAGTCGGGTTAAATTCGAGTTTTGACGGGTTAAAACGGGTTAAGGTCAATTTCGGTTCAAGTCGGGTTCGAAGAAAGTTAATTTATATTTCGGTAATTTATATTTCCAAACAAAAATAAGTCAAAAAATTCCAAAATTGAAGGCTAATCTCCACGAATTTTGAAAAATTTTGGAGGTTTCGGAGCCCGGTGTCGAAAAGTCTTGAAATTATACGGGATACATCTCGGGTCATATAATGCCGTTTGGAACCATCTATGATCATTAGTTGTTGTCATAAATGTTCGTGGTAGGCTTGAATTAATGAAATCGGTGCAAGTTGTATATCGGTAAATTGGCCGTTTATAGGCAAATTGGATAGTTTAACCCACCCAATTGGACTACCGGAGGGTATTAGGGATCATGGTAAAAATTTCGGCAATTTTTATTTTCGGACATAAATAAGTCAAAAAATTTAAAAATTTAAGGCTAATATCCACGGTTTTTGAAATTTTTTGGAGATTTCAGGCCAGTGTAGAAAAGTCTTGATATTTTTGGAGATACATGTTTGGGTCATATAATGCCGTTTGGAACCTTATATGATCATTATATGGTGTCATAAATGTTCGTAATATGCTTGAGTTGATGAAATTCGTGCAAGTTGTAAACTGGTAAATTGGCTATTTAATGGAAAATTGGATTGTTCCACCCAACTAATTGGACTCCCGGAGTATATTAGGGACCATGGTAAATATTTCTGCAATTTTTATTTTCGGACGGAAAAAAGTCATTAAATTAAAAAATTGAATACTAATATCCACGCTTTTTGAGAAATTTTTGAGGTTTCGGAGCCCCGGTGTCGAAAAGTATTGAAATTCTATGGGATACATCTCGAGGTCATATAATGCCGTTTAGAACCATATATGATCATTAGTTGTCATAAATGTTCGTGATAGGCTTGAATTAATGAAATCGGTGCAAGTTGTAAACCGGTATATTGGTAGTTTAAAGGCAAATTGGATGGTTCCACCCACCTAATGGGATTCTTGGACGGTATTAGGGATCATGGTAAACAATTTGGAAATTTTTATTTCCAGGCGAAAAAATATTCAAAAATTACAAAATTGAAGGCTAATATCCACGCTTTTTTAGAAATTTTGGAGGATTCGTGGTCTGAAGTCGAATAGTCTTGAAATTCTAGGGGATACATATCGGGGTCATATTATGCCGTTTGGAGCCATTTATGATCATTATATGTTGTCATAACTGTTCGTGGTAGCCTTGATTTAATGAAATCGGTGCAAGTTGTATACCGGTAAATTGGTCGTTTAAAGGCAAATTGGATAGTTTAACCCACCCAATTGGACTACCGGAGGGTATTAGGGATCATGGTAAAAATTTCGGCAATTTTTATTTTCGGACATAAATAAGTCAAAAAATTCTAAAAATTGAAGGCTAATATCCACGAATTTTGATAAATTTTAGAGGTTTCGGAGCCCCGGTGTCGAAAAGTATTGAAATTCTATGGGATACATCTCGAGGTCATATAATGTCGTTTAGAACCATATATGATCATTAGTTGTTGTCATAAATGTTCGTGATAGGCTTGAATTAATGAAATCGGTGCAAGTTGTAAACCGGTATATAGGTAGTTTAAAGGCAAATTGTATGGTTCCACCCACCTAATGGGATTCTTGGACGGTATTAGGGATCATGGTAAACATTTTGGAAATTTTTATTTCCAGGCGAAAAAAATTCAAAAATTACAAAATTGAAGGCTAATATCCACGCTTTTTTAAAAACTTTGGAGGATTCGTGGTCTGGTGTCGAAAAGTCTTGAAATTATAGGGGATACATCTCGGTGTCATATTATGCCGTTTAGAGCCATTTATGATCATTATATGTTGTCATAACTGTTCGTGGTAGCCTTGATTTAATGAAATCGGTGCAAGTTGTAAACCGGTATATTGGTAGTTTAAAGGCAAATTGGATAGTTTAACCCACCCAATTGGACTAGCAGAGGGTATTATGGACCATGGTAAAAATTTCGGCAATTTTTATTTTCGGACATAAATAAGTCAAAAAATTCCAAAATTGAAGGCTAATATCCACGAATTTTGAGAAATTTTGAAGGTTTCGGAGCCCCAGTGTCGAAAAGTCTTGAAATTCTATGGGATACATCTCGAGGTCATATAATGTCGTTTAGAACCATATATGACCATTAGTTGTTGTCATAAATGTTTGTGGTTGGCTTGAATTAATGAAATCGGTGCAAGTTGTAAATCGGTAAATTGGCCGTTTAACAGCAAATTGGATGGTTCCCCACACCCAATTGGACTCCCGGAATGTATCAGGGACAATGGTAAACATTTAGGCAATTTTTATTTCCGGGGAAAAAAAGTCAAAAAAATTCAAACATTGAAGGCTAATTATCCACGTTTTTTGAAAAATTTTGGAGGTTTAGGGCCCACTGTAGAAAAGTATTGATATTTTAGGGGATACATGTCAAGTTCATATAATGCCGTTTGGAACCATATATGATCTTTATATGTTGTCATAAATGTTCGTAATATGTTTGAGTTAATGAAATCCGTGCAAGTTGTAAATCGGTAAATTGGCCGTTTAATGGAAAATTGGATTGGTCCACCCAACCAATTGGAATCCCGGAGGATATAAGGGACCATGGTAAACATTTCGGCAATTTTTATTTCCGGACGAAAAAAGTCACTAAATTCAAAAATTGAAGACTAATATCCACGCTTTTTGAGAAATTTTGGAGGTTTCGGGGCACGTTGTCGAAAAGTCTTGAAATTTTAGGTGATACATCTCGGGGTCATATAATGCCGTTTGGAACCATATATGATCATTATTTGTTATCATAAATGTTCGTGGTAGGCTTGATTTAATGAAATCGGTGCAAGTTGTATACCGGTAAATTGGTCGTTTAAAGGCAAATTGGATAGTTTAACCCACCCAAATGGACTGCCGGAGGGTATTAGGGACCATGGTAAAAATTTCGGAAATTTTTATTTCCGGACATAAATAAGTCAAAAAATTTCAAAATTGAAGGCTAATCTCCACGAATTTTGAGAAATTTTGGAGGTTTTGGAGCCCGGTGTCGAAAAGTCTTGAAATTCTATGGGATACATCTCGGGGTCATATAATGTCGTTTGCAACCATATATGATCATTAGTTGTTGTCATAAATGTTCGTGGTAAGCTTGAATTAATGAAATCGGTGTAAGTTGTAAACCGGTGAATTGGCCGTTTAACAGCAAATTGGATTGTTCCCCACACCCAACTGGACTCCCGAACTGTATCTGGGACAATGGTAAACATTTAGGCAATTTTTATTTCCGGGGGAAAAAAAGTCAAAAAAAATAAAAAAAAATTGAAGGCTAATATCCACGTTTTTTTGAAAAATTTTGGAGGTTTCAGGGGCCCTGTGTAGAAAAGTCTTGATATTTTTGGAGATATATGTTAGGGTCATATAATGCTGTTTGGAACCATATATGATAATTATATGTTGTCATAAATGTTCGTAATATGCTTGAGTTAATGAAATTTGTGGAAGTTGTAAACCGGTAAATTGGTTGTTTAATGGAAAATTGGATTGTTCCACCCAGCCAATTAGAATCCCGGAGGACATTAGGAACCATGGTAAATATTTCGGCTATTTTTATTTCCGGACGAAAAAAAGTCACTAAATTCAAAAATTGAAAACTAATATCCTCGCTTTTTGAGAAATTTTGGAGGTTTCGGGGCTTGGTGTCGAAAAGTCTTGAAATTCTAGGAGATACATCTAGGGGTCATATAATGTCGTTTGGAACCATATATGATCATTATTTGTTGTCATAAATGTTCGTGGTAGGCTTGATTTAATGAAATCGGAGCAAGTTGTAAACCGGTATATTGGTAGTTTAAAGGCAAATTGGATGGTCCACCCACCCAATGGGATTCTTCGACGGTATTAGGGATCATGGTAAACATTTCGGAAATTTTTATTTTCAGGCGAAAAAAATTCAAAAATTACAAAATTGAAGGCTAATATCCACTATTTTTTAGAAATTTTGGAGGATTTGGGGTCTGGTGTCAAAAAGTCTTGAAATTCTACGGGATACATCTCGAGGTCATATTATGCCGTTTGGAGCCATTTATGATCATTATATGTTGTCATAACTGTTCGTGGTAGGCTTGATTTAATGAAATCAGTGCAAGTTGTATATAGATAAATTGGTTGTTTAAAGGCATATTGGATAATTTAACCCACCCAATTGGACTACCGGAGGGTATTAGGGACCATGGTAAAAATTTCGGCAATTTTTATTTTTGGGCGAAAAAAAGTCGAAAAATTCCAAAATTGAAGGCTTATATCCACGTTTTTTTAGAAATTTTGGAGGTGTCGGGGCACGGTGTCGAAAAGTCTTGAGATTTTAGGGAATACGTCTCGGGGTCATATAATGTCTTTTGGAACCATATATGAAATATGATCCTTATATGTTGTCATAAATGTTCGTGGTAGGTTTGATTTAATGAAATCGGTGCAAGTTATAAACCGATAAATAGGCCGTTTAAAGGCAAATTGGATGTTTTCACCCACCCAATTGGACTTCCGAAGGGTATTAGGAATAATGGTAAACATTTCGGCAATTATTATTTCCGGGCGAAAAAAGTCTATAAATTCCATAAATAAAGGCTAATATCCACGCTTTTAGAGAAATTTTGGAGGTTTCGGGACCCGGTATTGAAAATCCCTGAAATTATAAGGAATACATCTCAGGGTCATATAATGTCGTTTGGAACCGTATATGATCATTATTTGTTGTCATAAATGTTCGTGGTAGGCTTAAGTTAACGAAATCGGTGCAAGTTGTATACCGGTAAATTGGTCATTTAAAGGCAAATTAGATGGTTTCATCCATCCAATTGGACTCTTGGAAGGTATTAGGGACCATGGTGAACAATTCGACAATTTTTATTTCTGGGCGAAAAAAGTCAAAAAATTCCATATTTAAAGGCTAATATCCACACTTTTTGAGAGATTTTTGAGGTTTCAGGTCCAGTGTCGAAAAGTCTTGTAATTCTAGGGGATATATCTCGTGGTCTTTTAATGCCGTTTGGAACCTTATATGATCATTATTTGTTGTCATAAATGTTCGTGGTAGGCTTGAGTTAATGAAATCGGTGTAGGTTGTAAATTGGTAAATTGGTCGTTTAAAGGCAAATTGGATGGTTCCACCCATTCAATAGGACTCTCGGAGGGTATTAGGGACCATGGTAAACATTTCGTCAATTTTTATTTCCGGACGAAAAAAATTCAAAAAATTCTAAAATTGAAATCTAATATTCACGTTTTTTGAGAAATTTTGGAGGTTTCGGGGTCTGTTGACGAAAAAACTCGAGATTTTAGGGGATACATCTCGGTGTCATATAATGTTGCTTGGAACTTTATATAATCATTATATGTTGTCATAAATATTCATATTAGGCTTGAATTAATGAAATCGGTGCAAGTTGTTAATATTTAAATTGGTCGTTTAAAGGTAAATTGTTTGGTTCTAACTACCCAATTGAACACCCGGAGGGTATTAGGAATCATGGTAAACATTGCGGCAACTTTTATTTCCGGGCGAAAAAATGTCAAAAAAAAATCAAAAATTGAAGGCTAATATTCACCTTTTTTGAGAAATTTTGAGTTTTCGGGGCCCGGTGTTTAAAAGTCTTGAAATTCTAGGGAATACATCTCGTGGTCTTATAATGTCGTTTGGACCAATATATGATCATTATTTTGTTGTCATAAATGTTCGTGGTAGGCTTGAGTTAATGAAATCGGTGCAAGTTGTAAACCGGTAAATTGGTTGTTTAAAGGAAAATTGGATGGTTCCACCCACCCTATTGGACTATCGTGGGGTATTAGGGACCATGGTAAACATTGCGGCAATTTTTATTTTCGTGCGAAAAATAAAAAACATTCCAAAATTGAAGGATAATATTCATGCTTTTTTAGAAATTTTGAAGGTTTCGAATCCTGGTGTCGAAAAGAAATAAGAATTTAGAGATACATCTCGGTGTCATATAATGCAGTTTGGATCCATAAATGATCATTATATGTTGTCATAACTTATAAATGTTTGTTGTAGGCTTAAGTGAATGAAATCGGTACAAGTTGTAAACCGGTAAATTGGTCATTTAAAGGAAAATTTTATGGTTCCACCCAGACAATTGGACTCCCAGAGGGTATTAGGGACCATGGTAAACATTTCGGCAGTTTTTATTTCCGGATGAAAAAAAGTCAAAAAATTCCAAATTTGAAGACTAATATCCATGCTTTTTGAGAAATTTTAGAGGTTTCGAATAGAGCTGTCAATTCGGGTAAACGGGTTGGGTTTGGGTCGGTAAGAGTTGGTTGGGTCAACTTGGGTCGGGTCAATTCGGATTAACTCCATAACCTATGCGGGTTGGGTGGGTTGAGTCATGCTTTAGTTGGGTCACGTCGGGTTATACTTTTTTATTGGTTTTGGGTCGGGTTAATAACAAGTCAGGTGAACATTAGGTCGGATTTAATTCAGGTTTTCACGGGTTAAAACGGATTAGGGTAATTCTCGGGTTCAAGTCATGTTCGGTTCAAGTCAATAATTTGCGGGTTATAATCAGGTCGGGTCATGCTCGGGTTTGAGTCGGGTTCGGTTCAACTCAATAATTTGCGGGTTATAATCAAGTCGGGTCATTTTCATGTCGCGTCATTCTCGGGTTCAAGTCGGGTTCGGTTCAAGTCAATAATTTGCTGGTTATAATCAGGTTTGGTCATTTTCAAGTCGGGTCATTCTCGGATTCAAGTCGGGTTATGTTCAAGTCAATAATTTGCAGGTTACAATCAGGTCGGGTCATTTCCAAGCAAGGTCATATTCGGGTTTAACTAACTATAAATAGATAATTATCATTTTTATCAAGCTAATTATTTCCTTTGACTATAATATATATGGCAATATACTAGGGAACTATAGTCTATAATTTAAGAAGATAATTATCTCCTTTGACCATACAACAAATATATACTATATTTAACTCTTAAATTTGAGGATGATGGTCCTTTCTTTTGCTGGCCTTGATCGACTTGGTCTCCCTAGACAAAATGCTTTGATCAACAATAATAAGGTGGTCTAAATTGCAATTAAGATGATTTGAAATCGAGTAAGGAACAATTTTGGTTGAATAAAGGTCGGGTCAATAACAAGTCGTGTTGATTTCGAGTCGGGTTAATAACAGATCGGGTTGAATTTTTGGGTCGGGTTAGTAATAGGTCTGATAAGATTCGGGTTGGGTCAATAACAAGTCGGGTTGAATTTGGGTCAAGTCAATAACAGGTCGGGTTGATTTCGGGTCAGGTTTGTAACAGGTTGGGTTAAATTCGGGTTTGTAACAGGTTGGGTTAAATTCGGGTCGGGTTAGGAATGGGTTTGGTTGAATTCAGGTCAGGTTAGTTACAAGTCGGGTTAAAACCGGTTTGGGTCAATTTCGGTTCAAGTCGGGTTCGGTTCAGGTCAATAATTTACGGGTTACGTTCGGGTTGGGTCATTTCCAGGACAGTTCATGTTCGGGTTCGGGTCTCACATACTCGGGTCTAGGGTTCGTTTCAAGTTGGGTCTGGTCGGGTCTGGGTCACCATTTTTCCAGGTTTAGATGGGTCGGTTAATAATCGGGTTTGAGTAGGTATTTCAGGTCGGATCAACTTTTGACAGCTCTAGACTGGTTGAGCTTTAATAAGGATGGAAAGACAGAAAATAACAATATGATTAGCTTAGAATAGATTCGTTTCAAAGTAGAAAGCCCAATCAGTTATGGAATTGATGGAATATTCACTGTTTGTCTGTAGACTCTGTACATCATAATTACTCTAGCATTGATGTGCCTTGCTTAGTTGTTTGCTGTATTAGATGTTACCATTTGTTACATTATGAGTTTTTCTTGCAGATTGCTGTTTACATATGATAATGGAGTTATCGTTTTGTGGGATATCTCTGAAGATCAACTAGTTTTTGCTAGAGGATGGAATAGCCACCAGGTAAATGACGATCATGTTGTTAATTTAGCAGATATTGGTGACGAACAAGTGGATAAAGAGATCATCTCTCTTTGTTGGGCATCGTCAGACAAATCAATACTGGCTGTTGGCTACGTAGATGGAGACATTTTGCTGTGGGATTTGTCTAATGTTGCAACAAGAAAATACCACAAATCTGGAAAGCCAGTAAACAATGTGATCAAGCTTCAATTGTCATCAGCCGAGAGAAGATTTCCTGTGATTACTTTACATTGGTCAGCGAGAGGTGTATCAAATGATGATGGTGGCCAACTCTTTGTATATGGTGGTGATGAAATTGGATCTGCTGAAGTTCTGACGGTATATCTCTAACTTAATCCGGCTAGCATTAGTTGTGATGGCATTTGTCATTTATCTTAACATATTGCCCTTGGATTTTAAAAGTAGACTTGAAAATTCTAGTTTTGTCCATTTCCCTACAATCTAGTCCATATGTTTATTCGCTGCAAAGCTGTCCTGAGTCCAGATGCATATACTCTTGATAGGATGTTGCCTTTGGTTAATTAGTTTTTTATAGTTGCATGTCTTCTCTTCCCTTTTGAGTATCTTAGTACATCTTTGCTCATGCTTAGGGTAAGGACCTAGAAGATTAGATTGTGGTTTTAAGGTACAGGATCACTGTTTAGTTTTGGTTTTCTGTGGAATTTTTTAGAACATTTGTTGGGTTGTTGAATTCTCTTTTGATGCATGCTCCCCTTTCTTTTTTAGCTTATTTGAAAACTCTTTTTTTTTTGTGTATATGATCTGGATTATTTGTGCGTGTATAGAATTTCAATTCCAGTGTCATTGCTTGATTTTGACAATGATATTAATCTACCTTGTGATTTCTCCAGATCCTGAGTCTTGAGTGGTCTCCTAAAAAAGATGCTTTGAAGAATGTTGTCCGGGCAAATGTCACCCTTCAAGGTTCTTTTGCAGATATGATATTGATTCAAAATTATAGTGTGGTGGAACATACAGGGACCACATCATTCTTTTTACTGACTAGCCCGGGACAGCTGCAATATTACGACAGTCATTGCTTGTTGGAATTACTTTCTGATCAACATAAAACTTGTACAACTCCTTTCAATTACAGAAGTGTTGTGCCAACGTCTGAACCATACTTGACTGTTGGAAGGTTCATTTCAGTACTTGGAAATACCAAGTGTTCAGAAGCTTTATCAGAGGTGCGAAAAATTCCCACATAAGTGGACTTGGATCTCATCTGTTCTTGCAGTTTTTTTTCTTCCTATGAATCCCTATTGATGAATAATGCTATCTATTTCGTTAGATGGCTTCAGATCCAGCGCTGCAAGAAACATATCTACCAAGTGATAAGAATTTAAAGTGGCCATTAAATGGAGGAGTTCCTTGCCATCTGTCACTTCACGGAGAGAGAAAAGTTGAAAGAATCTACATAGCTGGATACCAGGATGGATCTGTTAGAATATGGGATGCAACTTATCCAGTACTGTCTCCTATTTTTATTTTTGATCTGGAGGTTTGTCTATTGTCTGAAAGTATTGACATGATATTACTGATAGATGTATCTCACTAAATTGTTAATGACATGATTGACATCTATTAGGATAAAGTGTTGGATTCATGGTAACCATATCAGGTGGTAATTGTAGGTCAGAGGTATTACTAACGCTGGTGCAAAAGGATCAGTTTCTGCTTTGGACTTCTCTTCTGAAACTCTAAATATAGCGACTGGCGATGACTGTGGCACGGTGAAAATTTAAATCTTCTGTTTGTATATATTTCTACAGTTCTATAAGTAACCATATTTGATTGCTTGCAAAACAGGTTTATCTTCTCCATCTTATTAGAGATTGCAATGAAACCAGACACATTACCAAAACTGAAGGTGTGGCCTGAAGCGATTACTTACACCATTATTTTGTTACCTAACTTGCTATGTCTTTGTTTTTATTATTTATCTGTTTGCTTTAGATGTATACAACCCATTCTTTTCCATCATCTTTCGATAGATAAAATTTCAATTGAGAAGAAATTTGGTAGTGAGTGGATGGAGGAATATGAGTCAAATTCATTTTTGGAGATAATAATAGTAATGTCTTATTCCTTAAAAAGAATTTTACTCTTAGTGATAAAGCAAAAAAGTTAATAATTACCTAAAGAAATTTAATCGAGATTCTGGAATTTCTGTTGTGATAGCTCATTATTTCCCTTGAGCCATCTTGCACAATTATGCCAATTAAAGTCTTCCAATTTTGGGATTCTTATTTTTGCAAATGTTTGTCAAAGCTAATCTATATATATTACTGACTCTGTTGTGTATTGTTTGAACTTCAAAGTCCATGATTTCGAACAGGATAATGCATCTCATGTCTCAGCTGTCTTTACTTTTTGTACTTCTCCTGTATACACCTTCAGATTCACAAACCTTGGATCCAGGCTTGCAGTTGGATACAAGAGTGGGAAGGTGACTGCATTTTCATAATAAACCGTATTGAAGAATTCCTTTCATACATATTTGATATAGTTGATACTAGACATGTTGCATTTTTTAAGATTTTGCTGTTTGTGCTTCCTTTCAGGTTGCAATGCTGAATATAAGCTCACCGTCAGTATTGTTTCTCATAGACACTCATTCCAGCCTGAATTCCCATGTTGTCTCATTTTCACCGGCAATATCTGTAGGAAATCATGACTTGACAACCAGCTTGGATCATTCCAAAGCTCATGGGATAAGTGACCCTGATAAAGAGCTTATATGTTCCTTGACAAATGATTTTCATATTGCTGTTCTAGATAGCTCTAATGGAAATGTGGTTGGATCTGCCTCCAAAAACCTCAATACAGAGTCAACTGCAATTTCCATGTACATTTTAGGCAAGTTTTACTCCAAATTTCGGCACTTAAGTTTTTCTTTTCATATGATGGCTGATGTAAATACTTATTGCAATATTGTTTTAGAGGGTACCAAGTGCATCACTGGAGTCTCTGGAGGAGAATATCTGCGTTTCGTACCTCAAGAGGACCAGGAAAAAAGTGATCCTGCACAAGTTAGTGGTCATAGTGTTGGGGATCTTGATAAAGTTGACCAATCAACAGACATTGTGCAGACCTCAACGGACTTGCAGATATTAGTTTGTTGCACGGATGCATTACTGTTGTACTCTTTAAAGTCTGTGATTCAGGTTCTTCCCTTAGACATTATTTATCAATCTTTCAAATCGTCAGTCATCCCTTCCCTTTCTCATGACTGCAAACTTTTTTTTTTTAACAGGGGCATGTTGACTCTATCCGTGAGGTTCATCTTCAGAAAACCAGCTGCTGGATAACCACTTTCAAGAAAGACAATGAGTACAGGCTGCTTGTATTTTATCAGACCGGCACTATTGAAATAAGGTGGCTTTTGCTTTAAACCCAGTTTTTCTCACTAATTTTCTAGAGCAAGAGATTATGGTGTTCTTCTATGGGCATAATTGCTACCTCTATGCCAGAAAATAGATTTTTTAAATTTCTCTGTCAAGAAACCTGGGCGTTGACAATGCTTACTTATGCGGGTTCCTGCGGTAAATGTTGATGTCATCCTGGATATCTTTTCTTAGGGTTTGAGAAGACTTTTAGAGACAGATAAATTTTGCTTGATCCTCCAACCTTCATAATTTTGCCAATTGAAAGTACATTATTTAGGTTATTGAGTGACTTTTACTATAAAATAAATGGGAAGGACTCATAATTTTTAGATGTCTGGGTGTACACCCAAACCTTATGGAGCACCTGACACTACTAAACAAGCACATTTTTTACCCGAGTTCACTCTATATGCATTTTAGTTTCTGATTGTAGAATCTGAATTATTTATAACTCTATACTGATAAGAAGATGAAGGTGATACATTCTAGTGGTTAAAAACTTAAAATGCTTAATGACAGGTCTTTGCCAAATCTTGAAATTTTGGAAGAACTGCCTTTACTGTCCATTCTGCGATGGAATTTCAAGACCAACATGGATAAAACTATAAGTTGCACAGAAAGGGGCCAGATTACTATGGTTTGTTTCTTTCTTTCTTTCTTTTACTGTTATTCATATCTATCTATTTTGCTTTTAATTTTTTATATTGTATGACTTAAATTATCAACATGTGGAAAATCAGAGATAAGATACAGCCCACAGCTTGATGCATCCTCTTTGTAGAAGATTTTTTTTTTTTTTTTTTTTTTTTTTTTTTTTTTTTTTTTTGGTTCTTGAAGGATTCTCTTTGTAGATTTTGGCAAAGGGAGAAAGATTTACAAGGATAAATTCTAAGAATGTGACTAATCAGACTGTCACTCACTTTTTATGGCTGCGAATATCCTGAATTTTGAAAGTCTGCCATGACAGTTTTGTTCGGGTGATAATGGAATGGAACCTTGAAATAATTGGTACTTGCTAGTGATGGTTTAGGTTCCTCCATATGTTCACCAAGTTCTTACCTAGTTACCTCAACCAGTTGTTTACGCCATTCAATTCATAACAAACCTTTACCTGAAATAACAGCAAATCTATTTTTGGCAAGTTGGGGACTAAATTAAATTTGTGCCTCCTGTCTGCATTTATCTTGAACATCATCTGTTTGTCTCTTCGATTTGTAGATGTGACTATTAACTGTTATCCTTTTTTCTCATCTTGTACAGGTAAACGGATGTGAATTCGTCATTCTTTCTCTTTTGGCTTTCGACGATGATTTCAGGTCTTTACACTGCACCTTGCCCTCTCATCAATATACTACCCCCTATCCACAATCTCGAGAATTGGTGTGCAATTGAAATTAGGCAAACTCCTTACAATTTTTTTCTCATTTCCTGTTCATTACTTCTAATGATAGGATCCCACAATCTTTACCATGTCTGTATGACAAGGCCTTGACAGCAGCTTTAGATCTGAACTTCTCTCCTAACCAGAAGAAAAATAAGGTAGTTTGATTTATTTTTTATGGAACATGCTTCTCTCAGTTGCTCTTAACTTTGAATCATTGAACAAAAAGAAACTTTTAAACTAATTTTTGGCCTCGCTAACCAATGCTACACATGATTTCATGTATTGTACTTTGTAAATGATCTCTCATTGATTTTAATAAATCGTATAGTCTCCAATGTGTATTGAAAATGGTAGTTTCTGTTTGCATCTATGGTTCATGACTTCTTGCATGTGTTACCATCAACTTGCAGCAGGAAACATCTTCCGGAATTTTTGGTGGATTAATGAAGGGCTTAAGAGCGAGTAAAGAAGCTCAGAATAAAAATCCTGTGGAGGGCTCAAAATCTCTCATCTCAGTAATAGATAATGTATTTTCAAGTTCTAAAACAGATACTTCTGCAGCAGCAAAAGATGCTAGAAAAGTTGTAGAGCTTAACATTGGTCAGTTTTGCGTTCTCTGAGTCATTGCTCCTTCGATTCTCCCGTTCCTCTCTTTCTGAGTTTGTTCTCTTTCTCTCTCTTGACCCAGATGATATAGAAATTGATGAACCTCTACATGTCTCACCTATAGCTCACAAAAGCGAAAGTGAAAATAAAGGTGTGCCAAAAATCATCGTTTTTAGCAGGTACTATGTAGGTTTTTCAGATGCTTAGCTTGTGGCTTAAAAACTTGCAGATAAGAGCACGGAAAAGCAGAAGCTGTTTGAAGGTGGAACCTCTGATACAAAACCAAGACAGAGAACAATCGAAGAAATCAAGGCCAAGTACAGAAAGCCTGAGGTAAAAACCTAAAAACTGAAGTTGATTTCTTATAGTGGGTTTTGACAACAAATTTCTTGACTTAGCTTTTCTTTACAGGATGCATCCTCGGCTACAGCTTCTGCTGCCTCAGAAGCTAAAAACAAACTTCTAGAAAGGCAAGAAAAGCTCGAGGTATGGTATTCTAATACTGCGTATAATTTTGTTAGAAATTTTGGTATGGAAGTGCCAAACTGAAAATACATGAGCAACACATAGGATTTAAGTTGATGTTTCTTTACCAATTTCATTACATTCTTTGGGCTATAAATTAAGGAAACTACTGAATGTAATCCTAATGGCTATGTATAAAACGGTGAAGGCAGAAATACCAAAATTTTAGTAACACCAAGCAATGTGTGATTTTGTCATAAATTATTAATTTAATAGATATATTGGTTTAGAAATTATAGCATAACCAGTTTCAAAGCTACAAGTCTTCCAACTAACTTTCTAAAATTGACCCTAAGGCAGTAAGCCACTCTTTAGGTACATTATCAAATTCGTTTTTTTTTCATGCAGTGGATCTCGAGTAGCTTTAGATGCATTCAAGTTCTTTTTTTTCTTTCTTGTTGAAAGTCCCTCCGAATTCATTATGCCTTGGTATCTGTTGTTACTTCTTTGAAATCCAACTTGCCTTGATATGTTCCCCGTGCAATATTTCAGAGGATCGGCCTGAACAGCGAAGAGCTAAGAAATAATGCAGAAAACTTTTCCTCCATGGCCAAAGAGTTAGCAAAGAAGATGGAAAGTCGTAAGTGGTGGCAATTATAAGCAAGAACAACCAATGACTATTTTCTGACCTACAATACTGCCACCTTCAATAACTTCATCTTATTAAACGACTACAGCCACATGGTTAATTCATGAGGTTCGACTTTCAAATACGTTCATCCAATTAGCCAGTGATCAGGTGATTATTCACCTTGATAACTAAGCATGTATTGAAGCTGTATGTTGCATCAAAATCCGAGTACATTGCTCAACTAAGACTACCATATTTGTATATACATTTCACAAGCAAAGTGGTTTCGCTCTGAAAATAGGGTTGACCGGCGGTCACTGTAATACTACAACCTCTCTGGATTTCTACCTTATGTATGTAAATTATGTATCCAAATTCCAAATTGTATGATGTATCCAATTTTTACTTGAGATATATAGTATTGAAACGGATCTAACCAGACTGTTGGAACTCCACCTCTAGTTAATAGGTTCATCCCTCTCCGAAGAGCCCTTAATGAGGAATCGAACGTGAGACCTCAAAGCCAAAAGCTTAAGCTTGGTAAATTGGTAATTGTACAACGTATGTTGTAACCAGACAACAGACAAGTGTACATCATGCAATACCTAATTGCTGGTTTCGAAGAAATCTAGTTAATGGATGTGGTGTTACCATTTACAAGTACAATTTTCCGTACTTAATTGGCGGACTTTGCATGTTTTATTAAAGGCTTCTTCTTGTTTCGGTACTTGGTCATTGACATCGCCTTATTCATTGCAAATCTGTAGGCTATGCAGTTTATGAAATGCGCAGTGATGCACAATCTTCCAGCTTGCTGCTATTTTCATAATAACTTTAACCAAGCCGTAAATATACGGGGGGTTTTTTTTTACAAGCATATGAATCTTAGTTATGAGAGGTTCAATGAACTTTCTTCCATTTCCATATGCAGCTTTTGATGAAAAAAAAAAATCGAGATGGACACAAGCACAACACATATAACATGTATGCAAGTAATAAATTTCAGTCATAACGTATGTCCTTCGTATCTAATTAAAATGAGGTGACCAGCACGTGCACTACATGAATGCATGAGGGGGACGCATATGCGTCCCCCTATGGCTATTAACATACATGTGTGTTATGCTTATGCTAATAGAATGAAGCAACTGTTACAATTATTTTTAATGGAGTGAGTAGTAATTATCTTAAGCCTAAATTGTTTCTTTCTTATGGCTTGAAAGAGTTTACAATTCAAGCATCTGAATTCTTGTTCTTGGAAACTACCACACTTCACTTGTGAATACCGAGTCTATCTCTTATTAATGTTACAAGAAGAAAAAACTAAGTAACGTAAAAAAATCCATCACATAATTTATTTCGTGTCAACTAAATATGATACCAAAACCTAGAATTTTGTTATGCCATTAAAATATATAACTTCCGTGTCATACTATATCTCTGAATCTTATACTAACTTTTTCAAATTCAATACAAAACTATTGACTGCATGAATTTGTATGACTTTCCGTTGACTTTATCAATTAATATTCGCATATGGATGCTACAACGACTAGGTTGAGTATCGCGTTTTTAATATTTTACAACATTTATTTGGATTTTTGTAACACCAAACTACTAAATTTTATCGAAATTTAAATATTTTGACTTGAATATGGACGGTGAATACATGTGAAATGAGAAATTGAGTAGAAAGTTATAGTTTAACTATTTCTCTTTTTGTTAATTAACTTAGAACATTTTACAACAGATTATTTAAATAATTTATTTTAAGAAGATTATTATAATAAGTAATATGGTACCATGTAATTATTGGTTGTGTTGTGTGTGAATTATACAAGAAAACTTAATTATTCATAGTCGTTGTTTTTTACTTTTATGCATGGAGTATCAAATGTCAATACTCATCGTACATGTTATCATGTCAATATCCCTTCGAAAAACCTCTCATAAACATATCTACACTATGTGTCTGTTTTTATTTTAATGTTATACACGGAATATAACATATTGTTTCTGTCAGGATCCAATCAACCCGAGCTTGAGATCCGTGATACTCCTATCGACAAGCTGAGAACCTACACAATGAACAGAGATTAGCTAACCCCGGGGTGATACGGGAATAACCACTCCGATGATAAAGTTAGAATGTGTTTAAGAAGAAGATAAGAAATAATGAAGAGAGAGAAAGTAGAGAGAGAGTAATAAATGCTAACCTCATTAATGAAGCTTAACCTACTACTCCCTCCGTCCCAAAAAGAACGACCTATTTGGGTTGATTACGCGTGTATTAAGGAAGTTAAGTAAAAAGAAGTAAAAGTATATTGGAAAGATAAATTTACATGGGAATTGTAAAAAAATAGAGAGAGAAAGTAATAAAATAACATGGAAAATTAAATTTTTATATGGGAAAGCTAATTTTACACAAATATTGTTGCAAATTGGTGGTGTTTTAATGCAAATGGGTCATTATTTTTGGGATAAAGTTTTGGCCAAATGGGTCGTTCTTTTTGGGACGGAGGGAGTATTTATAATAATCCTCATGACAGGTGGTTGCATGGCATGCAGACCACCTTGCGCCAAGTGTCAAATTACTGATGACACGTGCCAGTCGCCAGTCGCTGACAAGCCGATATGTATGCCGATTTCATAACTACCAGTACGTCCGAGAGTAGCCGATTTCATTTTTATACTACAATATTTAGGAATGAGTGTTTATTAAGCTCCAAGGAATTACTCCCTCCGTCCCTAATTGTTTGTTCCACTTTTCTTTTTAGGGTGTCCTTAAAAAATTGTCCCATACTATATTTGGCATGTTTTTCCACTTACACTCTCTCTACCTCTCTCCTCGTTGACATTTGTGCCAATCCATGTGCACTATTTTTTGGCCAAAGCCTTAATAAAGTGGATTTATGGTTTGGGGCAAACAATTGGGGACGGAGGGAGTATTTGTTATGAAGTAGGATTTTTTATAGCGCAATAAATAAAGCTTGTACAATTAATCGATTATTAATTCCGAATAGACAAAGATGAATGGATGGTATCTAATATCCGTGGTCACTAAAGATCAACAAGAAAGCCATGATATTTTTAGGTATTGTGTTTTGTATTGTGGTAGGAAATAGAAAGAAAACAATCGCCGAAATATGTAAAATGTGTGAATGAACAAGTTTTGACCACGTCCACAACTTTCCACCATCACCGTACCGTATTGTGGTCCGTGTGGATCCGCTTTCACATCCCCTTTTTTTAATTTTTAAATTTTTGTTTTTTTTACAACACCAAAAGATACTCCTTAATTGGCATATCATATTCATTTTACTCAACTATGGGTTTATCATAATCATTAAATTGGAGAAATATTTTCTTGCTTTCACCGTTACATTATTGGTTCATTAGGCACGTTTCCCTTTACACCATTTTTATTATTACTCCGTAATATCTTTAATTGTTAATTAGATGTTTACTTTGCGTAAGGTATAACTTGAATAAGGCAAATCTAACAAAATTGTTGTACATGTCTATGTAACGTTTTTTTAAGTATTATGTACGAAATACTAATGATAATGGAATTTCCTTACCTCACCTACAGGATTTTTCATCTTAGTTTTTTTTTTAAAAAAAAAAAATAATGATACAAATATCAACATGGTCTCAACCTCACGCACGTTGACGAACCAACAAAAACCAGACGAAAGAGCGAGTCAGCCATATTAAGCTGTGTTTCAAACCAATGAAATTCTCTGAATTCTGAAATTTCCACATTTCCTATGTCAGTCAATTACCCTAGCCCACAAAAAGCTTCTTCCAAAAAATAATTATATTAATCATAAACTTTTTATTTACTGGTATAATAATACTGCGTATAATCCTAGTCCACATAATATTATTATTCCCTCCATGGCTCCATTTATCCCTATTTTAAAATTTTGTCTCCCCAATGTAAGATTTTGTTAAATTTATCTTATTATTTTCGGTAATATTTTATTTTTATCAAATTTTTTTTTTAATTTTTATACGTATATGAGGACGTACTACGTAATACCCCTACGTAGTGACATAATGTCATTGCGTATTTGTGTTGTGGTCTTGAGGCCTTGTGGGTCTCTATATACTTAATGCCCTCATGTTACTCTTTTGTTAAAATGCCATCTATCTCTTTCTATGAAGACATTTTATGTGGATGTCAACTTTTTTAATTAATAAATTTATGATGCACATGACGATGCAAAGTATTTAATATTATAAATCGATGGATTATGTTTACATTATTAGTCAAAAGTTTGTAGAGTTTAATTTGATCGTCGAAATAGAAATGAGGATTATATTATGGGAATATGAAAATTTGCTATTATAAATGCTGGTAACAATTTGCGTATTGAAATATATTGTGGATTCCTTTGTTAACCTTACCAATCAATTAAATTTCACTTCTATTCAAAAAAAAAAATCACTTAAAAACTGGGTATTTATTTATTTAAGCACACAGTTTGAGTAGCACTATTCACCTGCTATCAACATATAGGTGTGACTCAATAGCTTGAAGTAAATTCAAGTATGACTAGATGAGTAATTTTATTTATTTATTATTTTTTTCAAGTATAAAACGTGTTTTTTAGGCCTAGGTGATGATTTTTAGGCTATTTTAGTTTTAAGACTTGATAATCCAAACCAACACAACTCAACCTGATTTAGCAAGCTTATTTAGGTGTGAAGTTTTAGGCACCTCTTACACCGAAACAATCCCCATCGATCATATTCTATAAAGAGTGGCCTTAGCTTCTTATATCACTTCTAACTAAAATTGACTTTGATAGTTACAAACTTACAAATACACTTATTAGTTTTTGTCAATTTTCTATTTATTCATCATACATATTTACAATTTTTGTGGATTATAACAAGTTAACCAATTTTATGCCATTGTTTCGCAAATGTGCGCTTAAGTAAATTTCTTTACTACTCGTATAGTGTTTTTTCATTTTGAATCATGTCATGTTGTGCCTCATGCTTAATATGTTATTTTTTTAAAATAAATACTCCGTATTTATTTTCCCTTCTCTTCACTCTAATATTTGCATTATCATCAGCAAGACAACAAGCCCTAATGTATCTGTGTCGTGCTTTTCCTGCTTTAGTCTTAGAATAAAGTTTCATTAATAGCAAACCTACTCTATAAACAGGCAATGAGGTTGAAAAGTGCAACTACACACATCATTTCAAATTCAAGCCACCTTATTTTAATTTTGATGGACTGATTTCCGGCCACTTTAAACAAGTAAAAACTTTTTTTTTACGAGTACTTGCAGGAACTCAACTGGAAATATCCCAAAAACCTAGAAAAACAGAGAGCCCAATTTATTTATTTTTTTCTTCCCCTTTTCTTGAAATCAGTGTATTCATACTAGTAAAAAACTATGCTATAAATAACACCATTATTCTCCATTAAAATAGCAAAAATACAAGAAACAAGAGGGGCAACAAGTAGAACAAGGTCCTTAAATTTTGCTGTACTTTACCATATTTTTGTTATCTAAATTCTCAACTTGTAGATTTTGTGGTACACTAAAAAACCCAATATTGTGGCAGAAATTAAACCTTATATTATCTCTTCAAACCCCTTAAATAAAAATTAAAATCTCATTCAATTTTCTCTCTCCTCAAAAACCCTTAAAAAATCCCTCCTATTTTTGTTGGGAGGGTATTCTGAAAGTACCCTAAAAAAAAGCTTCACTCTTTTCCATAAAAATGGCGAGTTGGGTACTCTCAGAATGTGGTTTAAGGCCTCTTCCTAAAACCTACCCTAAACCCAGAACAGGGTTTTCATCAAGTTTCAATAACAATCCCTTAAAAATCAAAACTTCCCCTGTTTTTTCAGATCTGAAATCAATTTCTTGTTGCTCGAATTCTAGAGAGAGAAAGTGGGAGGTTAATGTTAGTGCCCCATTAAGGGTATCTAACCCACCTCCAATTGAAGAAGATAATAATGAAAATAATAATAAAGTTATTGATGAATTTAATCCTGGTGCACCACCTCCATTCAAATTGGCTGATATTAAGAATGCAATTCCTAAACATTGTTGGGTTAAAAACCCTTGGAAATCAATGAGTTTTGTTTTTAGGGATATTGCTATTGTTTTTGGATTAGCTGCTACTGCTGCTTATTTCAACAAATGGATTGTTTGGCCTCTTTATTGGATTGCTCAGGGTACCATGTTCTGGGCTCTCTTTGTTCTTGGTCATGACTGGTAAGTTTTTCTAGTTTTCATTATGCTTCATGCTTTCTGATTCTTTTCGGGTTCGTTCTAGGACACCAATAATAGGTCTTGTATAGAACGAGTGTATTGTGTATGACTCTATGTAATGGGATTGACTTAGTCGTCTCCAATCACATAAAAAGTTACCCATTTGCAATATTGAGATTTATGTGATTTGGAGTGACAGATGCCAATTGATTCTTTGCTTGTGATGGGGGTTGTTGTGAATTGTGATGCTCTAATATTAGTTTTAAAATATGTTTTATATTGATAATGTGTGTAACTGTATTTATTTATTTGTTGCATGTAATTGCAGTGGTCATGGAAGCTTTTCTAATAATCCAAAGCTTAATAGTGTTGTGGGCCACTTGCTTCACTCTTCAATCCTAGTTCCTTATCATGGATGGTATGTTAATTTGCTGATAATTGTAATTTTAATTTATGTTTTAGACTATTTTATGATTAATTATGATTGATAATATGAATTATAAGATGATGATTAGTCTGAAACTGAAATTTAGAACTTTTGTTTTTATGATTATATAGGAGAATTAGTCATAGGACTCATCATCAAAACCATGGGCATGTTGAGAATGATGAATCATGGCATCCAGTAAGCTTGTTAAACTCTACTTTCATGTTATTGCCATTTTTCTGGGAGAGTTTGTAGTTAACTCATTATATTGTGCTATATTTCAGATGTCTGAAAAACTAAACAATGGTATGGACTATTTGTCAAAGAAGTTAAGGTTCACCTTTCCATTTCCCTTGCTTGCATACCCTATATACCTGGTAAGCCTTGAATCCACCATGGTTTTAGCTATGTCACCATTTCACATTGATATTTGCTGTGTTCGTTAATCGTTATACCAATATCGTGATTGATCTTATTGCAGTGGGTACGGAGTCCTGGAAAATCAGGTTCTCATTATCATCCGGATAGTGATTTGTTCACTCCAAACGAGAAGAATGATGTGTTAACCTCTACAGCTTGTTGGTCAGCAATGGTTGCATTGCTTGTGGGTTTATCTTTTGCCGTGGGTCCTATGCAGGTGCTCAAGCTCTATGGTGTTCCCTATGCGGTGGGTTTTGAAGTTTTATCTCGAATTTCTGATGTTATTACCTTAGTAATGAATGCATAATGAAATTTGTTGAATTAGTCATCTTGTTGTTGATACATTTGCTGTTCAATACAGATTTTTGTTATGTGGTTGGACTTGGTGACTTACTTGCATCACCATGGGCATGAGGATAAACTACCTTGGTACCGCGGACAGGTATGTTATTGGCTTAATTAGCCTTCTAAGGTTTTTGTTGCAGACTTGGAAGTTTGTTGATCATCAGTATTTAGGATGTTTAGATTCAAAGTCTGATTGATCTGCCTGTTTCCTTGAGTAGGAATGGAGTTACCTTAGAGGAGGTCTAACAACAATTGACCGTGATTATGGATGGATCAACAATATCCACCATGACATCGGAACTCATGTCATTCATCATCTTTTCCCACAGATTCCACACTATCATCTAATTGAAGCAGTGAGTATCCATTGCAAATAGCCTAATTAGTTCGACTTTGTTTACGTTTGTTATTTTTTTTTCTAACGTTTGGTCTGCATCTGTTTTTGCAGACAGAGGCAGCGAAGCCAGTTCTTGGAAAGTACTATCGCGAACCAAAGAAATCTGGACCTCTTCCATTTTACTTGCTCAGTGTTCTCATGAAAAGCTTTAAGAAAGATCATTATGTTAGTGACACTGGAGATATTGTCTACTATGAAACAGACCCAACTCTGTAGTCTGACAGATTCAAGTGACTGCAACGACAATGAACCCGGTGAATGTATTGGAGGTGCAAGCAGGAGGGATCCAATTAGATTTGTCATAAATCGCGACTTGTGTAGTAGCAGCCCCGAACTGTATCCTAGTTTGTCCTCCCTAAGAACGGTGAGGAGGGCATTGGACAGATGCCTCAGAATTGATTACCATCATTGTACCGATCACGGTGCAAAATTTGGATAGAGGGGGAGGGGGTGGGAGATAGGGATTAGGCAATTTATATTAATAATATATGAGTATAATTGTGTTTACTGTTTTTCTTCCGTTTTAATCAGTCTGTATCATACATTATTTGCAACTTTTTGTATAGAATTAAGGGACTCCAAATTTATAAGTAGTAGTAGTAATATGCAAGTTTTGCATATTACTTTGCTACCCTAATAAACTTGAAAGGCGCTCATATTTTTCCCCTATGATACTTCGTACTGTATTTATTTTAAGCATGTCATAGTTATTCTCCGTACAATCTAAGCAACTTGGTTTAGATCGCCAACAATAATACTTCTTTCGTTTTAGAATAACAGACTCATTTTACTCACATAAACCTTTCTCTTTTTTTTTTAAGTTTCATTTCGTCTTTGTGTTAGGTTACTATTCACTTTCAATCAATCAAACGTAATAATCTAATTTTTTTCACTTGCTTCTTATATCTTGTTTATATTCGCCCTAATCAATCCAGATTCCATCATTTTACTTTTTTTTAATTTTTTCACGTTTCTAAAAATACATGAAAAAGTTGAACAAGACTATTTTTTTTTTTGTTTACAAGAACAAGACTTTTAATTTAGGGATAGAGGGGTACTATCGCTTTTCATTGCCGAAAAATGAATAGCTTATTGGTCCATTCATTGTAATTTGTAAAGACTAAATACTGTAGACACCCAAATGTGTCTCCCCAAAACCAAACCCAGTGATGAGTACCTTTCGCGTCGAATCATAATCGAATGAAATGAAAGTGTGGAAAGTCTAGTGTTGCGGGAAGTTTTATTTTCTTTTCTCTTCTCTCTGTTTTTTGAAAACTTATTTTAAGAAAACAGTCAATCCAGTTTGGTTGGTCCATGATATGGGTCCAATAGTAGTGTAGTTGGATGGGGGTTGCAAAGAGCTTTCCAACGATATATTATGAGCCCAATTCTGATGAGTATTGAGGAAGTTATGGCCAATTTACTAAACTGGGCCCGGTTTGAGCTTTATGTACGGCCCAATGATCTAGGGGAGGGCCTAATTTATCATTCCTAATGCAATTAGGAATGGTTTTAGTCTTCTAGATTCTTCTAGAAGATTCTTTTCATTCCTAATTCAATTAGCATTGATAAATTGACTTTCGTTGACTTTTCAGAGTTTTAATCAAAATCAAATAGCATTTTCGAGAAAATTATATGATTTTATCCTCCAGTACGGCAAACTTATCGGATTTTCGAAAACGCGTTAAAATTAGGCTTGGCGCCTGGAACCTGGCGCTAGCCATTGGCGCCTGGCGCTAGTGTTGGTGCCTGTCGCCAGCTAGCCAGGGTTGGCGCCAACTCTGTTTTTTGTGCGTCAGACTCTGTTTTGTTTAATTTATCTTTTTGGCTGATTTTCTCTATAAATATCGTATTAAAAATTCCGTTTTCTTCATTCATTCATCACCGATTCATTCATCACCAATTCATTCATCATCAATTCTCATCTACACTCATCTACAATCAGTTTTAATTAGTATTCATCAATTCTTTCTTTCTTTCTCTAAACTTTGCTTTCACATACAAAATTCCGCATTCATAAGACTTAGATACACCTAGCCATATTCGAAGTTGTCTTCGCCCTAGACGTGAAAGGTTTAATTTCTGAGGGTTTGGTCCCAAATCTTTATTTCAATTATTTAATTTAATTGTTTGATTTATTATTTTCCTTGAAGTTACTAACGTGTGTATTTTGTTATTAGAAAGTGGTACGAGGCATCAAAGTAAGTACTTTAATGATTTTAATTGATATTATGATGTAGAAATCATGTTTATATTGTTATTATGATATTCCTAGTATCATGTCTAGGGTAACTTTAATATTAAATATGATCCCTGCGATTCTTCCTATGTTCTTCCTAATATTTATGATTGTTAGTATCATGTTAGGGTTAAAGATTTGATTTTTATTGCTTAGTGACATGCTAGGGTTTGTTATTAATCTTGTTAGTATCATACCTAGGATCTTGTTATTATTATGCTTTAATATTAACATGATTATGATTATGATTATAATCGTTATAATTTATGATGGTTATGAATATTATTATTATTATTATTATTATTTTGATGATGATTATTTTATTTATAATTATTATTCATGATCATAATTAATTTATTATGTTGCTTGATTATATTTATTTTGTTATTGCTTGATCACACCTTTTATGCATGTTTAAAGAGAATTTGTACTTGTAATCACGCTTAATAAGATAATTAATAATCTTGTTTAGGGTTAATGTGGTTATAATTCAAGTGATCGCCAATAATAGTTTGTTTGTGCATTAATATTCAACCAACATAGATAAACAGGTTTAGGGTTAATCCTATTGATTGTATGTTAATCAGAAAACGCACATGAATATGATCAGAATAAAGTAGAGGCCTATTATTAGGGCAGGTTCAATCTCTTTTAGGTTGGATTTGTACCTTCATCCCCTAACCCTTATTTGGTTCTAGACCTTATGGAGTTGACGATCTCTTGGATTGTTAAGGGGTGTAACCTTTCACCTCGTGAACGGTTTACAAGTTCCTAAAAAACTTATTGGCGACTCTTTTGCTCTATCTTCTTCCCTTTTGGACGCCACCGTACTTTAGTATATGATCACAGTGGAATTCAAGTTAGTGGGATTTAAAAGCTTGAAATCTATTCCCTACAAATACTAAAAGGGTTGTTGAGGTCATATTAAAGTAATAATATTCATCATTAGTTAAGCATTTAGAAATGTCAATTCTAATGAACATGCACATGGATAATGCATATCTAACCAACCAATGATGCTTGTTCCTACATCACTATGTGATGCAATTTGGACTGTTTTCTAGTGCAAAACATTTGGCTGTTGTTTTTTCAAAGGGCCATAAGAAAGATAATTACTATGGAGTACCTCCGTTTCATATTATGGCAACAAAGAATTATTTTATATCTCACAAATAATACCCCTTTGTTGCACATAATACGAAACGGAGGTAGTAGAAAATTAAGGGCTTATTCTCGGCTTAATTTCAGTTCAGTTTAGTTTCAACGTAACCAGTGCACTTTAGTTTAGTTCTGCTCCTAATTTCCTTCTCTCATAAACAATTTATTTCATCTCTATTCAGTTCATATCAGCTCAGTTCAGTCCCCGTCACATAAAATAGTGTTTTTTTTTTATTTGGGATAACCAAAAATGTTGTTCTTGAATCTATTTTTGAATAGTATGTAAAGATCATTATACCCTCACTTTTTTTTAACTTTATTCATTATACTTCCTAATTTACCTTTGAATTTTGCACATGCTTGTACTTTTTTCCACTTTCTCTCTTTAATTTTTTACTATGATTGTACTTCAATTTTATTAAAGTACTTTATTCACTTTCTCCTCTAATTTCTTAAATACTGTAAAAAAAACACAAATAAGAACTATACAATATTATAGAAGAAGTATCTCTTTTAAATGCTTTGACTATTCAAAAGGACAACTCTATAAATCAATAAACAACACGAAACTCTATTTACTCACATTACAGCATTACACGTAGTACAAGTTTCACATTTTAATTAATTGTAGGTTACAAGTTACTATGTACAGTAAGTTATACGTACTGTTTGCCGAGGTTCCTAGTAAACTGGTAATGAATTGTGATAGCTGATACAGATACTCACAGGTAGGTGAATTGTGGTCAGCACAGCGCTTAATTAGTCGAAGAGGCCCTTCAAACTGGACCACAGTACCACACCTTAACTAGCCCGGTCCAATATGGGCCCTTTTTCTTTAATTTTTATTAAAAAAAAAATACAAAGTACTCTGTGTTGTCTTTAATTAAGATCTCATTTCTCTCCAAGATTTATTTATTTTTTTTATTTATTTTTATTTATTTATTTTTTTTTTACGAAAAGATCTTGTTTTTAAATATAAAGTCTTCACCTATAATATTTATTTTATCCACTTATTAACCAATTAACCCTAGATCTGTCAATTCGGATAAACGGGTCGGGTAAGAGTGGGTCGGGTCAATTCGGAATAATTCCATAATCTATGCGGATCAGGTTTGGGTTGGCTCATGCATGAGTCGGGTCACGTCGGGTCATACTTCTTATCGGGTTTGGGTCGGGTTACATTCGGGTCAAGTGAACAATAGGTCGGGTTTAATTCGGGTTTTCACGGGTTAAAACAAGTTAGGGTAATTTTCGGGTTCGGTTCAAGTCAATAATTTGCGGTTTAGAATCAGGTCGGGTCATTCTCGGGTTTGAGTCGGGTTCGGTTCAAGTCAATAATTTGCGGGTTATAATCAGGTCGGTCATTTTCAAGTCGGGACATTCTCGGGTTCAAGTCGGGTTTAGTTCAAGTCAATAATTTGCGAGTTATAATCAGGTTGGGTCATTTCCAAGTCAGGTCATTCTCAGATTCAAGTCGGGTTATGTTCAAGTTAATAATTTGCAGTTTACAATCAGGTTGGGTCATTTCCAAGTCAGGTAATATATGGGTTCAACTAACTATAAATAGATAATTATTATTTTTATCAAGCTAATTATTTCCTTTGACTATAATATATATGACAATATACTAGGAAACTATAGTCTATAATTTAGAAAGATAATTATCTTCTTCGACCATACAACAAATATATACTATATTTAACTCTTAAATTTAAGGATGATTCTCCTTTCTTTTGCTGGCCTGGACCGACTTGATCTCCCAAGACAAAATGTTTTGATCAACAATAATAAGGTGGTCTAAATTGCATTTAAAGTGATTTGAAATCGGGTCAGGAACAATTAGGGTTGAATTTAGGTCAGGTCAATAACAAAGTCGTGTTAATTTCGAGTCGGGTTAGTAACAGATCGGGTAGAATTTTTGGGTCAGGTAAGTAATAGATCTAGAAAAAATTGTGTCAAGTCAATAACAAGTCGGGTTGAATTTGGGTCAGGTCAATAACAAGTCGAGCTGATTTCGGGTCGGGTTTGTAACAGGTTAGGTTAAATTCGGGTCGGGTGAGGAACAGATCTGGTTGAATCAGGTCAGGTTAGTAACAGGTCGGGTTAAATTCGGGTTTTGACGGGTTAAAACGGGTTTGAGGCAATTTCCGTTCAAGTCAAGTTCAGTGCAAGTTAATTAAATTGGCCGTTGTAAATCGGTAAATAGGTGCAAGTTGTAAACCGGTAAATTGGCTGTTTAAAAGCGAATTGGACAGTTCCACACAACCAATTGGACTCCCGAAGGGTATTAGGGACCATGGTAAAAATTTAGGAAATTTTTATTTTCGAGCGAAAAAAGTCAAAAATTCCAAAATTGAAGGCTAATATCCACGATTTTTGAGAAATTTTAGAGGTTTGGGGCCGGTGTCGAAAAATATTGAAATTCTATGGGATACATCTCGGGGTCATATAATGTCGTTTGGTACCATATATGATCATTTTTTGTTGTCATAAATGTTCGTGGTAGGCTTGAATTAATGAAATCGGTGCAAGTTGTAAACTGGTAAATTGGTCGTTTAAAAGCAAATTGGATGGTTCCACACACCCAATTGGACTCCCGGAGGGTATTAGGGACCATGGTAATTATTTCGGCAATTTTAATGTCCGGGCAAAAAAAGTCAAATAATTTCTAAATTGAAGGTTAATATTCACGTTTTTTGAGAAATTATGGAGATTTCGGGCCCCGGTGTAGAAAAGTCTTAATATTTAAGGGGATACATCTTGGGGTATATAATTCCGTTTGGAACCATATATGATCATTATTTGTTGTCATAAATGTTCGTAATAGGCTTGAATTAATGAAATCCGTGCAAGTTGTAAACCGGTAAATTGGCCGTTTAAAGACAAATTGGATGGTTTCACCAACCCAATTGGACTCCCGAAGGGAATTAGGGACCATGTTAAAAATTTCGGCAATTTTCATTTACGGGCGGAAAAAAGTCAAAAAATTCCAAAATTGAAGACTAATATCCACGCTTTTTTGAAAATTTTTGTAGGTTTCGGGGCCCGGTGTCGAAGAGGCTTGACATTCTTGGGGATACATCTCGGGGTCATAAAATGCCGATTGGAACCATATATGATTATAAATTATTGTCATAAATGTTCGTGGTAGGCTTGAGTTAATGAAATCGGTACAAATTGTAAACTGGTAATTGGTCATTTAAAGGCAAATTAGATGGTTCCACCCACCCTATGGGTTTCCCGAGCTATATTAGAGACCATGGTAAACATTTCGGAAATTTTTATTTCCGGGCGAAAAAAATTCAAAATTTTCAAAATTGAAGACTAATATCCACGCTTTTCGAGAAATTTTAGAGGATTCGGGAGCCGGTGTCGAAAAGTCTTGAAATTCTAGGGGATACATATCGGGGTTATATAATGACGTTTGGAACTGTATATGATCATTATTTGTTGTCATAAATGTTCGTGGTAGGCTTGAGTTAATGAAATCAATGCAAGTTATAAACCGGTAAATAGGTCGTATAAGGGTAAATTGGAAGGTTCCACCAACCCAATTGGACTCCCGAAGGGTATTAGGGACCATGGTAAACATTTCGGCAATTATTATTTCCAGGCGAAAAAAAGTCTAAAAATTCCAAAATTAAAGGCTATATCCACGCTTTTGGAGAAATTTTGGAGGTTTCGAGGCACGGTATCGAAAGCCTTGAGATTATAGGGAATACATGTAGGGGTCATATAATGTCATTTGGAATCATATATGATCATTATTTGTTGTCATAAATGTTCGTGGTAGGCTTAAGTTAATGAAATCGGGGCAAGTTGTAAATTGGTAAATTGTTCGTTTAAAGGCAAATTGGATGGTTCCACCCACCCAATTGGACTACTAGAGGGTATTAAGGATCATAGTAAACATTTCAGCAATTTTTATTTTCGGGCGAAAAAATTTCCAAAATTGAAGGCTAATATCCACGCTTTTTGAGAAATTTTGGAGATTTTCAGGCCCTGTGTCGCAAAGTCTTGAGATTTTAGGGAATACATATGGGGGGGGGTCATATAATGTCATTTAGAACCATATATGATCATTATATGTTTTTATAGATATTCGTGGTAGTCTTGATTTAATCAAATCGATGCATGTTGTAAACCGTTAAATTGGTCGTTTAAAGGAAAATTGGATGGTTCCACCCACCCAATTGGTCTCCCGGAGGATATTAGAGACCATGGTAAACATTTCGGCAATTTTTATTTTCTGGTGAAAAAAAGTCAAAAAATTCAAAAATTGAAGCCTTATATCCACGCTTTTTAAGAAATTTTGGAGGTTTCGAGGCCTGGTGTCGAATAGCCTTTAAATTTTAGGGGATACAACTCAGGGTCATATAATGTCGTTTGGAACCATTTATGATCATTATATGTTGTCGTAAATGTTCGTGGTAGACTTGATTTAATGAAATCGGTGCAAGTTGTAAATCGGTATATTGGTCCATTAAAGAAAAATTGGATGGATACACCCCACCCAATTGGATCCCGGAGGATATTAGGGACCATGGTAAAAATTTTGGTAATTTTTATTTTCGGGCGAAAAAAATTCAAAAAAATCCAAAATTGAAGACTTATATCCACGTTTTTTTGAGAAAATTTGGAGGTTTCGGGACACTATGTTTAAAAGACTTGAGATTTTAGGGAATATATCTCGGGGTCATATAATGCCGTTTGGAACCATATATGATCATTGTATGTTGTCATAAATGTTCGTGGTAGGCTTGAGTTAATGAAATCAGTGCATGTTGTAAATTGGTCGTTTTAAGGCAAATTGGATAATACCACCCATCCAATTGGCCTCCCGGAGGGTATTAGGGATCAAGCTAAACATTTCGGCAATTTTTATTTCCGGGCGAAAAAAAATCAAAAAATTCCAAAATTAAAGAATAAGATCAATGCTTGAGAAATTTTGGAGATTTCGAGGCTAGGTGTCGAAAAGCCTTGCCTTTTGGAGCCATATATTATAATTATATGTTTTCATAAATGTTTGTGGTAAGCTTGAGTTAATGAAATCGAATATGCCGTTTAAAGGCAAATTGGATGGTTAGACCCACCTTAGACTCCGAGGGGGTGTTAGGGACCATGGCAAACATTTCGTTAATTTTTATTTCCGGGAGAAAAAATTCAAAAATTGAAGTTTAATATCCACGTTTTTTGAGAAATTTTGGATTTTTCGGGACACAGTGCCTAAAAGTCTTTAAATTCTAGGGGATATATCTCGGGGTCATATAATGTCGTTTGGAACCATTTAATGATCATTATTTGTTGTCATAAATGTTCGTCGTGGTAGACTTGAATTAATGAAATTGGTGCAAGTTATAAACCATTAAATATGCCGTTTAAAGGCAAATTGAATAGTTCCACCCACCCAATTGGACTCCCAAAGGGTATTAGGGACCATGGTAAACTTTTCAGTAATTTTTATTTCCGGGCAGAACAAGTCAAAATTTTCAAAATTGAAAGCTATAATATCAATCTTTTTGAGAAATTTTAGAGGATTCGGGGCCCGTTGTCGAAAAGTCTTGAAATTTTAGGGGATACATTTCGTGGTCATATTATGCCGTTTGGAAACATATACTTCCTCTGTTTTTTTTATTTGACATGTTTCTTTTATCACGCTTGCCAATGCAAAATTTTAACGGTTAATAACTTTAATTCTCCATCATTAAAAAATATAAAAGTTAAATATTATGATAGTAGAATTCAAAATGATCCAACGTTATATATTATGATAGTACATAAATATGTGTTTTCTTACATATTTTACACAAAACACGGTTAAAGGAGGGGTGGTGAATAATGTAAAAGTCAAAACGGGTCAAGTAAAAAAGAACGGAGGAAGTATGATCATTATTTGTTGTCATAAATGTTCTTGGTAGGTTTGAGTTAATGAAATCGGTGCAAGTTATAAACCGGTAAATATGTCGTTTAAAGGTAAATTGGATGGTTCCACCAACCCAATTGGACTTCCGAAGGGTATTAGGGACCATGGTAAAAATTTCCGCAATTATTATTCCAGGCGAAAAAAAAAGTCTAAATATTCCAAAATTAAAGGCTAATATCTAAACATTTGGAGAAATTTTGGAGGTTTCGAGGCCCGGTATCGAAAAGCCTTGATATTCTAGGGAATAAATCTCGGGGGTCATATAATGTCGTTTGGAATTATATATGATCATTTTTTTTGTCATAAATGTTCGTGGTAGGCTTGAGTTAATGAAATCGGTCTAAGTTGTAAACAAGGTAAATTGGCCGTTTAAAGGCAAATTGGATGGTTCCACGTACCCAATTGGACTACCGGAGTGTATTAAGGATCATGGTAAACATTTCGGCATTTTTATTTTCGGGCGAAAAAAAAGTCAAAATTTTCAAAAAAATTGAAGGCTAATGTCCACGCTTTTTGAGAAATTTTGGAGATTTCGGGGCCCGGTGTCTCAAAGTCTAGAGATTTTAGGGAATACATCTGGGGGTCATATAATGTCATTTGGAACCATATATGATCATTATATGTTGTCATAGATGTCTGTGGTAGACTTGATTTAATGAAATCGATGCAAGTTGAGTGTAAACCGGTATATTGGCCGTTTAAAGGAAAATTGGATGGTTTCACCCACCCAATTGGTCTCCCGGAGGATATTTGGTACCATAGTAAACATTTCAGCAATTTTTATTTTCAGGCGAAAAAAATTCTAAAAATTCCAAAATTGAAGGCTAAAATCCACGCTTTTTGAAAAATTTGGAGTTTTCGAGGTCTGGTGTCGAAAAAACTTGAAATTTTAGGGGATATATCTCGGTGCCATTTAATGTCGTTTGGAACCATTTATGAACATTATATGTTGTCATAAATGTTCGTAGCAGGCTTAATTTAATGAAATCAGTGCAAGTTGTAAACCGTTAAATTGGCCGTTTAAAGTCAAGTTGGATGGATACACCCACCTAATTGGGCTCCCGGAGGATATTAGAGACCATGGTAAAAAAATTCAGCTATTTTTGTTTTCAGGCGAAAAACATTCAAAAAATTCCAAAATTGAAGGCTTATATTCACGTTTTTTGATAAATTTTGGAGGTTTCAGGGCACGGTGTCTAAAAGCCTTGTGATTTTAGGGAATACATCTCGGGGTCATATAGTGCCGTTTGGAATCATATATGATCATTATATGTTGTCATAAATGTTTGTGGTTGGTTTGAGCTAATTAAATTGGTGCAAATTGTAAACCGACAAATTGGTCGTTTAAAGGCAAATTGGATGGTTCCACCCATCCATTTGGCCTCCCGGAGGGTATTAGGGATCATGCTAAAATTTTTGGCATTTTTTAATTTCTGGCGAAAAAAGGTAAAAAAAATTCCAAAATTAAATGCTAAGATCCGTGCTTGTTGAGAAATTTTGGAGATTTCGATGCTAGGTGTCGAAAAGCCTTGAAATTTTAGGATTACATCTCGGGGACATATAATGTCGTTTGGAATCATATACTACCTCCGTTACAGGTAACGGAGGTAGTATTATCATTATATGTTGTCATAAATGTTCGTGGTGAGCTTGAGTAAATGAAATCTTGCAACTTGTAAACTGGTAAATAGGCCGTTTAAAGACAAATTGGATGGTTCCACCCACCCAATTGGACTCCTAGAGGGTATTAGGGACCATGGTAAACATTTCGGTAATTTTTATTTCCAGGCGAAAAAAAGTCTAAACTTCTAAAATTGAACGCTAATATCCACGCTTTTTGAGAAATTTTTTATTCTTCTGGGCACGGTGTCTAAAAGTCTTGAAATTCTAAGGGATACATCTCGGGGTCATATACTGTCGTTTGGAACCATTTAATGATCATTATTTGTTGTCATAAATGTTCGTGGTACGCTTAAGCTAATGAAATCGGTGCAAGTAATAAACCAGTAAATATGTCGTATAAAGGTAAATTGGATGGTTCCACCCACCAAATTGGACTCTCGAAGAATATTAGGGACCATTGTAAACATTTCGGAAATTTTTATTTCCGGGCGAAAAAATTCATAAAATTCCAAAATTGAAGACTAGTATCCACGCTTTTTGAGAAATTTTGGAGATTTCGAGGCCCGGTGTCGAAAAGTTTTGAGATTTTAGGGAATACATCTGGATGTCATACAATGCCGTTTGGAACCATATATGATCATTATATGCTGTCATAGATGTTCGAGATAGGCTTGATTTAATGAAATCGGTGCAAATTGTTAACCGGTAAATAGGTCGTTTAAAGGCAAATTGGATGGTTCCACCCACCCAATTGGACTCCCGAAGGGTATTAGGGACCATGGTAAACATTCCGATAATTTTTATTTTCGTGCGAAAAAGTCAAAAAAATCCAAAATTGAAGGCTAATATCCCCGATTTTTGAGAAATTTCGAATGTTTCGGGGGCTGGTGTCGAAAAGCATCGAGATGTTAGGGGATACATTTCAGGGTTATATAATGTCATTTGGAACCATATAAGATCATTATATGAGGTCATAAATGTTCATGGCAGGCTTAAATTAATGAAATCGGTGCAAGTTGTAAACCGGTAAATTGGTTGTTGAAAGGTAAATTGATGGTTCCACCCAGCCAATTGGACTTCCGGAGGGTATTAGGGACCATGGTATAAATTTCGGCAATTTTTATTTCCGGGTGAAAAAAGTAAAAAAAAATTCCAAAATTGAAGAATCCACGTTTTTTGAGAAATTTTGGTGGTTTCGGGTAAAGCTTTCAATTCGGGTAAACGGGTCGGGTTTGGGTCGGTAAGAGTGGGTCTGCTCAATTCGGTTCGGGTCAATTCGGATTAATTCCATAATCTATGCGCGTCGGGTTTTGGTTGGGTCATGCTTGAGTCGGGTCACGTCGGGTCATACTTCTTATCGGGTTTGGTTCGGGTTTAGCTCGGGTTAATAACAGGTCGGGTTACATTCGAGTCGGGTGAACAATAGGTCGGGTTTAATTCGGGTTTTCACGGGTTAAGGTAATTCTCGGGTTCGAGTCGGGTTCGGTTCAAGTCAATAATTTGCGGGTTAGAATTAGGTCGGGTCATTCTCGTGTTTGAATTGGGTTCGATTCAAGTCAATAATTTGCGGGTTATAATCAGGTCGTGTCATTTTCAAGTCGGGTCATTCTCATGTTCATCAAGTCGGGTTCGGTTCAAGTCAATAATTTGCGGTTTATAATAAGGTTGGGTCATTTTCAAGTCGGGTCATTCTCGGATTCAAGTCGGGTTATGTTCAAGTTAATAATTTGCAGGTTATAATCAGGTCGGGTCATTTCCAAGTCAGGTCATATTCGGGTTCAACTAACTATGAATATATAATTATCATTTTTATCAAGCTATTTTTTTCCTTTTGAATATAATATAATTCGTATATGACAATATACTAGGCAACTATAGTTTATAATTTAGGAAGATCAAATCCTAACTAATTTTGTATCAATGATACATTATAAAATTTGACACATAGATGAAAATTTTATTTTAAAATTCAATAAAGGGCACAAAGCTAGTTTGTTTTAAACTCGTCTTCTTAACAGGTTATGTAAAAGATAAATAAGACTTTTAACCGTGATGACTTTATATTGTGTATTATTTTGGTTTTTTTTGTAGGGTATTATACGGTACAATTTTTTTTTTTTTTTGAAAACCACCTATCTTTCATTGATGAAAGATCTCTTTTTTTTCTTTCATTGATGAAATTACCTTTCAAAATTTTCTTAGAAAAAGACACTTGACGTCATTATATCACCTTCTATGAAAGTAACAAATGAGATCTTTTTTTTTTTATCGATCCCCTTATTTATTGTTATGCATTTCTTTACTTCACAAAATTGGAGTACCGTATCAAGTTCCCTCGCAAGCATGGCTTTTCTAATTAGGGCAAGTATCCTAACTGTTAGATAATTTACATAGAAAGATAATGTTAAATGCATTATTTTAGTCAAATAGCTCTCAAATTAGGGGGGGGACTAGGAGAAAGCTAAGTTGCTATTAGACGTGACGTGATTACATTATTAAAAGCTAATCAAAAGTCTACTGCAACAAGGTATTTTTTTTTTTTTTTTTTTTTTTTTGACACAAATGCAACAACGTTAATAATTACTCCCAACTCAAACTCTCTAGAGTTATCATTCATGTCGAGGAGTTCCATAACGTTAGCTGCTAGAAAAAAATCTCTCACACAATGATTGAATGATACCCAAAATTAATACTTCAACCAAAAGGTTAAGGTTATGCTTTAATACCATGAATATGTTTTCTACACTATCACATCTCTTCATACGAGGGTCTTTTGGGCTTGAAGTATGAATACAACAATTATATATAAAGAAGAAATATAATAGAGAATCAGTAAAAAAATAATTTCAGTTCAGCAAAATTAATTTCATTTTAGCAAAAATAATTTCATTTTAGTAAAAATAATTTCATTTTAGTAAAAATAATTTCACTTCAGTAAAAATAATTTAACTTCAGCAAAAAATAAGATGTAGTGAATAGGGCCTAAGGGTCTGTTCTTTTCAGCTTATTTTTCCTTCTCTCATAAAATATTCATTTCACTTTAATTCAGCTCAGTTCAGTAAATCAGAACATGCCCTAATTGGACTATATATATATATATATATATAATAATGTTTGAGTTATGATTTATTCTACATAAACTAAAAACACATCAAAGTATATTAATTAATCCATATATAGTAATGAGATTGCTTTGAAAATTAAAAAACGATATTCCAATTCCGGGACCTATATAAAGCTGCACCATACATCTATTTCATTGTGGAAAGTAAGTGTCTCTATTTCACAAATTAGGGTTCATAGTAATCGTTTGAGGCCTTTGCTAAATTTAGACAAGAGTGCATAAAACTTTCACACGTTATTTAGTGATGTTTGCAGTTGATTTTAAAGGTAGACGCAACTTATGTTCACTATATTTCCATGATCAAACAATTCAACGAAGTTTAGGCTTATAGCTTATAAATGCAATTTTGTTATTGCATATTCAATGCTCATTAATCGCAAAAGTTAAACTACTAAGACCAAATCATTCCGTTCCATGCACTTATAGACTCATAGCCATGTGGCTCTTAAAAAGATGAATTAATCACAACATTTTTTGTTTGTTTTTGTTTTGACTTGTATATAATTTGGAAATTGCAAATGGTAGCGTTGTAACCTCAAGGATTGTGATAAAACTCATATTTTGAAATTAGTCGATATATACTTTAACTAGAGCTGAGTATGAGATAAGGTAACATAGATTTTTCCATCATAAGCTCGACGCAATATGAGAAGCAGCCATGGGGGGTCATAGGTTGTGTGTGGATCGGACATTTTCAAAATTTGACACTAGCACAACACAATAATTAATCCATTAAAAAAAAAATTAATACAAATCTAACACGGCATGACTTTTTCTTGAACTAGGTTAGCTCCCGTGCAATGCACGGTAATCTACAGTTATATATAATTATAGATTATTGATTGATAAGTATTTTATTATAAATTAGTCGAGAAATAATAAAAGTATATATGTAATATGTCGTTTTTTTTAATTGTAGCTTCTAATACACAACTAAAAAAAAGTAGACAAAAAATCAAAGCTACATATTTTCTTTTTTATAAAGTAGTTCACAAATTACCACGAGTATGATTTTTGGTTTATATTTTAGAAAGATTTGTGAAATATTTTTATTGTAAATATTATGATTACTACTTATTAATATGAAATATGTATATAAAATAATGTAATTTTTGTAAATAATTTGATTTCCTTAATCAATAAATATTTTTTTTTAAAAAAATAAAAAATAACTAAAGACACACCAGGAGATAACACGTGTCATTGCTGGTGTGTCTTTTAATATATAGTTATTGATAGGTTAGCTCCCGTGCAATGCACGGTAATCTACAGTTATATATAATTATAGATTATTGATTGATAAGTATTTTATTATAAATTAGTCGAGAAATAATAAAAGTATATATGTAATATGTCGTTTTTTTAATTGTAGCTTCTAATACACAACTAAAATAAAAGTAGACAAAAAATCAAAGCTATATATTTTCTTTTTTATAAAGTAGGTCACAAATTACCACGAGTATGATTTTTGGTTTATATTTTAGAAAGATTTGTGAAATATTTTTATTGTAAATATTATGATTACTACTTATTAATATGAAATATGTATATAAAATAATGTTATTTTTGTAAATAATTTGATTTCCTTAATCAATAAATATTTTTAAAAAATAAAATAAAAAATAACTAAAGACACACCAGGAGATAACACGTGTCATTGCTGGTGTGTCTTTTAGTATATAGTTATTGATTATTGATTGATTGTTCTAAACATATCTCGATCTAGATGAATTGACACATGGGCTTGCATGTCCAAACTCATGGCCACCTATATACCTAATTTTAAAGTTTAAACCTTATTTCTCCGAGTGATACTAGGAGAAAACCTGCCATATGTTGCTTGAGCCGCCAAGAGGCCAGGGTTATGGACACTTATACTATGTCTCATCTAATAAATTTTCTCAATGCTATAATAAATCGTAATAGTTGTACACTTGTACGTTGTTACATTCATAAAATTAAGCTCTCAAATTTCTCCATCTAATTCCAAAAAAAATAAAAGTTATAATAAATAAATAAATAAATTAGGAATCCCTTGTCGTGGGGGAATTAGTAATGCAAAAATAAAATGATAAATTAGGTAGAAATTGATAAATATAAACAACTAAAACTCCATAAATGCCACAACTGTCAGAATGTCAGTATAAATTGTCATGAAACCTTGATTCTTAATTCACAAAAATATCATTTTTTGGTTTTATATAAGAGAATCTAAGAAAGGAAATCTCTCTTTTTAATATTTACAAAAAATATATATATACTTGTACCTAGTTTTAATTAGTAGCCGAATATTAGCATATGCTAGTTCATACAGAAAAAATGCTGAAAAACAATGAAAAAAATGTTAACTTTAATGGGGTTTTTGAAGAATTTAATCCAGGTGCACCACCTCCATTCAAAATAGCTGATATTAGAAATGCAATTCCTAAGCATTGTTGGGTTAAAGATCCTTGGAAATCTATGAGTTATGTTGTTAGAGATGTTGTTGTTGTTTTTGCATTGGCTTCTGTTGCTGCTTACTTCAATAATTGGTTTCTTTGGCCTCTTTATTGGATTGCTCAGGGTACTATGTTTTGGGCTCTCTTTGTTCTTGGTCATGATTGGTGAGTTTTTACTTTTATTGTACGAGTTCGGGGTACGTGCCCTCTTCGACCCCAGAAAAAAGGGTTCATTGTTGTTTGTCTTTTGCGTTTTTTTTTTATACCAAAGTAGCAAAAAAAGTACGTTTATTTTGGAAAAAGGTTCTATTAAATGTCAATTGGTTGTAAATGATTACAATGTAGGTTGTTGTGATATCCTAATTTTGCTTTGCTTTGGTTCTATTTTTGTTGTGGAATATGTTCAATGTTGATATAATGTGAGTAATTTTTTTTTGTTGTTGTTCTTGTTGTTTTTGACAGTGGACATGGAAGTTTTTCTGACAATCCAAAGCTTAACAACATTGTGGGCCACTTTCTTCACTCTTCAATCCTTGTTCCATATCATGGATGGTATGTTAATTTAGATGTAAAGTTGTAAACTGAGATTTAAATTATGCTTAATTTTGTTGGTTTATGATATAAGGAGTATTATTATATGATGATTTTTGAAACTGAAAGATTGAACCTTTCTTTGCTAATAATATAGGAGAATTAGTCATAGAACTCATCATCAAAACCATGGACATGTTGAGAATGATGAATCATGGCACCCAGTAAGCTTATCAACTCTACATTCTTGTTCTTTTTTAACTTTTGGGTTTAGAACTTTTATGAGGCGAACTTACAAGAACTTAGAAAAAAGTAGATTGCGTATTTAGTAATTTATTCCAAGGGTTACTTTTTACTTATTTTGAAGGGGTATGCTTAACTTTTAATGTCTCACAATATAGTAAGTTCGCCTCATCCAAGACTTGTTTTTCTAGTAGGAATTGTCATTAACCTAATTTTTGTGTGCATTTCAGTTGACTGAATCGATATACAATAGTTTGGATTATATGACAAGGAAGTTCAGATTCACTTTTCCATTTCCCTTGCTAGCATACCCTGTATACCTGGTGAGCTTAGAGTCCAACTTGATGTATACAATTGCAAGTTGATTTTCGTTGTGTTTTACCTATTAGCTAATTAATCTTACTGCAGTGGACGCGAACTCCTGGTAAATCAGGCTCACATTACCACCCGGACAGTGATCTGTTCACTCCAAAAGAGAAAAATGATGTTGTAACTTCGACACTTTGTTGGTCAGCAATTGTTGCATTGCTTGTGGAAATGTCTTTTATCATGGGTCCTATTCAGGTGCTCAAGCTCTATGGGGTTCCCTATATGGTGGGTTCTGATATTTCAACTCTGAAATTTATTTGTTCTGTAAAAAAAAAAAAATGGAAGAAATGATTAGCTTATTGAATTAGTCATCATGATTTTCACACATTTATTTTGCTACTCAATTTTAGATTTTTGTCATGTGGTTGGACTTGGTGACTTATTTGCATCATCATGGCCATGAGGAAAAACTTCCTTGGTACCGCAGTGAGGTGTGTTATCAGCTTAACTATGCTCTTGTACACTAAAATTTTATGATTTTAGTAAAAAATTTGTTGCAAGAACAATTTTCGTATGTTTGATTCAGAAGTCTGATATAGTTGTCTGCCTGTTTTCATTACTAGGAGTGGAGTTACCTTAGAGGAGGGCTTACAACACTTGACCGTGATTATGGATTGTTAAACAACATCCACCATGACATCGGAACTCATGTTATTCATCATCTTTTCCCACAAATTCCACACTATCATCTAGTTGAAGCAGTGAGTATATTTATGTAACCAAGGAATGTCTATTAAGTACAAACTTATTTCTTCCCTGTTTTCTGACATTTAGTTTGAATCTGTTCCTGCAGACAAAAGAAGCAAAGCCAGTACTTGGGAAGTACTACCGCGAACCTAAGAAATCTGGACCTCTTCCCCTATACATATTCGGTATAATCTTAAACAGTCTTAAGAAAGATCATTATGTTAGTGACACCGGAGATGTCGTCTACTATCAAACAAACTCAAAAAATCACTAGTAACAAACAACTGCAGGCCAAAGATCAATTCCTCGAGATCATCCTTCCTGTGATGTCCGAGATATAAGCATGTTTAATGTTTTACTCTAGCTTATTTGGTAATTAGACTGTACGAGAATGTATCTCACATAATTAGCACGTACTCGTGTATCACATACACTAGTAATTGTTCCTCATTAGCAAATCTGTCTGTTGGTAGTTGCCTAATTTAATCCGCGAACAGACCTTTTCATTCAAGTTTATATAATTCAATTCTGATGCAAACTAGTGGCGGATCTTGGCTGAAAATATTAGAGGGGTCAAAATTTAAATATTTATCACTTGCTCAAAACTAATCACTATGCCCAATATTTTATAAGTAAATATAGATTATTCTAATCAATTAACTAATTAATTACAATAATTTATGAAGGGGCCTGACCTCGAATGACCCCGGTGGAAGGTCCCTCTGTAATCAACCAACTATTTCTGTTCCTACATAACTTTGTGCAGCATTTTGAGTTCTGCCACTAAGAACAAACTTTATGGTATACATCATAGAATTAGGTGAACTTCCATACATAAAGCATCTTAAATTATTGTATGAGATTCAATCTGTCCTACGTTAAAAAAATATTAACTACAGAGTTCAGAATTACTGATATTTTCTGACATGTTGTTGGTTGTGTACACTTGTACTGAATAAAATGTTGAAGGGCTAATTAGTGGACTGATGTTTCAAAGTGGTCCTAGCTAATGGCCCCATTAACCTGAACCACACCGTTGCTGGGTGGTGGTCCTAACTCTTAAATGGGCTCTTCTTTAGCTGTCTTGTATGTCGTTTACTCTACTTTTTTAATGTTCTATTCGTGTGTTCCAAATTTGAACTCATATTCAACTATTTGTGAATTGTGATCAAAGATGTGCACTCTCCACCACTTTTTGTGTATCAAATCAGTGTATTCTACACTAGTAAAATCTGTAAATATGGACTATAAACGTTTTTTCTTAGGAACAAAAAAATTAAAAATTGAGCCCAACCATATACATATGTTTGTGAAGTAGCGAGTAGAAAAGTCCCTTTACTTCCCCCCTTGTACTCCTAGGCGTTGACCTAAATAGCTGAGGTAGTTGATCTATAAGAAATTGAGAAGTGTTCTTAGTGAAAAATCTCTACAAATTTATTTTTTTGTAGATTACTCCCTACTTTCATACGATGTATAAGATTAAGATTAATTATTAGCCAGAGTCCAACAAATTTTACTATTATGAGTAGGTGAAAGATATTTATTTGGGTTAAGGACTTAAAGGTTAGATAAAGTTTGTTTGGCCAATTTAATTTTTATTTTCACTTTGGATACTTGAGATCTATAATATAATTCATTTTCACCAAATAAAACAAAACTATACTCCGCATTATAATTTCATTTTGGTAATGAAATTAATTCTAAACTTAATTTGACCTACTATACAATCCCAAATATAACGAAGTTACTAGACCAAATTGGCCTAATTCTACTATGCTCCCAAATATCACAAATATTTCAATAAATGTAGCAAATGACTTTTTTTTTTTCCTTTACCAACATTTATATGTATAAAAAAGTAAAATTACTTTGACATGTTACGGAGTAGCTCTTATGAAGCAATCTTTAAGAAACGGATGAACTAGTGAACAAATGTAATGTTTACGAGAAAATCCTATCTAAAGTTAATGTTCGGCTAAAAAGAAAAAACACTATAAAGCATAAATGGAGTGGGTGCTTTTATATTTTCAACCATATATATTATTGAAAAGCAGTAAGGTTTTGGACCTCTTGTGGAGTAGTAATTGCAAAAAGACTTTTTGAAATCTAGCTAAAGCTAGTGTATTGCCAAATAAAGAGAAAGATAGCATAGATTCACACTTTTGCTGTCATAATTTGCTTAATATTTGGGGCAGACACAATATGTATTATGTACTATGTCTGTTATTTTACACATGTTTATTTTATTCTATGAAATAAAGTAGCTAGGGTTCTAGATGAATGATTATGTGACTTATATTTGATTATTACACCTCCATATTCCTAAAAAGAAAAGGTAGTGGGCTAATTAGTTGATTGAGTTTTCAATCAATGCACATTAATCACATTGAGGGCAAGGCAATACTTGGTGCAAGCTAATCAATGTCATTTTGATGCGACTCTTAAAATTTTGAAATAGGTACAAGTCGCACAAGTGCACAACTGGTTTATTTTAGATCAAAATCTGGCCTAAAAGAAGTTCATTGTTCCTATAATCCTATGTACGAGTACTACACTCCAGTACTCCACGCAACTAATTTAATAACTTCATTGTACACGGAGTATTACTCCGTACTAATTAGTTGTAAAGATTTCGTATTTATGTGTATAATGAGTATTATACTCCACGCAACTGGTTTATTAACTTTATCGTACAGACTACATAGTAGTATTGATTTAGAGAAAAATTATTTTATATTGATGTGAACACATTTTTGACTTGGAGGAAACATTAAGGGTATGTTCTCATACGTTGAAATTCAGTTCAGTTCAGTTCAGCTCAGCTCAGCTCAGTTCAGTACTATATTCCACGCAACTGGTTTATTAATTTGGTATTGGGCGACCTTGGGCAACGGCTAAGAAGAATATTCCACTTAAGTACATTGACTAATTAACAAAAAATATTTCTCTTAAGATTGGACTAAACAAGGTATTGAGTCAATTCATCTTTGAAGCGGTATTATAGATGATATTGTATTGATGGATGAGACTAAATTACATTGAGGTTAATGCTAATTTAGACAATAGGGGCGACAATTAGATTGCAATTTTAACTCTAAGAGGAAGCCAAGAGAGTGTGTAGCAGAGCATTAAATGGTAAGAATCTTTTCCTCAAAAAAAAATAAAAAAAAAAAAATAAAAATGGCAAGAATCTACACAAAAGAGAGTGTTTTAAGTACATTGGGTCAATTTCTCAAAGATATGAAGATATTCACCAAAATATAACCCACAAAATTAAGTCCAAAATACAGGTGTTTGGGCATGTGACTATGTTAGAGCATCCGAGAGGATAATAGAGAGTGGGATCATGGAGATCTTACAAGTTACAATATGTTGAACGGTTGAAGGAGTTCGGAAATCACTTGGATATCTAGATCTAAGAATCACATCAAGAATTTGGGTTTATAGGTGCATGTAGCACTAGATAGAAAAGGAATAAAGAGATAGAAGTCACGAGTTCATGATCCACAATCAAAAGAGTTAAAATCTTAGTTCACGTATCCGATATTGATACTATAGTTGGTATTCAAAACGAGTCGAGCAATAGATTTCTCCGACTCAACTTGGATTGGTGCAACACCTACATAAGGGGATTGAGCTTTTTCGAGCTTAAAATTTAAATTCTTAAATCAAATTCAAAAATGAGCGAAAAGATTGGCTTTAATAACCCAAACATTGCTGGTTGGATGATTTTGTGTGAAAATTTTGAGTAGTACCCGTAAGGTAAAATAGGCTCAATCTAAGGAGAAAGCATGCACATGATAGTCTTTCGTTGCCTCCTAAAAGGGCTGTTGCAGTTGAAAGTTCGGCAAGTTTTCCTTCCATCTGCTATTTTTTTGCTTTTCGTTTGGCTTTTGCTAACACAAACTTTACAACAATTTTAGTTGGAACAATTTATTTACTAGTATTTTGATACTTAAAAACTAATTCATCCAGATTACATAATAAATCATTGTAAAGAATGTGAACTAGCCTCATGTAATGTTTTGCATTAAGCGAATAAGTGAAGTCGTGAAGGTTCACCACAATCTTATTTTCACTACAACCTTCCAAAGTCCAAGTCATATTACGATCTGCTATGTGTTCAGTAGCGTGATCATAAACGCAGGAAACTTAGCTGTGCTGTTTTAGAATCTCTCACTCTATCCTTCATCTTCACTCGCTCCTTCCATATCAGCACCCCATCGGCAACATCCCCTAGATATTACAAGCAAAGTTCGAAAAACATTTCCCTAGCAATCACACTAGTTATGGGGCATATGAACTGCAGGTAAGAAATTTTCATCTTAAGGAGAGGAATATACGATAAAACAGGAAGGTTCAAATCATTGTTCCAACAGACTAGACAGACAGCTCCTTCGTCTTAATTATACAAACACCACTCTTACAAGATACCTATTAACCCCAACCTTTTCCCTTGACAAATTTTGAACCTAGGATCACCTTCAAATGAGTGCTCTACCAATTTAGACACTAAGTAAACTAATTCTCATATGGCTCTACATGAAATCTAGTAAAAGTTTCAATACATTAACAACTTGATGTATTTCTATACATTTCTTCAATGACAGGGTTTAGAAAGGTCAAGATGTATCCAATAATCCCTGTTAAATGTGAAGGGAGGTTGACAACAAAAGAAAAAGGAAACTATTTTGGATGAAAATAGACCTAACACTAAAATCAGTACTGCACAGATTTTACTGCATTCATGAAAGCAAATATCCGTGACTCGTCCTTCTTGATGCCATCTGCAGCACAAATACCGCTACTAACATCAATTCCATTCGGGCGAAGGGTAAGAAGAGCATCCTGAGCATTTTCGGGTTTGATTCCTCCAGCCAATAGCCAACCATGTTTGCTTTTTATTGATGGTAATTTAAACTGCGTCCAATCGAATCCTTTTCCGCTGGGGAAAAAAAAAAGAAAAAAAAGAAAATTGCAATAGTAAAACAAGCCACAACTGTTAGGACTGGGGTTTGAGAGAACATAGGCAAATAAGGACACCTTTCCAGGCCAACAACAAAAAGAAAAAAATTTGGATGACTGCAGTAATTGGAGGTTTTGGAGCAGGATTAAGAGCTGGTTATAATATACGAAGTATGAGGTTGCGTATAATTTCATCACTGGCAAGGTAAAAGTTGACATGCCAAGTTATAAAATGCATTTATCAGTAAATAGTGTGTCCATCTGTCATAAAACTAGTGGAGTGGATGATGAAAAGAAGAAGCATCTGTAGAAAATAAGGGATCCGAGCAAAAGATCAAACCGTTTAGAAACTCAAGCTACCTCCCATAATTCTATTGGAAAAAAGGTCTTGTAAATTGCCCTTGTGACCTCACCAGTAAGGCCCTTTTGGAATCCAAAGGGCGTCACTAATAGTCGATTCCTTTGATGCTAGATCAACAAAGATAAATCCAAAAATTCCGTCCTCAACCTTACCTAGCCTTATAAAGTGAACTAGAGGATGATTAAAACTTGCCCTCTTAATCAATGACAGCGGTTGTCAGATCAAGGAGGACAACAAGCCAACAATTATATAAATTCACTCGTAAATGTGTCAATATAATGCTGGCTAATGCCATTCTATAAGCTGAAGAATACACAAGGTAAATAAAGACATACCTTCCTCCAGTTGCACTATCTACAAGAATCCAATCTACTAAAGAACATTCTTCTTGAGAAATATCATTCAGGAGCACCCCATCTTTATCAGCGTGAAGAACATAAATAACTCGATTCTCCTTTACCAACTGTGGGAAAGTACTCCGTGAACCATTCCCATGAAGCTGCATAACTTTAAAGTTGCACAAATTAGAAGGTTTAAAAGCTATGGGCAAAGAAATTCATGTTTTTAAATGTATATACCTGGACATATTCTATGTTTGATGCAGCAGCAGCTTTTAAAATAGTGTCAGCATCATCATCAACAAATACCCCCACTGGCTCAGCTCCATACTTCCTAGCAACCTCTGAAATCTCCTTGGCAGTTGCAAGTGAAACAGAACGTTTAGATTTTGGCCATATGATCATCCCAATAAAATCAGCACCAGCTTCAGCTGCAATTGCAGCATCTCTAGCAGACGTGATCCCACACATCTTGACAAGAGGTTGGTCTTTTCCATACTTCGTACATGTAGGAGGTACCTTCAACGTCTCAGATGATGCTTGAACTCTTGTATTCCTCAACTGAAACCTTGATATATATTGTTGTCTCTTAAGCATGCCTGCAAGTAATGAAATAGAAAGGATATGAAGTAATCATCCAACTTTCAGGTGATGCATCATTTAAAGATCTGCCATCTGATAAAGAAATGAGCTATAATTTCCGCATTATGCTCTTTATAGTTCAAAAGACCAGAGTACATTACAAAAGTATTAAAATTACCAGTTACACAAAACACAAGGTTGCATGATAGACAAGTGACAAGTCAAGTAATTTAATAAATCCTCCCAATCCATGATTTCATATATATACAGTTATATGAAATCTTCATATGTTAACAAGTTGGTGGCAAATGCATCTCACTCATGCTAACCAACCTCCTATTTGGTAGGATGTTGTTACAAGACTGAATAGAACATTGAAATGTAACAGAAAGCTTGAGACATGACTGTATAACTTCTAAAACTAAGGTTACATCACCTATTCCAAATAAAATAATTGAAAAACTACCACTAGTAGTTGATAAACAACATAGCTAGATTAGCTACAGTCATCCTAAGCAAAGCTGGCACTTTTTATAAGTATATGAAAAATATATTACTATTACCAGCAAATAGCCTGTTAGAGGTATTAGCAATTCCAAGATGACTATGAACTTCCATGATGAAACCTGAAATGGAATAACATAAAAAAGATTCAATACCAGAAAGAACATACAATTGAAATGTAAGGCACAACCAGGCCAGATTAATAATTTACTAGTCAGCAAAGTCTACTTTAAAACATTTGTGCCAGTAGACTCTGACTATAACAAAGTTGATTAGCTTAAAATGGTATCTTCTTTGAATGGCCTAAGTTGACAGTAAAAGTCAAGTACAGCCGTATAGGTCATGAAAATTTGATTATCCTGTCCTGAAGACATGTCCAAATTGGTATAAAAACAAAAAAACAAAAAATGAACAAACAATTAATAAAAGTATTTGACTATATATCCAGCCCACATAATATATGCAACTAATAAATTGCAATCACCTCTTACCACACTGATATTTAGTTTCAATTATCGCTCATCCCATCTCAAAATATACGGAGCAGGCTACATATGGTTTTAATCATCAGAGATCAAACCTTGCTAAATTTGATCATTGCTATTGATCATACCTAAAAGTACAACGTATAAAGTGTTTTGTCTTCAGAAAAAATTGTTAAGATGAATCTAACAACATTGTTCAATATAATGTCGAAGTAACTGATAATCAAAGTCAACAAGGCATAACACCTATACAGACTTCAATTATATAAACTCCCTCCATCCCTAAGAGATTGCCTCAAACCTCAATTTCACTTTTTTAATTAAGACATAAGTGCAAAATTGTGCCCAATTAATTGTCATATTGACGAGGAGAGATAAAGAGTGCAGGTAAGATTGCAACTTGCAAGTGGAAAAACATACCAAAAAAAGTATGGAGCTATCTTTTAGGGAGATTCATTTTCAGTATATGGGCAATTTTATAGGGATGAAAAGAGTAAATAAATCACATAATCTTTAATATCTACTTGAAATGGAGGATCAGAGTAACCACTTAGAATTTAATATAAAAAGATAAAATAAATAAGTAAAATAAATTTCCTTCATCAGCTTTCTCATTCTTATTTCCAACCCTCTAGATTCATTACATCATTCACCTCTTTGGTAAGTGATATAAATAGTAGTAATGGATTTGCATATACTTTTTTTAAACAATAACAGAAGAGCTTATATTACAACTAGATTAAAAACATATAGGAAGAGCATTGTTTGTGGACAAAAGATGGCTGCCATGGCACACGTAGCAGTGAAAAATACTGCCATGGCACACGTAGCAGTGAAAAATGCTGCCATGGAACCTACTAAAACCAAAATGGACATAAAGAAAATAGCTGAAATAAAATTAGTGCGCGTAGATAGTAGTGTTGGATCAGATCGGCTGCTTGCCAACTGCATTGCCATGGATTTGCATATACATTTTTAAGAAAAATCAATTTTTATTCTCATGGTAACGCACTAACGCTACTTTACCCCAAATTATCCTTATCTTCCATAACCATTTGGGGAGATATTGGGTAATAATGAAAATCCATACTATATACTCAGTGGCGGATCCAGGATTTAGTTAATAGGTTGTCCCATTCCCATCGTTCATTGACCGCATACAATATGTCAAAAAATAGTCAAATCTTGAATAATGAACAAAAAAAAAATACTTAATCGACGTTTTTTCGACCCAAAAAGTGTTTGATGAAACAAATGATCTTGAAATATCTCGAGTAGTTTTTCTTTTTATTCTAAAATTGAAGTTAAAGGTTGAATTAGATAAATCAATTTAAATAATTCTTGCTAGTTATAAATATTAAAGTATAGAACCGTATAAATAAAATAAATAAACTACAATTCACAAATCTGAATTGACCAATAATTTCAATGAAAATTGCAACTTTAATTCCCATTTCACGAATAACAACTCATACAATTAAAACAGTAAAAAATCCATAAACCCTAAAACAAATAATCAATCCAAACTTCTAAAGAGTAAAGACTCAAACAAAACCTTCAAATAATCATTTATAAACTGAATAAGAATAACAATATAAAGCTTTAAAACAATTAGCATAAAAAATTACTTAGGAAGAACTCAAGAACAATCACAAAAATACCCAAATTTGAATTTAAGAAATTAGAGATTTAAGGTTACTACATTACCAGATTTATTAGTTTATAGAGTGGGCGGAGCCGCAGAGGTCGCCAGCCGGCGGTGGGTGGTTTTCAATCAGCGATCGTCGTTTCTTTATTGGGTAACAGCGTGAGTGGCTGCAAAATTTTGTTATTCAAAATGTTTTTCAAGGAGAGAGAAAATGCCTGACAAATTTTGTAAAAAAAAAAAATGTGACAAATTGTGTAAAAAAAAATGCCTGACAAAGTTTACTTTTAAACTACATTTTTTTTTTTTTATTTTACTTGCTGCTTTTTTTACTTCACCTTTTTATTTTATCACGCTTGTCAACGTAAACTTTAACGATTTAATTCTCAATAAGTAAAAATTGTAAAATTTACTTATTATGATAGTATTTATTGAGACGAATTCAAAAAGATCTTACATAAACATTTTTTCCTTGCATACTATTCACAAAAGATGGTCAAAGGAGCGATGATGAATAGTGTAAAAGTCAAAACGGGTCAAGTAAAAAGGAATGGAGGAAGTATATTTTTTGTTAGTTTCACGTAATTTAGGGAGTAGTAAGAGCAATTACAATGGTTGGCTAATTTATTTAATAGCTTGACACGCCACATCATCTTCTTAAGGTACAACAATTCAAGTTATTTATTGCTCCAATGGTTAAGCTAGTTGTAAATTAATTTATTTTTAAATTAATAATATTTTTTATCTAACAAATATTTGACAAGCTAATTAGCTCTACAAAGCTAATTTGCTTGCCAAAGCTAATCATCAAGATGTGCAACAATAGTGTAGCTACTAACTTAAGATTTTTAATATTTGCAAGCTATTCCTTTTTCCCAAATATTGGAGTTGCTCTAAAACCAATTCACTTTTGTTAGACTTGTCACCAATCACCATTAGCAAATTTATAATTTTTTTACAAAATTAATACGGTGTCCTAGGACCCACAATAACTACAAGTGGGTCTGTCACTGTATATACTAAAATAATCACCGGATGAGACACTTGGCATAATTTTGTGAAAAAATTTCCCTTTGAAATGCTATTTTCTTACAAAAAAAAATCTATTTTAAAAAATGAAATTCTTTTATTAAATTTTATTTATATATATTTGTAACACATAAGAATTTAAAGGATAGACATTAATAAATTTACATTTAAAAAAAAAAAAAAAGTGTTAAATGAATCATTTTATTTCAATTAACTCTATTTCAATTGACTATTATTAATAATAAATCATACTTTATAAATTCATGCATTGCACCGGCCAAAACTAATTTATGAAAAAAGACACATGTTTGGAGAAGAAATTACACTACTAAAAACATTCGGAAGTCACTTTACTTAATAAGTTACACTTATATACAATCCCCCATAATCGCTATTCATATCTGGCTTCCAAATGGGTTGTATGTGTTTTCTATAATCCTCTAAAGTGAATAATCAGACATTTGAATGCTATAAAAACTATCTGACTGATCTGAGTCTCAAGAATACGAGATGGAAGAACAAAATCTCAACCCAATAACGGGACATATTTTATCACATAGCAGATACTTGCAGAGTTGCACTACACTTAATCAAAATAAATAAAAAAATCAATTGAAACTAGAATAAATACTTAACATTTTGAAGCTAAAACCTAAAAATGCAAAATCAAATGTATAGACTTGATTATTGAGCAGGGCGAGTCACTAGCGGGTCGGGAGAAATATTAAGTGGGCCAAGGTTAGACCAGGGCCAATGCACGTCAAGTCAGGCTAGAGCCGGGTGCAAAATAAAGCAGGTCATTAATGGACCTTAACTATTTCATTTCAAAACCAATGAAAAGTAAAGCGGATCATTAACGAGCAAGCCCTCTACTGATAATTTCCCATGAAAGGAAGAGTATTACATTGTTAGTTTTTGCTTTTTGCCCTGCCTTTTGCACTTAGACATCACTTTCCCAAAAAAACATAAGCAATAAGAAATCACTAGTCAAGACGATGAATTAAGTTTGTACATGTAATAGAGTGAATAAAAGTTTGCCATCCATCAGCAAACATGGTTTGGCCTTACAAATATACATAAAATGAAATCAAGATATCAATGACATAAAACAAGTAAATATCCAGTGATCTTTAATCAATCATAATTGCGAGTTGTTATTATAATTAATAAAAGGGTTTAAACATAATCCCAATTATACATAAATGGTTTCCAGTTCAACATTAGGCTCAAATTTGGCAAATGTACAATTAAAAAATTAGCAGTGTGTGCAATGAATTTCAATACATACCCAACAAAGATTACAACTTTATCATCACAATTCATTAAGAGTCAAACTAATGCAGAATGCTCCAATCAATGATTAGATTCATAAACCTTAATCAACCTCATTATTTATAGATTCAAAGATATCCAAAATCCAAATTGTCCCAACCTATAATCAGGGGCGGAGCCAAGGGGGGCTGGCGGGGGCCTTGGCCTCCCCCTTGGCTCAAGATATTAATTAAATTTGTTCTTCATTGTTAATAATTTTGGTGTAGAGGAGTTGCTTTTTTCATGTGATGACATGCAAGTTGTCAAGGGATCAAATCTTGTAGCTAACAAATTTGTTTTTTTTTTTAAAGTAATGTAATAATGTAATACGTAAGTATAATCTTGGCCCCCCTTACTTAAAAATTTTGGCTCCGCCACTGCCTATAATGACCTGATTCATACCCAACTTGATTATTAAGTCTTGTCTAAAACACTTTTGCTTAGCCTGGATTTCCAAAGCATTTTATTATTGGAATACTAGTCTTTGTTTATGGTTTATAAAATTACACTTGTGATTATGTCACTTGATATCTTAATTGTGGTTCGTCTTAATTGTGGTTCTTACAAACATAATAAACTTCATACTCCAATTTCCAACTATGACTAGTGACTATTCTCAAAAGTTTGCTACTCCTAATAGCTAGCCCTAAACATTTCCGGAAGGCTATAGATCACATCATAAACATAATCCATTTCATAATCTTACAAAATTAAAAGGCACTACATTATTTCTAGGAACTAATCATTTGAAAATTTACTTAATTATAGTCTAATAGAGTAGTATCTATGAAACTCGAAACAAAAACAAAATCCAAAATTGTGTTCCCATGTGGGCGGCTATAAAGTAGAACCAGCTCATTCCATTATCTAACTATAATTGAATTTTGGTAGGACTATAACAGAAAAGAATTACTTTTTGGGTCCCACGCGCCATTTGTTGCAAGTGACAGCCTTTTTCATTTACTTTCCTTTCATTCTCCAGCATAGACCCCACTATTATTAGAAAATTTTGACTCTGGGTCCCACTTAGATTGTATTGCTAGTACAATAATGTTTGATTATTTTGCATCATTTGGTCATGCAAATGAAATTTGTACATGAATCAATTCAACAAACACATCTTTTATTTATTTATTTATTTATAACAGAATTATAAAGAATAAAAAAAAAAGGGGTAAGAATTCAACAAAATACAGCCCATCATTTGGTTTTCCTTACCCTGTTTTTATGTGGACAACAATTATGTGACTTTTTCCCCTTTATGAAGACTTTCAATAATTAGAGACCCTCATTTTATGCAGTAAAGTCAATTATGTCATTAATAATTTGGTTTTGGTCTACGAATTTGTGGAATGTGTTGGATTTTAGCTTAATGGACAACAAAACAAGATTAGGAAATGATGAGGATCATCAATGTGTCCATGGGGATGTTAACAAAATATAAATTTTTATACTCGAGTAACATAACTACTATCGTCAACTTATCATTTGCGTTTTGTCAAACTGATATCTAACGAAGTTAGTAATATGCAACTTTAAATTAAACTATGCTTTCGTGAAAATTATCTATTGATTATCATGTGTGTTCCATTGATCAAAGAATATTAATGGATTTAAGAATGATATAGAACTTTTAGGATATGGAAGATACTAGTATGCATTAAACTATCAAGATTCTAAATTTGAACCCACCTAAAACCATAAAGGGATGTAGTTCATAAGCTTTCATCATCTTTGCTTGTCAACCAATTCTTAGAAATTGCTTGGTGACATAATCAATAACTCCAAAAATGACTACATTTGACTTTCAAAAGAATAAAAAAAGGTAGTAACTTCATAAACAAGAGAACTTCTTGCTTATTGTATATATAACTGTTGATCAATGTGTTTATATAAGGTATAATGATAACAAGAGATAATTATACTGATAAAACACATTACTAACAAAAGATAAACAATCAAATTCTTTGAGAGAGGAAAGAATTGTCCTACAAACATATCAAATATCCTTATTCTAAAAGAAAAACAATGAAATGAATAGATTTTGATTAATACTACTATACAATCAGAGAAAATCCCTTAAAATTCTTTGAATGAATTTTGCTCCCCTAATCCTTAACATATACTATATATAACAATAAATTCAAATAATATAATTCAATAGTTTAGTTAGCATAGGCCTAAATCCTCCTTCAATTAACCAACTGCTCTTCTATGTACATTTGCTCCCATGGTAAACACATTTCCTGACCCTGAGCACCATTTCCTGCACCACTACGAACATAACTCTGCGACCTTGCTCCTAAAAACCCGGCACCAGCCTCGTCTTTCACAAGAGAATTCACCCAAGAAACATCCGGCTCATTGAAGCCGGGTGGGGAAGTTCTAGTGGCATTGGCATTGTTGTTGGCACCACGAAACCCAAATGAATTCGACTTCCTTAGCTTGTTCAACTCTTCTCCATGGATCCCCCAATCCAATGTTCCATTCGGCGAGCCCCAATTGGACATAGGGGTCGACATTGGACTTGACATGTTACCACCCATTGGTGATCCTGGTGCTGTCCTGTCTATGAAGCTCTGGCTTCGCTTAACAAAGGCTGCAGCTCGCGAGTTTAGCATTGCTGCAGCCATTGACTTAGGGGAGTCAAGAGCCCTTGGAGGTGATAACTTCCTTGGCGAGTTCAGTGGCGAATCTAACACGCTTGGGGGTGACATTTTCCTTGCTACATTGATCGAAGCAAAAGCTGATTCGAGATTAGTAGCCTGCACCATGTCATTAGCCCTGCCCATGTTGTTGTTGTTCCACCTAGGAGACGGCCTAGGTGAAAGAACTTGCTGATGCTGATGCTGATGTTGCTGGTGTTGTTGCTGCTGCTGGTATTGATGTTGTTGGTTCATGAGCTGCGACTCGATTTTAATGAGCTCTCTTTCCAACTCCACATCTCTAGCACTAAAGCTAGACCTTAGTCTACTACCAGGTAATTGTAGGTTAGGAGGTGTGACACCAAAACCCGACTTCCCCTGATACATCCCTCCTGCACCTGCTGATGCTCCGTTACCAGGGGAAAGCGGAGCAAATGAAGGGGACATCGGAGGAGTGGATGTACAACTAAACCCACCATTAGGAGATGACGACACACTCACATCAGGTATCGCAGAACCAGTAGAAGCATACACAGGGCGCAACTCCTCCCTCTTATGAGCAAAGAAGCAAACCTTCCTAGCACACCCAATCTCATCCTTACACAAACGAGTTCTATACTGTGCCGGGTGCAACCATGACTCGAACACACCATGAGCAAACTCACAATCCTCACCCTTCTTGCAGCTCCCCTTCTTAAACTCGGGGCACGGCACGCAAGTGTACTGGTACTTCTTCGGGTCTCTCCTCCTTGCATTCTCACCGGGGTGAGCAAACGGACACTCCGTCCAATCATGAGTATACGCCCTCGAACACGGCTTTATCTTGAAACAATACATTCTAAAATCATCACTTCCATAAACTCCATTGTTAATATCCGGCAATTCAGAAACCGCAAACTCCTTCTTGGAATCGGATTCTGAATCGGAACTGAACCCGGAAACTGAACCGGAATCAGAATCAGAATACCCAGATTTCAGCAGAACATCAAGCTGCTGCTTATAACTCTGCTTCGAGGGTATTTTCGGAAACATGTGGATTAAATCAGATGCCCTATTACCTGAACAAAACAACAACAACAACAACAACAACAAAAAAAAAAACAATCAATCACTAATTCAAAAGAAGACAAATAATAAAAATATTCCACAACAATAATAATAATAATAATAATAATAATAATACAAGCAATTGATAAAGTTAAGAAATAATACCGTTAGCATCAACGATGTTGGTGTTAGCGGAAGCCGAGATAAGGCGATGAACAACATAAGCAGAATTGTGAGAACCACCAGCCACAGCACAGTGAAGGGCGGTAACTCGATCAGACCCAGAAACTCGGTTAACATCAACCGATTCACCACCAAATTGAAGTACAAAATCAAGAATATTTTCACTACCGAACTGAGCGGCTATCATAAGTGGTGTCCGCTCTTCGTAAGCCATTTTGCTGGATCCAATCCGGCGAGTGTACCAAACACCCACCTCATCAATCGGAACACCACCCGACTCAACCGCGAGTTTAAAGCTGGTAACATCGTCGGAAGCCGCGTATTCGAGTAATGTTGATGTATTGTTGCAGACTTGTTCTTGGGCGATATCCATACCCATTAGTACGAATAATTAAGAGATATAATCAATATCAGAAAATATATATGGTTGTGTTTGAGTAAATGAAGAAATGGAGTGATTAATGAATGAATGATTTTTGTTTTGGAGGACAGAGAGGTAAGGGCGGCTCTTATAAAGGAAAGGAGCACCGGCCAAAGGAAGAAGGGAGGAAAGTGTGACTTTTCTGCTTTCGCCCTTGTTTCTTTTTAAGTACTTTTGGATTGGTTACTAATTATTTAATTAGTTTTTATTTTCTTTATAGGTTTGAAGAGTAATAAAGGAGGGGTCAAAAGGTCAAAGTGTTACTACGCGTTTGGGCGTGACTCTGCCTTGGTCTACGAAATGAAATTGGCATGAAATCAAAATGTTGATTCTTATATCTTAACTATATCTTCACTCACAACTATCAACTATGTGATTGCTTACTTTTATTTTTTATCATTAATTTATAATCTTTCTATACTAATCCTTTTTGCAAGGGACTTAGAAGCTAAAGAGTTGGAAGTCTTGTAACATTATCTCTACAACTCTTTGCGGAGTTACGTCATATGGACTATTTCTTCTTTTCAATACAAATTGTCTACTAACTAGTACGGAGTATTTTTTAAAAGGTTTTTAAAAAGATCGTATGTGTTATGTAAGTATGGTTTAGTGGATATATTTTCTTACTATATGTATTTAGTTAAATTATGTGATTAGAAAATGATAAAGATATTAGGAGAGCAGCTAACAGATTATTACAAACTTAATAAAGTCAACGAACTTCTTAGAAATGAAGGGGATTGCAATTAATTGATGTGATACAGTCTTGTTGCAAGTAGATTGCAGCAAAATGCAAATTTTCTACTCTTGTTAAAGTTTATATGCATAGAGATCATTGATGATCACATATACTTGTTGGCTAATTGCCTTACTATAAATAATAAAGTAAAATCTAATGATTATTGTTGATCTTTCAAGTATCCTTTTTACTAATACAGTTAAGTTACTCGATGTTCACGTGGACTTGATAGAGGGCACTAGTTTGAAGTTTCACAACTCTAGTGGATCGCAACTAGGATAAGGCCAGTCACACGTTACTTCGTGGGTCGCTCTATATTATGTCTACTATAAGTATATCTAAGTACTCCGTACTCGACAAGGAAATAATCCAAATAGCTTATCACGAAGTACTCCGAGTTGTTTTCAAAAAAAAAAAAAAGAAAAAAAAAAAAAAGAAAAACTCCGCAGTTAATTAGTTAACACCCACAAATTACGAATATGTCTTTATGTAAAGAAAATCACTATTTCAAAATCATGAGAAAATACCAGTTTATTTTCATGATAAACAAAAAAAAGTAGTGTTAATCTAGTGGTATTTGTGTAAATAAGTCAACAACTTTTATTATATGCAGGTCTCATAATGTTGATTTATTTACGAAAACATCATGCTGATTATTAATTTATTTACAGAAATATCACTAGATATATGAACGATTTTTATTTATCAAGAAGATAACCTCCTAAATTATTTCTCTTATATATATATATATTAATATATATATATATATGTGCGCAAGAGAATCTTAGCAAAGTAACGTAATTCTTACATAAATCGACTGTGTTTTAGTAAAAATGGTACGTTAATTATTGTCCCTCAAAGCTAGGCCAGACTTAAACAATCTTGTCACTAAACAAGTGAAAAACAGTTTGAGCTATCTATGAGCTGTCGAAGTTTTATTATTGAATAGGATTATTAACACCTTGCAATTTTGCCTTGGTACTATCTTGTCTATCATATTATGGTCTGCTTTTAATTGGGAAGTACTGTATATACAACTAATACAAGGCTAGTTGAGCAATGATCTTTATTATGTTTGCTTATTCCTATAATTTGGTTTAAACTCTGCATTTAGCTGACTATCCACATGTAGCTTAATACAGTGAAATATTGAGAAGTCGTAGCTAGTTGCATACGTAGTATATTGCATAGATCAATTACGACTTTTACGTGCCATCTGGATGTAAAAGGTAAGGCTACAACTTTATAACTGTTAAGGTCGTCCTTACACATAAATATCCTTAGGGTTGTTGTGATTAACTGTAAACAACTGAATTGAACTGAACTTAACTGATTGGAGCTGAACTGAATTGAACTAAACTGAAATGAATTGTTTATGAGAGAAGGAAATTAGGAATTGAACTGAACTGAACTGATTGGAATTGAACTGAAATGAAATTAAGTTGAAGAGAACAAACCCTTAGATGTTAGTTACATTTAAAAAGATGGGAAAATTATACTATAACATGTTGAAAACGTATTAAAATAGACAATTATTGATTTGGAGTGTAAACACATCATCCTTGCACTACACTGTGTGCATCATCTTAAGAATTGATTAAGTATGCAGCTGGTTGGAAGGAATAATGCAAAAGCTAGCTTTGGTGCTTGTGTCTCCTAACCACCGTGGAAGTTAAATTATAGACGTACTACTAGTATTGCATAAACATAAAGCATTCCAATAAATATAATATAATGCATACAACACAAGTCCAATGTTTTTCTAGTCTAAAGTTTGATGCCCTTTGAGCACGGCAAGCTGCATAATATTCAACTAAATCAAGTCCAATCTACATACATACTGTTGATAAGTATATTAGGTGACTCGTACTTCGTAGCTTTGTCCGCCCGATCGGGCGGACATTGCCCGGTCTGACCGGGCGGAAGAAGAAGAGGTGCCTGGCAAATTCGTTGAAGAAGCTGCTCTCGCGCCCGACCGGGCGAGCCTTCGCCCGACCGGGCGAGCCTTCGCCCGATCGGGCAGACCTTGCCCGGTCTGACCGGGCGGTGGGGGTTGGATACGTTGAAGCATTCGTATGGAGTTTTCTTCTCGCGCCCGATCGGGCAGACCTTGCCCGGTCTGACCGGGCGGAGAAGGAAAAATACGGAACGCGGATTTTGCGGTTTTAGGTTATCTTATTTTATTATTTTTTTGCCCAAGTATCTTTTAATTAGGGATTAATATAAAACCTCCCTAATATCAGTATTAGGGTTAAGAGAGACAGAGTGAGAGCCGTTCTTGAGAAATACAAGAATCATCTTTGTAATCTTTGCAGTTTATAGTGAAATCATTCGATCTCGGTGCCCGTGGACGTAGCTATCACATCGATAGTGAACCACGTAAATTCTTGGTGTTGTTCTTATTGTTTGCATTGAATTTCTTTATTGTTTTCTTGTTTGTTTTCGACCTTTGCTTCCGCTGTCGCACAACAATTGGTATCAAGAGCTCAGGTTCAATCCTTGGAGAGTTTCTTGAAGATAACAATGGCAGGAGATTCAACAATAAGAATTGAGAAGTTTACCGGGAAAAATAGTTTCGGGCTATGGCAAATTAAGATGAAGGCTCTGTTAAAACAACAGCAGATATGGCGTCCGTTGGCTCCAAAGAGTACTACTTCGGAGTCAGGAGACGGACCGACTGACTCGCAGTTAGAAGTTATGGAAGAGAAGGCACACTCTACCATATTACTTAGTCTTGATGATCAAATCATCACGGAGGTTGCTGATCAGGAAACGGCGGCTGGATTGTGGCTGAAGCTGGAGTCATTGTATATGACTAAGTCGTTGACCAACAAATTATTACTGAAACAGCGGTTGTTTAGCCTCCGGATGCAGTCAGGTACTTCCTTACGGGAACATCTAGAAAAACTTAACTCTATTTTGCTTGATTTACGTAATTTAGATGTTAAAATTGATGATGAGGATGCTGCGTTGATTTTACTTGTATCTCTACCGTCTAGCTTTGAGAATTTTGTAGAGTCTTTTGTTGTTGGTAAGGATTCTATAACCTTAGAAGAAGTGAAGGCAGCACTTCATACTAGGGAACTCAGAATGAAAGCTACGAGTGATAATGGGGATAATGGTAGTGGGTTATTTGTTAAGTCCGGAAAGTCTAAAAAGAATAAGGGGTTTAACAAGGGGAACAATGCTGGGTCGGGTGCTGGAAACGGCAAGGATGGATCTAGTAAAACTACTACTAAAACATGTTATTACTGTAAAGAACCGGGTCACTTTAGGAATAATTGTCCGGTGAGGAAAAACAAGTCCCAGGCTGCTGTAGTTGAAGAGAAACCGAATGAGAGCTATAATTCAGAGGAAGATTTAGCATTAGTCAGTTCTGCTAGGTCTGATGATTTATCTGATAACTGGGTTCTAGATTCGGGGTGTTCGTTCCATATGTGTCCACGTCGAGATTGGTTTGATACATATGAACCTCGCAATGGGGGTATGGTTATAGTCGGTAACAATGCTCCATGTAAGGTCACAGGTATTGGTTCCATGAGGTTGAGGACTGTTGATGGGCGGAGGTTAACTTTGACTAATGTACGGCATGTTCCTGCTTTAGGAAAGAATCTGATTTCATTGGGTACCCTGGATGAATTGGGGTACAATGGTGTGTTTTCAGATGGGGAGTTGTGTATTTTCAGAGGTTCTGAGTTGGTACTTAAGGGTATCAAAAGGAACACCCTCTATGTTTTTGAGGGTGTTACACTGCCTAGTTCTGCGGTTTGCGCATCTGTATCTCACCAGGAGATGACTAAGATTTGGCACATGAGGCTTGGTCATATGGGGGAGAAGGGGATGCAGCTATTGTCCAAGAGGGGTCTTCTATCCGGGGTCAAGGTTGCCAACCTTGAATTTTGTGAGCATTGTGTGTTTGGTAAGAAACACAGGTCAAAGTTCAGCAAGGGTGCTCACATTACTGATGCAGTGCTCGATTACATCCATTCAGATTGCTGGGGTCCATCTAGAGTTGAAGGTATGGGAGGTTACCACTATTTTGTGTCATTTGTTGATGACAAGTCCCGATACACATGGCTTAGGTTGCTTAAGTCAAAGGATGAGGCCTTCAAAGTTTTCAAGCAATGGAAAGCTTTGGTGGAAAATCGACAAGGAAGGAAGATCAAGAAGCTACGAACGGACAATGGGCTAGAGTTTTGCAAAGACGAGTTTAATCAGTTCTGTGCAGATGAGGGTATAGGTCGGCATCATACTGTCAGGAAGACACCACAGCAGAACGGTGTAGCAGAACGGGTTAATCAGACACTGCTAGAGAGAGTTCGATGCATGCTCTCTAATGCAGGGCTTGGGAGGAGGTACTGGAGTGAAGCTGTGTTAACAGCTTGTTATGTCATTAATAGGGGTCCTCATTCTGGAATTGATTCCAAAATTCCGTTTGAGATCTGGAGTGGTAAGTTGCCTAATTTTTCGAATTTGAAGATTTTTGGTTGTGTTGCTTATTATCATGTTATTGAGGGTAAGCTGGATCCACGAGCCAAGAAGGGGTGTTTTGTTGGGTACGGGGATGGTGTGAAGGGGTTTAGAATTTTTTCACCTTCGGAGGGTCGGGTCATTCTTAGTAGGGATGTTACTTTCGATGAAAACACCATGTATTCAATTAAAAATGCAGAGATTTCAGATTTGAGAAGGGAAGGAGACAATTTATTACAGACAGATGGGGTACTTGAGGTACATCAGTCTACCATTGCTGATTTACCTCGGGTACAATATATTGATGATGATGCTGATGTTCCAGTGCCGGGTACTCCTGAACCTGAGATTACTCCTACTCATTCTAACTCTGGGGATGAGGTGGAGCAATCTAATCAGGGGTCATCTAGTCAACCTGACACCATTCTTGAGATGCCTAAACGAGTTATCAAGAAGCCTGTTAGATTGATTGAAGAGATGGAGGGAAGAAATTGCTGTGTTGATGCGATGACAGGTTATGCATTGAGTGTAGCTGATGATGTAGAGTCATTTGAACCTGCCACATATAAACAAGCAATTAGTTGTAGTGAGTCTGCGCAATGGCTTGCCGCAATGGGTGAAGAGATGCAGTTCCTTTACAAGAACAGAGTGTGGGAACTGGTAAAGGTACCGGAAGGGAGGAAGCTTGTGGGTTGTAAATGGATTTACAAGAAGAAAGAAGGGTTGTCGGAAACTGAGCAAATACGTTTTAAGGCTAGGCTAGTTGCTAAGGGGTTCAGTCAGGTAGAAGGGGTTGATTTTGTTGAGATATTCTCACCTGTGGTTCGACATACTTCTATCCGTGTGTTATTGTCAATTGTAGCACATTTTGATCTTGAGCTGGAGCAGTTGGATGTTAAAACGGCTTTCCTTCATGGCGATTTGGAGGAGGAGATTCTGATGAAGCAGCCCGGAGGATTCGAAGCTCCTGGAAAGGAACACTATGCCTGCAGATTGCTAAAGTCATTGTATGGACTTAAGCAATCCCCCCGACAGTGGTACAAAAGGTTTGATTCTTTTATGGTTTCACAAGGTTTTGACAGGAATTCATATGATTGCTGTGTGTATCATAGTAAGCTGGATAATGGTTCCATGATTTATCTTTTGTTATATGTTGATGACATGTTGGTTGCCACAAAGAATAAATCTGATATTGCTAGATTAAAGGAGATGCTTAACTCGGAGTTTGACATGAAAGACTTGGGTGCAGCTAGGAAGATTTTGGGTATGGAGATCTACAGGGATCGGGCTAGAGGTAAGCTTTTCTTGACTCAGAAAAGCTACATTGAAAAGATTTTGTCTCGTTTTGGGATGGAAAAATCGAAGCCTATAAGTACGCCAACTACTGTTAGTTGTAAGTTGTCTTTGTCTATGTCACCTCAATCAGAGGAGGAGTTGTCTTATATGTCTAGAGTTCCATATGCAAACGCGGTTGGTTGTTTGATGTATGCTATGGTCTGTACTAGGCCGGATATTGCGCATGCTGTTAGTGTTGTAAGCAGGTTTATGGCTCGACCTGGGAGGGAACACTGGCAAGGGGTGAAAAGGATTTTTCGCTACCTGAGAGGGACAACTGATATTGGTCTTGTGTACGGGAATGGTAAGGAATGCTTGGTCACTGGGTACAGTGATTCTGATTATGCAGCTGATGTGGATACCAGGAGGTCTGTGACTGGTTATGTGTTCACTTTGGGTGGTTCTGTGGTTAGTTGGAAGTCTACATTGCAGTCATCAGTTACGTTGTCAACTACTGAAGCTGAGTATATGGCTCTAACTTCTGCAGCTAAGGAGTCTATTTGGCTCAAAGGCCTAGTAGGTGAACTGGGTATTGCACAGGATTTTGCTACAGTGTATTGTGATAGTCTAAGTGCGATTTGCTTAGCTAAAGATCAAGTACACCATGATCGGACGAAGCACATTGATGTCAGGTATCATTTCTTACGTACTGACAAGAGGATTAAGGTGAAGAAGATTGGGACTGCTGACAACCCGGCTGATTTCTTCACTAAGCCTGTTCCGTTTAGCAAGTTTAAACATTGCTTAGACTTGCTAAATATTGATTACTACGTGATGTAGTAGGCCCTGAGGGGCGAAGTTGGGGAGCTCCTGGTGTAGGTGTGTTGGCCTTAAGGTGGAGCTTGCCCGGGGCTTGTGATGCAGGTGGAGCATTATGAGTTGTTATACTTGGAGACGAGTATGTGATGGGTCTTGGTTGAAGACTTATCGGGATGTATGGCTTATGCATGAGTCCTGCATCGGGTTTGGCTTGAGATGTTTTTTCACTATGTCTTGATGGGGTCGTTTGCTGACTACGAGTTCTCGTCAAGGTGGAGATTGTTGATAAGTATATTAGGTGACTCGTACTTCGTAGCTTTGTCCGCCCGATCGGGCGGACATTGCCCGGTCTGACCGGGCGGAAGAAGAAGAGGTGCCTGGCAAATTCGTTGAAGAAGCTGCTCTCGCGCCCGACCGGGCGAGCCTTCGCCCGACCGGGCGAGCCTTCGCCCGATCGGGCAGACCTTGCCCGGTCTGACCGGGCGGTGGGGGTTGGATACGTTGAAGCATTCGTATGGAGTTTTCTTCTCGCGCCCGATCGGGCAGACCTTGCCCGGTCTGACCGGGCGGAGAAGGAAAAATACGGAACGCGGATTTTGCGGTTTTAGGTTATCTTATTTTATTATTTTTTTGCCCAAGTATCTTTTAATTAGGGATTAATATAAAACCTCCCTAATATCAGTATTAGGGTTAAGAGAGACAGAGTGAGAGCCGTTCTTGAGAAATACAAGAATCATCTTTGTAATCTTTGCAGTTTATAGTGAAATCATTCGATCTCGGTGCCCGTGGACGTAGCTATCACATCGATAGTGAACCACGTAAATTCTTGGTGTTGTTCTTATTGTTTGCATTGAATTTCTTTATTGTTTTCTTGTTTGTTTTCGACCTTTGCTTCCGCTGTCGCACAACACATACTCCAATCCTGAGTAACTACGGTGAAGAAAAAAATAACCAATTTTGAATTTTCCAAAAAAAGGTAGTTATTCATATTTGACTAATACTAGTAAATCATATCATAGTAATACTACTTAAGTTTAACTGTGCTTTTTTCGTCTCAAACTTTTTTTTTTTTTTTTTGACTTTTAGTCTTTAATTACTAAACTAGAAAACAACAAATTATTAAAATGGATGGATTGTGTAAAAGCTCATTTCAACGATTAATGTAAGGATTTACGTTTTGAATGCATTACTTTTTATTGTTACATGATAAAACATCAATGCATGGTTAGTGCAGGCGGATGCACGATTCACATGGTAAATCTCTTCCAAAAAAAAGCGGAAAAAACATTGCATAGAAATATAAAGAACATTTAGTTTAAGTGAAAAGAACATATTATAGAATTGTAAAGAACATTGTATAGAAATGTAAAGAACATTCAGTTAAAATGCAAAGAACATGTTATAAAATTGTAAAGAACATAATGTACACTTAAATAATGTTATTTATCTTCATGTTCTTTGATTGTCAGAATAATGTACTTTTATTTGTGACATATGTTAATTATTTATTTTGAAATATTCTTTGAATTTTGTCTTTAGATTATGGTGGTTGAATAAAAATAATGTTCATTACATTATATTTTCATTAGAGGTGATAAAAAATTCGGGTCGGGCTGGGCCTTAACATAATATCTCGTGTCCAAAAAACCGGGAAAATGTAGTGGGCTTTTCGGGTTTTTTTCGGGCCGAGTTTGGATTTTTTTAACTAAAAATGCATTTTTAGGCTTGTCTAAACCCGCCCTATTTTCGGCTTGGATTGGGTCGGGTCGTGCCAAAGTTGATCACCTCTAATTATCATGTTTTTAATTAATATCACGAATGTTCTTTAGATATATATAAAGAACATGAAGTTGGATGTTTTTTTTACAAAATAGGTATATGTTCTTTATAAAACAACTATATGTTCATTACCATACAGCTATATGTGATGTTCTTTATAAAACAACTATATGTTCTTTACAAAACAAATGTATGTTCTTTACTGAACAATGGAATGTTCATTCCGCGTTTTTAAAGAGAAAACGGATGCACGGAGCATCGTGCATCCGCCTCCATACAAAAAAATTTCAATAAAACATATCCTTACGTTATTTAAACATTGAAGATTGTAGAAATCATATTAAGAATTTTGACAAAGTAATTAGAGGTTTGAGAGAGTTTGAATAACTTTTAATAACAAATAATAGTTCGTAGTTATTCACTTATGTATAACAAAAATTACTCCGTAACAGATTACATAAAATGGTTTTAAGGAAATTCATTTAATAGTCAAATAGTAAAAAGTCTTATTGGCATCATGGCATGTAGAGCTGTCAATTCGGGTAAACGGGTCGGGTTTGGGTCGGTTCGGGTCAATTCAGATTAATTACATAACCTATGCGGCTCGGGTTAGGGTTGAGTCATGCTTGAACCGGGTCACGTCGGGTCATACTTCTTATCGGGATTGGGTCAGGTTAATAACAGGTCGGGTTACATTCGGGTTGGGTAAACAATAGGTCGAGTTTAATTCGGGTTTTCACGGGTTAGGGAAATTCTCGAGTTTGAGTAGGGTTCGGTTCAAGTCATTAATTTGCAGATTAGAATTAGGTCGGGTCATTCTCGGGTTTGAGTCAGGTTCGATTTAAGTCAATAATTTGCGGATTATAATCAGGTCGGGTCATTCTTGGATTCAAGTCAGGTTCGGTTTAAGTCAATAATTTGCGAGTTATAATCAGGTTGGGTCATTTCCAAGTCGGGTCATTCTCGGATTCAAGTCGGGTTATGTTCAAGTCAATAATTTGCAGGTTACAATCAGGTCGGGTCATTTCCAAGTCAGGTCATATTTGGGTTCAACTAACTATAAATAGATAATTATCATTTTTACCAAACTAATAATTTCTTTTGATTATAATATATATGACAATATACTAGGGAATTATAGTCTATAATTTAGGAAGATAATTATCTTCTTTGACCATACAACAAATATATACTATATTTAACTCTTAAATTTGACGATGATGCTCCTTTCTTCTGCTGGCCTGGACCGCCTTGGTCTCCCAAGACAAAATGTTTTGATCAACAATAATAAGGTGGTCTAAATGCATTTAAGGTGATATGAAATCAGGTCAGAAATAATTTGGGTTGAATTTAGGTCGGGTCAATAACAAGTCGTGTTAATTTCGAGTCGGGTTAGTAATAGATCGGTTTGAATTTTTGGGTTGGGTAAGTAATAGGTATGGTAAAATTCGGTCGGGTCAATAACAAGTCGGGTTGAATTTGGGTCAGTTCGATCTTCAATGACAAGTCGTGTTGATTTCGGGTCAGGTTTGTAGCAGGTTGAATTGAATTCGGGTTGGGTTAGGAATGGGTCGGGTTGAATTCAGGTTAGGATAGTAACAAGTTGGGTTAATTTTGGGTTTTGACGGGTTAAAACGAGTTTGATTAATTTCGGTTCAATTCGGGTTCGGGGCGAGTTAATTAAATTGGCCAATGTAAACCGGTAAATTGGTACAAGTTGTAAACCGGCAAATTAGCCATTTAAAAGAAAATTGCATGGTTTCACACACCCAATTGGACTCCTGACGGGTATTACGGACCATGGAAAACATTTCGGTAATTTTTATTTTCGGGCGAAAAAAGGCCAAAAAATTCCAAAAAATGAAGGCTAATATCCACGCTTTTGGAAAAATTTGGTAGGTTTCGGAGCCCGGAGTCGAAAAGTCTTGAAATTCTATGAGATACATCTAGGGGTCACATAATGCCGTTTGGAACCATATATGATCATTATTTGTTGTCATAAATGTTCTTGGTAGGCTTGAATTAATGAAAACGGTACGGTACAAGTTGTAAACCGGTAAATTGGTCGTTTAAAGGCAAATTGTATGGTTCCACGCACCCAATTTGAATCTCGGAGGGTATTAGGCACCATGTTAAACATTTCAGATATTTTTATTTTCAGGCGAAAAAAAAATCAAAAAATTTCAAAATTGAAGGCTAATAGCCACGCTTTTTGAGAAATTTTAGAGGTTTCAGGGCTCAGTGTAGAAAAGTATTAATAATTTAGGAGATACATCTGAGGGTCATATAATGCCGTTTGGAACCATATATGATCATTATATGTTGTCATAAATTTTCATAGTAGGCTTGAGTTAATAATGCCGTTTGGAACATATAATTTTCATAGCGTGGATATTAGGCTTGAGATACATCTGAGGGTTATATAATGTCGTTTGGAACCGGTAATTAAATTGGTCGTTTAAAGGAAAATTGGATGGTTCCACCAACCCAATTGGACTCCCGAAGAGTATTAGGGATCATGGTAAACATTTCGGTAATTTTTATTGTCGGACGAAAAAAAAGTCAAAAAATTCCAAAATTGAAGGCTAATATCCACGCTTTTTGAGAAATTTTGTAGGTTTCGGGACCCGGTGTCGAAAAGGCTTGAGATTTTAGGGGATACATCTTGGAATCATATAATGTCGTTTGGAACCATATATGATCATTATATGTTGTCATAAATGGTCGTGGTAGGCTTGAATAAATGAAATCAGTGAAAGTTGTAAACGGAAAATTGGTCGTTTAAAGGAAAATTGTATGGTTCCACCCACCCAATTGGGCTCCCGGAGGGTATTGGAGACCATGGTAAACATTTTGGCAATTTTTATTTTCTGGCGAAAAAAATCAAAAAAATTCAAAATTGAAGGCTAATATCCACGCTTTTTGAGAAATTTGGAGTCTTCGGTGCACGGTGTCTAAAAGTCTATAAATTATAGGGAATACATCTTGGGGTCATATAAAGTCGTTTGGAATCATATATGATCATTATTTGCTGTCATAAATGTTCGTGGTAGGCTTGAGTTAATGCAAATATGCAATCGATGCAAGTTTAAACTGGTAAATTGGTCGTTTAAAGGCAAATTGGATGGTTCATTCCATTCACCCAATTGGAATCCTGGGTGTATTAGGGAATATGGTAAACATTTCGGCAATTTTTATTTCCGTGCAAAAAAAATCTAAAAATGAAGGTTAATATCCATGCTTTTTTAGAAATTACGAAGGTTTCGGGGCTTGGTGACAGAAAGAAATGAGATTTTAGGGACACATCTCGGGGTCATATAATTTCGTTAGGAACCATAAATGATCATTATATGTTGTCATACATGTTCGTGGTAGGCTCGAGTTAATGAAATCGGTGCAAGTTGTAAACCGGTAAATTGGCCGTTTAAAGGCAAATTGGATAATTCCACCCACCCAATTAGACTCTCGGAAGGTATTAGTGACCATGTCAAACATTTCGGCAATTTTTAATTTCCGGCGAAAAAAGGTCTAAAAATTACAAATTGAACGCTAATATCCACGTTTTTTGAGAAATTTTGGAGGTTTCGGGGCCAATTATCGAAAAGTCTTGAGATTTTAGTAGATACATATCGGGGTTATATAGCCGTTTGGAACCTTATATGATCATTATATGTTGTCATAAATGTTCGTGATAGGCTTAAATTAATGAAATCGGTGCAAGTTGTTAATTGGTAAATTGGCCGTTTAAAGGCAAATTGGATGGTTCCACCCACCCAATTGGACTCATAGAGGGTATTAGGGACCATGGTAAACATTTTGGCAATTTTTAATTACGGGCGAAAAAAAGTCAAAAATTTTCAAAATTGAAGGTTAATATCCACGCTTTTTGAGAAATTTTGGAGGTTTTGAGACCCGGTGTCGAAAAGGCTTGAGATTTTAGGGGATACATCTTGGAATCATATAATGTCGTTTGAAACCATATATGATCATTATATGTTGTCATCAATGACCGTGGTAGGCTTGAATTAGTAAAATCGGTGAAAGTTGTAAAATGGAAAATTGGTCGTTTAAAGGCAAATCGGATGGTTCGACCCACCCAATTGGACTCCCGGAGGGTATTAGGGATCATGGTAAACATTTCGGCAATTTTTATATCCAGGCGAAAAAAAGTCAAAAAATTCCAAAATTGAAGGGTATGTAATATCCACGCTTTTTGAGAAATTTCTAATGTTTCTGGGTCCTGTGTCGAAAAGAATTGAGAGTTTAGGGGATACATCTCGGGGTCATATAATGCCGTTTTGATCCATATATGATCATTATATGTTGTCATAAATGTTCATGGTAAGCTTGAGTTAATGAAATCGGTGCAAGATGTAAACCGGTAAATTGGTCTTTTATAGGCAAATTGGATAATTCCACCCACCCAATTAGACTCCCGGAGGATATTAGGGACCATGGTAAACATTTCGGCAATTTTTAATTTCGGGTGAAAAAAAGTTAAAAAATTCCAAAATTGAAGGCTAATATCCACGCTTTTTGAGAAAATGTGGGGGCTTCGGGTATAGTTGTCAATTCGGGTAAACGGGTCGGGTTTGGGTTGACAAGAGTGGGTCGGGTCAATTCGGATTAATCCATAACCTATGCGGGTCGGGTTAGAGTTGTCTCATGCTTGAATCGGGTGACATTGGCTCATAATTCTTACCGAGTTTTGGTCGGGTTAATAACAGGTGAGGTTTCATTCGGGTTGGGTGAACAATAGGTCGGTTTTAATTCTGGTTTTCACGGGTTTTAACGGGTTAGGGTAATTCTTGGGTTCGAGTCGGGTTCGGTTCAAGTCAATAATTTGCATGTTAGAATCAGGTGAGGTCATTCTCGGGTTCGAGTCGGGTTCGGTTCAAGATAATAATTTGCGGGTTATAATCAGGTCGGGTCATTTTGAAGTCGGGTCATTCTCGGGTTCAAGTCGGGTGGAGTTCAAGTCAATAATTTGCGGGTTATAATTAGGTTGGGTCATTTCGAAGTTGGGTCATTCTCGGAGTCGGGTCAAGTTATGTTCAAGTCAATAATTTTCAGGTTATAATCAGGTCGGGTCATTTCCAAGTCAGGTCATATTCGGGTTCAACTAACTATAAATAGATAATTATTATATTTATCAAGATAATTATTTCCTTTGATTATAATATATATGGAAATATACTAGGGAACTATAGTTTATAATTTAGGAAGATAATTATCTCCTTTGACCATACAATAAATGTATTTAACTCTTATTTGAGGATGATGCTCCTTTCTTTTGTTGGCATGGACCGACTTAGTCTCCCTAGACAAAATGCTTTGATCAACAATAATAAGGTGGTCTAAATTGCATTTAAAGTGATTTGAAATCGGTTCAGGAACAATTTGGGTTGAATTTAGGTCGGGTCAATAACAAGTTGTGTTGGTTTTGAGTCGTGTTTGTAACAGATCGGGTTGAATTTTTGGGCCGGGTTAAATAATATGTCTGGTAAAATTCGGGTCGGGTCAATAACAAGTCGGGTTGAATTTGGGTCAGGTCAATAACAAGTCGGGTTGATCTCAGGTCGGGTTTGTTAGAGGTTGGGTTAAATTCGGATCGGGTTAGGAACATGTCGTGTTGAATTCAAGTCAGGTTAGTAACAAGTCGGGTAAAATATGGGTTTTAACGGGTTAAAACGGGTTTGGGACAATTTCGGTTCAAGTCGGGTTCGGTTCAGGTCAATAATTTACGGATTACATTTGAGTCGGGTCATCTCCAGATCAATTCATGTTCGGGTCTCACATACTCGGGTCAACTCGGGTATAGAGTTGGTTTCAGGTCGGGTTTGGGTCACCATTTTTTCGAATTCAAATAGGTCGGTTAATAATCGGGTTTGAGTCGGTATTTCGGGTCGGGTCAACTTTTGACAGCTCTAATGGCATGCATAGGAAAATACAGCTACATACTATGGAGTACTCCGTAACATTGAACATATTTGCGTAATTTTTGCTTTTTGAAAAATTGAAATCATTTTTTTAAAAGATAAAATATAAGAAAAAATTAGGAACGGCTACACACAATACAGTAACCTAAATTATCAAAAATTGAAAAAAATAGAAAATATGTTGTCCATAAAGGGGTCATATCTTGATGTATCGGAGTGTAATATCTCAAAGAAGCAACATAATCTACAATAGAAATCATTGATCAAAAATTTTAAGGTACAACAGCCTGTACCTTGCTTTGTACAGATAAAAAACGCGGAAATAACATCTAGATATTTTATAAAAAATAAATAGTTATTTTATATTAAAAAAAACATGAATATGTTTTTGTAAAGAACATCCAATTTTATGTTTTTTTTTAATATTTAATTTTTTATTTCTAAAGAACATCTGTAATATTAATAAAGAACATGAAAATATTATGTAATGAACATTATTTTTTATATCTACCATAATTTTAAAACAAAATTCAAAAAACAATACACAATAAGCAATGAATTAACATTATATCACAAATAAAATTACATTACATTGACAATTAAAGAATATGAACATATGTTTTTTTCACTATTTTTTGTGCAAATATGTTCCTTTTACTTTAGACATATGTTTTTTACATTTTAATAGTACGTTTTTTTTATATTCTTTATATTTGTAAAGTATGTTCTTTCCGCAAAATAGTTGTATGATGCAAGGTACTCACGATCATTGATAACTTGATAGCTTATTTTTATCAAACACGTGGGCTAATGTATACTTGCTGACCAAAATTTACTAAAGCCAAAATAGTGACTTAGCACTGTGTTAAAGACTTTGAGGTCATCAACCTGAAGAACTTTACTTTATATAATCAGTAAAGGAAACAAAAAATAAATTAAAATTAGTAGCTAGCTAAGCTTAATCAGTAATCACCCATTTGCGCGTTTTTTTTTGTTTCCTTTATCTTTTAACTTTTTAAAAACGATGAATTTGCGCGTTTCTAAATGCATATGGATATAGAAATAGTGGTCTGGTAGTCTTACGTTAATTGTTGATGCAGGACTTTCTTGCTATTGGAAATCTAGTGTTAAATTATGTTGTCTTTATTGTGGGACGAAAGTCCGTACAATTCACAATAGTGAACGACATTTGACTATTCATAGTTATAGTCTTATAAACCTTATCGTTATAGATCGAAGTTATAGTACATACGGATCAGAGTAGTACGTAGCACTCGTGATCTCGTGCTGGTTGGTAACTGTTGTAAGACTAAACATCGAGTTTTGAAAGAAGATGGTCCTAAATTTTAAGACAATCTCCAATAGTGAGACTCAAGTTTGAGTATTGAAATATAAAATGAGTTGTTTTTTACTTTCAATGATGATACCATACTCACTTCTCAATTTAGCAACTCATGTGAATCCTAATTTCTCAATGGTGAGACTCTCTAAAATATACAGATGTCACTTTCAATTTATGACTCATCAAATCCATTTCTTTTTTATTATCAAATATTATAAGATTAAAAAAAAGGTAAAACTTAAATAAATTACAAAATGTATTAGAATATTAACAAGGGGCCCACACTTTTTGTCAAATGAGACTCAAAGTTGAGTATCTAAACTTAGCAACTTTATTTGAGAGTTGTTAAGTTTAGATACCAACTTATTGGTATACATTGCAAAAAATACTCTCTCTCTCATAAAAATACTCACTTGAGTCTCACCGTTGGAGATGATCTTAATTTAAAATAAATGTTGTTGATTTGGCAACTTGTGTGTAAAAAAAAAAAAAAGGGCAATTACCTTGATTAGCCTTATTAATGTTGTTGTTAAGTCAACATTAGGTTAGTTCATCTATATGCACTACCATCTTATAAGTTTTGACATGCTCTCTATTTTAACGCAGTTTCTATTTTATTTTTGTTTTGTTTTTGTTGTATTTCTAAAACTTATTTACTACCTCCGTTAATTATTATGTGCAACAAAGGAATATTTTATATTTCACAAATAATATCCCTTTGTTGCATATAATAATTAACAGAGGTAGTATGTACCTATTGTGCAACTTATAATTTGAGCTTATTATATTTTATTTGAACTTGATATTATATGTGGCTAATTATAATAAGTCAAAACAAGCTAAACATAAATAGCAAAATCTTGTCTAAACATATAATTACCAAAACGCACTTTCTTCAACATATCTTATCAGATACATGTGGTAATTATCTCATGTAACTTCGATCCCCTTCGAGTGATATACTTATCTCATGTACAAAAAAATTTAATTTAGGTAGCTTGCATCGTAATGGTGGAATCTCAAAGGTAAATAACAAAATACGACTTAGTAAAATGTCTATCTACATTAAGTCATAAACATATAATTAAAGACAGTTGGGAATGACATGTGAGATTATGAGGCCTTTCATATAGTCGCATAATACACAAATAGAAGATACCTCAAAAACGAGCAAACAACTCGATCTCGTTATACTAAAAAATGCATGCATGGAAGCCCATGATATTGACAAATGACAATACTAGTGGTACACTAGTACATGCCCAAATAGATGGGTATAAAAAGTTATTGGATACAACTCTTTTTAGAGTTTCAATATGATATTAGGTCACGGAACTAGCCACTTGAAAGTTAGAACGTCTTTTAATTCGGAAAAGATTATTGCTCGATTAATTACATATAGTACGCACTTAGGTACTTGTTAATTACTACCTCCGTTACATATTATTTGAAATGATTTGATATTTTATTTGTTGCAAATAATATGCAACGGAGGTAGTAATAAAGTTCTCAATATTTATTTTTACCAATGCAAATCCCAATAATGGTAACAGCTTCATTGCTAAGGGTTCGTTTGGCATTGCTGTGGTTTTCTGTTTTTTGGTTTTTTGTTTTCCAAAAGTATATGATATGTGTCCCATAATGAATCAAAAATTATATAAACTTATTAAAATTATGATAATTTTGAAAACTGACAACAGAAAAGTGAAAACACCCTTTTCTTGTTTCCTGTTTTTGGTTTTAAAAAAAAGGAAACTGAAAACCAAAACTGATGTCAAACAAACCCTAAACTAATCGATTCCTAATGCGTGATTCGTTACATGCAAACCAGGCCCATTGTCAAAGAAAAAAGAAGATGAGAGTTGAAAAATACACCAGCAAAATTCTTCTTATTGTGGTCTTTCCGATGAATATTGAGGTGATATGGGAGCTTGATGCTCGTACCTACCCACAAAACCGGCATATCGGAGTATCGACTACACACGAAAATGTTGATTTTTAAACAATATGAACATGCCAGCTAAAATTGTTATGTACGACAGTACGACTGTACGAGTACGTACATATAGTTGAGTAAAACTATCAAGTACCAACGAGGCCTAGGTGTATTATCGAAAACTCGAAAACTAAGGGCCTATATACAATCAGTTACAAGTTCGTGATATTTTTTTTTTTTTTACAAAAATAAGTCTAAAATTAAAAAGGTCCCTTGATTTTGGGTTCGGAGACTGCATTTAACAAGTTTGTTGCATTGTAACCCAATAACCGGCCCATTAGTAAAATTCTGGCCCACCCGATAAAAGACATAGTCCTATATTGCCATATTGGGTATGAATTTTTAAAGTACCTTTTGTTTTCAATTGGCCCATTTGTAGAGTTAAGAATACCCAATATGTTGTTTTTAGTTGTGTGATTGGCTAGACTTGAATAATGGAGTAATGGATCAAATTCTTCTGCACTGGACTTATAACAGTCTTTATCAAATGGCTAACAAGCTTCATAAAATGAAAACCATCCTATTTTTGTCAAGAACTCAGTTTTTGTCACTTATGAACTTTGATCTTGTGTGTTGGGTTGGTGACAAATATCACCCCCACGAGGCTACAGAACATAAGTTAGCCTCCGATGTGGAGTTGATGTGGAGGTTCGAGAAAACCCTCGTCAATGTCGTACTAAGGTTATGTTTAGTTTACCTTATTTAAGTACAATAACTTATTTATGATCAAATTTTAAAAAAAGTCACCTCAAATCTACCTTAAAAAAAGGGTTATCTCTATTGTTTATGTGCATTTTTTTTTATTATTTATTTATCTATAGCTATCTTTTGTTCCATGATGAAAAATTATGAAAATTACTTATTAAAAAATGCGCATGTAAACAAAACATAAAGCAAAAATGGAGAAGTCATTTTTGTTCCCAAGTCATTTTTGTTCCCAAACACAAACTTAAAGGGATGAGCTTCCCACTTTGACTAGTAATATATTTATATCACAATATATACACACACTTATAATGATATCCGAAGTATACCACAATCGCCACTAGTTTTATAAAAGCCAAGGACAATTGTTCTAGTTAGAAAGAAGAGTATATCTAATCTAGCTAGAAATTTCATGAGTTTTCCCTATAGTATTATAAGTATATTTTTGAAGGAAATTGAAATATAGGTTTTTCTTCTTAACAATAACATTTCTATGGAGACTTAGATTAAATCAGTAGATTGGATAATTCTTCGAGGCATTGTTTGATCACGTACATACTCAATTACGACTACATTTTAAAACTTTATTAAACTATGAGATATTTTAGTACATATATTTCATACACTACTTATTCATCGCCACTTTCTTAATCACAAGACAACTTACCTATAAAATTTCAACGATTCCTACAGTAAAATTTAAGGTAATAACACACTTGTTCCACCCCACACCCATAATAGAGAGAATGACTGGAATTGATCGACTTGAGAAAAATGTGCGGAACGTTTATGGTTGTAACTTCTCGTCAACATAATTCGTGGCATGCAATGAAATAATTATATATCATTGTCTTAACTTTACCTTTTTTTTTTTTCCCCTCTTCTTTAATTTTTGGCATGATCGATACCACCTTGAGAAAAATATCTGTCATGTGAACGAACAAGTAATAGTGTCATAGTGATACATATATTTGACGGTGTATAATAGAGTCACAACGTAAGATTTAAATCACAAAACAAAATAGATTCATGCCAAAAAATAGCATATTACTAATAGTTGCTTTCCTTATTATGCATTACAAATTTACAATATAATGACTTCGTGAGTAGTTGCAATCGTACAATCTTTTACTAGGACCACCACTTTATGCCAACTCTATGCCTATTCACACTTGATAATAACAGTTTTTTTATTTGATAAGATATGTGGTGTCCCTCGTATCACCTGAGGGATGGGGTGAGGATCGAACTCTGATCACACTAGGGGAAGATGGATGGAATAATCATCCCTCACTACTTGATCCTCAGATAATTATAGAATTGAAACCGTTTAATTTATTAATGCAATTCCAGTAAAAAAAAATAAATCAAAAAAATGTCATAGATGAAGATATTAAACTTCAATTCGTTGAAGAGAGTTTGATCAACTATACTATTAGCATTGTTTTATTAGTAAATCAATTGGTAAGAACATTTATTGACTTTAATATATGGTGGGTTGATTGTATCGTGTGGTCAGTCATCATGAGATTACACAGTTAGTGTTTTCTCCAGGTTTTAGATGAACTTATACGGTTTAATTAGGCTGTTTAGCTCAAAAATAGGTGCAAGTTCGTTGATATCTATTACATTTCATGCTGTCAAAGTATTTGTTCCAAACATATTGATTAGAGCACGGATGGGAGATAAATGAGACACATCTATGCAAAGGAGGCAACATCATCTAACTGATTCGAGATCAAAAAGGAAATTTTCTAACAGAAACGAACATATACACCTACAATAATTTTGATACTTAATTTTTGAACCAATTGTTTTAGGGGAATTTACGTACTGACGTACTAAGCACCGTTCCTTAAAAACAAAAAAATGTACAAAGCACCAAATTTTGGCATATACACACTGTTTGGCAAATAGCTTTTTGTTTGTTTTTTGGCTTTTTAATTTGATCAAGCAATCAAAAAATATGTTTAGTCGTTGGCTTTTCTATTGTTTTTTTTTTTTAAAGGTAAAGTAGTTTTTAGCTAAAAGCCAACAAAATCATACTCGTATTAGCCTTTTCTATTGACTTTTGACTCACCTTTTTTACTAATATAAACAACTAACAATCACAACTAATTTTGCCAAATAAGTAAACACCTTATTTAAAAGTCAGGCAAACTAGTTAACAACTAAAAGTCAATCGCCGATTGCCAAATACCCACATTTACCGTATTAATTTATTATTATGTACTTGTATTACATTACATATGCAGTAACACCAAAATAAATAAATAAATAACAAACAAAACATATACAGTAACAAATTTTACTATATACAAAGTATGCGAATTGATCATTTCTCCACGTGCATATATTTGAATTTCTGCCGACTTGTAGTTTATTTAGTCATAGACTTCGATTAATAATAGTCATATTCAATTATTCAAACTAATAAAAAGAGTTAATTGGAATTTGCTGTACTATAATAAATAATTTTTTGGTACGGAACATTATTTACTTGTTAATAGTAATTGTTTCGGATGAAAACAATCGAATCTCGGAAGATCCTTTTATCTTGAGGGAACTTGGTCTCGGTCCGAACGACGCAGGAGCCGAGGGTTTCCTGCACAACAAATACACGTAAACTAGCCTCGGGGGGGACGCCGAGGAAGGCCCCTCCGATGCTTAAGTCAGTATATTAGAGAGAGAAAGCTGTGCAAGAGTTTAGTTGCTTGAGGCTTTATTGTCTTACCAAGAATTGACCAAATTGTTGGCTTTTATACCTTGGCTAATGAAGGAGGCGGATTGGGCCCGGAAGTCAGTTGGGCTGGGCCAAGCTGATTGGGCCGTTGACTGACCTTGACATGGCTTTGAGGATGTTGATTTTTGACTTTAGCACATTTGGAGAGTTGAACCTTAACCTTGGGCTTTTAATTGGATCATTCAGTGACCAGGCCCAATTGGACTAAATTGGACCCAAACAGTAATAATTTAGTACGGATCATTATTTACTTTTTTTTTTTTTTTTAAACAAATTATCTACTTGTTAATAGTAACATAAAACCCGTTTTCTAGAAAATTACGCGAGATACTCTATTATACAGAACATGTCACTTAGGCAAATAATAAGGGTTTAGAATTAACCGTGCAAGTGTGCTACATTGCATTGTCTAAGTGGCCACTAGCCACAATTAAGTCTTAATTACGTGAAGCTGATCTAGGATTATCATTAGCGAGCTGAACTTATCACATAGTACCGATTAAGGGGAGAAAATCATATGTCCCATATTTTGTGTCCCATTGGTGTTTCACTAAATATGATTGGTTCTTAAAATATTTATTTGCCTTTTAAAATTTGAGAAGTGGGACCTTGTAATTATTACAACTAATAATATTAAGTGGAACACAAATGGAACATAAAAAATGGGACAGAGAATTTAAACCCCCGATTAAGTGTGTGTCTCATTATACTATCTTTTATTTTGTTTTAATCATGTTGCTTCTCTCGGCTACTCTACTCTGACTCACCAAGACATTTATCCTTCTATGGACAACAAATTTTCTTATTTTTACTCCTTGATATAGGACATAGTCTTGTGATGAGAGGACACTCTTTATTTTCACACCATGTATTTTACCTTTTAAGAAAATTATATATATATATATAGGGGAGGGATCCGGTGAGAATAGGTCCATATGTGAGAATTCATACTTATATGAGAACTGATTTTAAATTTAGAACATGTGAGTAAAAGTTTAGAACATGTGTGTAAAAATTTAGAACATGTGGGTTTTAGAAACGGGTTCAGAGTGTGCCGAAGGGTCTGCCTTCATGCTGAGCCGAAGCTGGACTGGTCCAAATGTGCTGAATGGGTCCAAGATCCCGAAGACCCTCACATGAAGTATGCCACTCCAATCGAAGCTGAAATCCTTAAGGCTGAGGAAGCCGAGGAAGAAGCTGAGAGGATGGAGTTGGAGGCTGAGCAGAGGGAAAGGGAGGCTCGGCAGAGTGCAAAGCCTGCTTCTTCTGCTGCTGGAGCTGAGACCACCATTGGGCCCAATGAAGCTGATCAGTCTGATCCTCAGGCTGAAGCATAGGAACTCGGGCAGTCGTCTTCAGAATCTTGCGGTTCATCATGCGCTCAACTTTAGACTTGCCGCTTTCTGAATTTTTGCCTTTTGTTTTTTTTTTTGCTTCAGCTTGCCTTATCGTACAACAGCTTATTATATTTTTATTTTGCCTGTACGTATTTCGGCAGCTGTTACTTTCCGCTTGTGGGCGGCTGCCGACTATTTTTGTAATTCAACATTTTTATTTCAAAGAAGTTCACTTTCTCAGCTTTCTTGTGTATTTTTTTTTCTTCGCTTTACCAGTCTTCGCACTTTACTGCTTTCTTTGAATGATCTTTCAAATATTTGCTAAGTGCAGAACTTCGGCTAGCGAGAATCATTTCTGCTGAGACTTCTTTTTGCCGTTTGTACTCGGATGTTTTCAACTTGTGAAAAAACTGACATAAGTATCAAACTTCGGCTGAGCTGAAGGGTATTAGATCAGTTGTGCCATTTCTCTATTTCCCTCTGCCCCCCAGAAATCTGAAGATGAGGTCTTCTGAATTCTGGAATGGCTGATAATTTTTCTCGGCTAAGCCGAGGATCTTTGAACACTTTGCTTTATTTTCTACATCTGTTTTTAAAGTACTGATTTCCCACCTGAGAGTTTTCACTCTAGAGATGGTACTCTTGTGACACTTTCTTCAATTCATCCAAGGGAACAACTATCCGAAACACCATGCCGGGGCAGCAGTTTATCTGAAGTACGAGGCATCATCATGCAATACTTCAGAGTTGCAACTACCACCCGGAACTGATTCATCCGAAGTACAAGGCATCACTATGCAATACTTCGGGGCTTTATCAGTTCCTATTTTTTAGGCTATGTTTCGGATAAGTCTATGACCTTTTTGCCCAAAGGAACAGATTCTCCGAAGTACAAGGCATCACTATGCAATACTTCGGGCTTGTATCTTTTTTTGGCAGGTTTTACGGCTTGCCGAGGTACAAGGCATCATTATGCAATACCCCGGACAGCGCCGAATGAAACCTTGAATTTTTGAAAAACCGTAGAAAGCATAAAGACTTAAAGAATACACGCAATCTGAATGAATACTGGCTCGATGGCCTTTTTATAAACAAAATCAGTGTACTTACATAGATTGTACTATCCGAAGGATTTACACATAGTATTTTTTGAGCACATCGGCATTCCAATGGTTTTTCAGCTCGGTGCCATCCATTTGTTTGAGTCTGAAGGTACCGGGCTGAAGCTCTTGATAAATTTCATAAGGTCCCTCCCAAGATGCTGAGAGTTTGCCATGAATGCGACTTTTTTGAACAGCTGCAGCATTCCTCAAAACTAAATCCCCAACTCTGAGAGGTCGTTGATAGACTCTTCGGTTGTAGGACTTGCTCATTCTGAGCTTGTGTGCAGCCATCCTTTCTCGGGCTAGATCTCTAATCTCGTCAAGGAAGTCGAGGGACTCTTTCATGAGCTGCTCATTTTCCTCGGCTGAGAAGAGATTCACTCGTAGGCTTTCTGAGCCCACTTCCACTGGAAGCACTGCTTCGGATCCATACACCAGCTGAAAAGGTGAATGCCCCGTTGCCTCCTTCTCGGTTGTCCGGAGTGACCAGAGGGTTCCCGGAAGTTCCTCTACCCACTTGGACTTTTGATCCTCTACTCTTTTTCTGAGAGCGTTAAGGATCTGTTTATTTGCGGCTTCGGCTTGGCCATTACTCTGAGGGTGGCAAACCGCGGAGTAAGCCAATTTTATCCCGAATTGATCAGTGTATCGGCGCAAGGGCAGGTTGTCAAACTGTCTGCCGTGGTCGAACACAAAAACTTTTGGGATGCCGAACCGAGTTATTATGTTCTGCCAGATGAACTGTCTGACAGTTTGCTCAGATATGCCTGAAGCAGCTTCCGCTTCAATCCATTTGCTGAAATAGTCGATTCCGACTATCAGCCACTTTCTTTTGTATGGGGCCTCGGGAAAGGGTCCCAGAATATCCAACCCCCATTGTGCAAATGGAAGAGGATTAAGAATTGGCTGGAGATCTTGGCATGGCCGATGGATTACCGGTGCAAATTTCTGGCATTTCTCGCATTTTCTGACCATGTTCTTTGCATCCGAGATCATTGTAGGCCAAAAATACCCTGCCCTGAGAGCTTTGTGGGCTAAGGTTCTCCCTCCTATGTGGTTTCCGCAGATGCCGAGGTGAATCTCTCGGAGAATATAGTCGGCATCCGTTGGACCCACGCATTTCAATAATGGAGCGGAGAAGGATTTTCTGAGGAGTTGGCCGCCGAAGACGAGGAATCGTGAACTGATCCGCTTTATCTTGGAGGCCGAATTCCTATCCTCGGGGAGCTCGTCCCTGAGTTTATAAGCCAGGATGTCATCCATCCAGCTCGGCTCGAGTGCAGCGCAGCAGATTGATATTGCTTCGGCTACACTCTTTTCTCGGCGCACCTCCACATAGACAGAACGGCTTAACTCAGTCAGAGTTGAGCTTGCAAGTTTGGAGAGTGCGTCCGCTTGAGCATTTTGACCCCTTGGGATCAGCTCTACTTCGAAAGATCTCAGCTTCGCAATTGTCGATTTGATCCTTGTGAGGTAAGCTGCCATTGAAGGCTCTTTAGCCTCATACTCCCCCCGGATCTGATTGGCGACCAGCTGAGAATCTGTCTTGAGGTAGACATGCTCGGCTTCCAACGATATGCACAGGTCTAAGCCAGCAATGGCTGCTTCATATTCGGCCTCGTTGTTAGAGGCTTTGAATGAAAATTTTAGTGCATACTCGAAGGTTTTGCCTTCGGGAGAGGTGATGACGACCCCTGCCCCCGAACCGTTCACGGTGGAGGACCCATCCGTGAAGACGGTCCAGATTTTCCTCCTTGCATCCAGAGTCTCCTGATAGGAGCACTCGGCCAAGAAGTCTGCCAAGGCTTGCGCCTTGATGGCTGTTCTCGGCTGATAACCGATACTGAACTCGGTGAGCTCGAAAGCCCACTTTGCTAGTCTACCGGATTTTTCAACCTTGCCGAGGACTTTCTCTAACAGCTGATCAGTTAGAACCGCTATTTGATGAGAATCAAAATAGGGTCGCAACTTCCGAGCAGCCACCACCACTGCATAAGCCACTTTTTCTAACAATGGGTAGCGCGTCTCGGCATCCGTCAGGGTGTGGCTGACGAAATAGATCGGCTGTTGAACTTTTTCTTCTTCCCTTAGCAGCACCGCGCTTACCGTGGCTGGACTGACCGCCACGTATAAGTATAGGATGTCTCCTACGACTGGCCTTGCCAGTGTTGGGAGTTGAGCCAGGTGTTCACGGAGCTGCTGAAAGGCTGACTTTTGTTCGTCTCCCCATTCAATGCCTTTTGAATTTTGGAGCTTCAACGCCTTGAAGAAAGGGAGCCCTTTGTCTGAGGCTCGTGAGATGAACCTGGACAAGGCAGCCATTCTCCCGGCTAGACGCTGAATATCCCTTTTTGTCTTCGGCTCGGGGAGGTCTAAAGCAGCTTGTACTTTGGCGGGGTTTGCATCAATCCCCCTCTTGCTGACCATGAAGCCGAGGAACTTGCCTGACTTCACGCCGAAGACACATTTCTTCGGATTCAGCTTCATTTTGTATTTTCTGAGGGTGGCGAAGGTTTCGGCTAGGTCCGTGACATGATCTTTTTCTTTTATGCTTTTGACGATTGAGTCGTCAACATAAACCTCCATGTTTCGGCCTTTTTGCTCGGCGAAAACCTGATCAACCAACCTCTGATATGTTGCCCCCGCATTTTTCAATCCGAAGGGCATCATTCTGTAATTGTACAACCCGGAACTTGTTATGAACGCTGTTTTAGCTCGGTCCTCGGGGTGCATGAAGATCTGATGGTATCCCGAGAATGCGTCCATGAAACTGAGCAGAGCATGCCCGCTTGTCGAGTCGACCAGTTGGTCGATCCTCGGCAGCGGATAGGAGTCCTTGGGACATGCCCTATTCAGGTCCGTGAAGTCAACGCACATCCTCCAGTTACCATTTGCCTTCTGAACCATTACAACATTGGCCAGCCACTCCGGATACTGACAGGGTTCAATGAACCCAGCATCTAGGAGCTTATCGACCTCAGCTGCGATGTTCTGGTTCTTTTCGGCGGAGTAGTTCCGCTTTTTCTGCTTAATGGGTCGACTGGAGGGGTCGACATTAAGCCTATGGGAGACGAAGTCCGGATCAATCCCGGGCATTTCTGCGGCTGAGAAGGCGAACACGTCTCCACTGGCCCGTAGGAGTTGGACGAGTGCCGCACGGGTGTTTGGCTCCAGTGACGACCCGATGCTAACACATCTGTTCGGATCTCCTACGGTCAGTTCTATTGACTCGGTCAGGTCATCCGTCTCCATGCTCTTAGAGTTGGATTCCTCGAATTCCGGCCTGCTATCAATATTAGCAGACTTTCCTGACCGCGGCTGGCCATCAGAGTCGTTCGGCTCTGAGGCGGAGTCAGCCTTTTGGCCCCCATCAGATTTCTCGTTGTCTGGGGCTTCATTAGCCGAAACGTCTGAGCCTCTCGGCTTTTTGGCGTTTCGGTCCCGGTGCTTTTCCTCCCCATCGCCACGGTCGCCTCGGCGAGACGTGGATGGCTTGAGGTGATTGCATCGGCGGGCTTCTTTTTGACTGCCCTTTATTTTCTCGGAGCGTCCCTCGTCTGAAACGTATATCATGATTTGATGATACGTGGAGACGACTCCTTGAATGCCGTGAATGAGGGGTCTCCCCATGATCACGTTGTATGCAGATGGAGCATCTACGACCAAAAATTCGGCCATGATATTCCTAGCTGCTCGGCCTTCGCCGATGGTGACAGGAAGTGTAATCTTCCCGTCAGGATACGATGAAGAGCCGTTGAATCCAGACACCGGGTAGGGTGCGGGGGCCAGGTGCTCGGCTCCCATCCTCAGCTGGTCGAACGCTCCTCGGAAGAGGATGTTCGCCCCGCTACCGCCGTCGACGAGGGTCCGCCAGACGTTGCGGTTGGCGATGCCCAGAATGATTACTAGTGGGTCATCGTGGGGGTATACCACCCCCTCACAGTCTTCGGCTGTGAACAGGATGTTCGGCGCCGGTGACTGGGACTGCCGAAGCTCAGCCTGATGAATCTGATGGGTTAGACCCCTCAGTTGGCGTTTGGCTGTGCCTCGCGAGATTCCCCCGGAAATAACTAGGATGTCGAGGGACTCCTTGCCCTGAGGTCCCTTATCCTTCTTCCGAGCGAAGTTGAGGTCCTGCCGAGAATCTTTTTCAGCTTTTTTCTCCTCGCGCCTGTCCGCGAGGTATTGGCTCAGGTACCCCTTGCGGACCAGATCCTCAATCTGGTCCTTCAGCTGGACGCAGTCCTCGGTGCGATGTCCGGGTGAGTCATGGAACTCGCACCACTGGTCCTTTCCCCTCGTCTGATGCCAGGGAGGCAACGGACGAGGTTTTTTGAATCTCCCCTCGTCCTTCGTCGTGCTGAAAATCTTAGCACGGGGAAGGGAGAGTGGAGTGTATGAATCGTACCTTCCCGTGTAGGGAAAGTGTCTTTCCTTCTTCGGCTCGGCAGCAGAGGACGGTTCTGAGGCCTTAGCCTTCCCTTTCCTCTGCGCCGAGACTTCGGGCTGCTGCCCTTTCGGCTTCTCAATTCTCGGACGAGACTGAGACCTGGATCTGTTCCACTCCTCGGCTCGGATGAACCTATCCGATGCTTCCAAGGCTTCCTCCAGGGTCTGCGGGGGATGCATGACCATGAAGTCCAGGAACTTTCCAGCTTGGAGGCCGTTCCGTAGCGCGAACACGGCCAGGCCTTGATCCAGGCTTGTGATTCCGGATGACTCGTTGCTGAAGCGAGTCAGATAGTCGCGGAGGCTCTCGTCCTCCGCCTGCTGCAGACTCATTAGCTCTGCAGTGGTCTTCTCTCGGCGGTTGGCCGTAGAGAATTTGCTCTTGAACTTGTTGGAGAGGTCGTTCCAACCGGTTATGGAGCCTTCCTTGAGCCCTTTGGTGATCCAGGATTGGGCAACACCTTTGAGGGTCGTAGGAAAGTATTTACACCAGGTAGCCTCAGACCTCGGGTTCAGATACATGTGCCCCTCGTAAGAGGCAATGTGATCCTTAGGATCTGAGGTACCATCGTAAGTAATATGTGCCGGGATTTTGACCGTTGGCACATGCTCTTCCAGAATCCACTTCTGGAAGGGCGAGTTCGATGGAACCATGACCGCCTTCCCCTTGTACCCGGCCTCAGGGACCTCGCTCCCTCCTCTCTCAGAGGTGGAAGTGGTTTTCGTCCCCGGCTGAGACAAGGTTGGGTGGGGTCCGGTATCCTCTGGGAAGGTGAGGCGGCTATGCACACTCACCTCCCTCGAACCCAAGCGTTCGTGAACGCTTTGGCGGGCGAATTCCGGGTCCTTGGAGGGCCCCATGGAATTCTGAGCTTCAGAGTGGTCAGAGGGTTGAGGGTTCCTCCTCCTCTCCTTACTGGAGTTTCGGGTGTCCCCTCGCCACCTCTGGCCGAGCTGTCTATGTGGTGGAACTTGTCCACCATCATCCTGACCGATCCTCCTTTTCAGGTTTCTCGGCTGGTGATCATCAGGCATCTGGATTGGAGCCCCTTGAGCTTTAAGGAACTCCATGCAGATGGCCACTGCTCTGGCCACTTCCTCGGTGGAGGGTCCGGAGGGAGGAGTCTCCCGCGGATGTGACCTGGATTGCACGCTATGGCGCGGCGGGGAGTTCCTCGCACCTGAGCCACTCGGTCTCGGGGATGGCCCCGGCTGCCGAGTGTGGTGCGAGGTGTTCTCCTCCTGGAGGCTAGGACCTCTTGAGGCTTCCCTTTCCGGAGAAATGGGGGCCTCCGATTCGGAAGAGGCTTGCTCCGGGGAGGGATAAACCGGCTGGCGTTCCCTCACCGTAATCCGGCCTCCTCCCTTCTTAGCCTTCTTGGAACTCTTTCCACTCTTAGTCATGGCGACTGCCGGAGTGTTTGATGACTGACGCGAAATTTAGTAGCGTTCCCCACAGACGGCGCCAAATTGTTTCGGATGAAAACAATCGAATCTCGGAAGATCCTTTTATCTTGAGGGAACTTGGTCTCGGTCCGAACGACGCAGGAGCCGAGGGTTTCCTGCACAACAAATACACGTAAACTAGCCTCGGGGGGGACGCCGAGGAAGGCCCCTCCGATGCTTAAGTCAGTATATTAGAGAGAGAAAGCTGTGCAAGAGTTTAGTTGCTTGAGGCTTTATTGTCTTACCAAGAATTGACCAAATTGTTGGCTTTTATACCTTGGCTAATGAAGGAGGCGGATTGGGCCCGGAAGTCAGTTGGGCTGGGCCAAGCTGATTGGGCCGTTGACTGACCTTGACATGGCTTTGAGGATGTTGATTTTTGACTTTAGCACATTTGGAGAGTTGAACCTTAACCTTGGGCTTTTAATTGGATCATTCAGTGACCAGGCCCAATTGGACTAAATTGGACCCAAACAGTAATAATTTAGTACGGATCATTATTTACTTTTTTTTTTTTTTTAAACAAATTATCTACTTGTTAATAGTAACATAAAACCCGTTTTCTAGAAAATTACGCGAGATACTCTATTATACAGAACATGTCACTTAGGCAAATAATAAGGGTTTAGAATTAACCGTGCAAGTGTGCTACATTGCATTGTCTAAGTGGCCACTAGCCACAATTAAGTCTTAATTACGTGAAGCTGATCTAGGATTATCATTAGCGAGCTGAACTTATCACATAGTACCGATTAAGGGGAGAAAATCATATGTCCCATATTTTGTGTCCCATTGGTGTTTCACTAAATATGATTGGTTCTTAAAATATTTATTTGCCTTTTAAAATTTGAGAAGTGGGACCTTGTAATTATTACAACTAATAATATTAAGTGGAACACAAATGGAACATAAAAAATGGGACAGAGAATTTAAACCCCCGATTAAGTGTGTGTCTCATTATACTATCTTTTATTTTGTTTTAATCATGTTGCTTCTCTCGGCTACTCTACTCTGACTCACCAAGACATTTATCCTTCTATGGACAACAAATTTTCTTATTTTTACTCCTTGATATAGGACATAGTCTTGTGATGAGAGGACACTCTTTATTTTCACACCATGTATTTTACCTTTTAAGAAAATTATATATATATATATAGGGGAGGGATCCGGTGAGAATAGGTCCATATGTGAGAATTCATACTTATATGAGAACTGATTTTAAATTTAGAACATGTGAGTAAAAGTTTAGAACATGTGTGTAAAAATTTAGAACATGTGGGTTAAAATTTAGATCATGTGACTCAAATTAAAATTCTGAACATATGAGTAATAAATTAGAACATTTGTGTGAGTAATATGTTTAGAACATCTGATTTTAGAATTAGAACAAGTGATTAAAAATTTAAAAAATTTGCTTTATGAAATTTTAAACATATGAGTAAAATTTAGAACACCTGACTTAAGATTATGAACATGTGAATAAAAATTTAGAACAAACTGATATAGAATATAGAAAGTGTGAGTAAAGAATTTAGAACATACGTGTAAAAAAAAAAAATAGAACATACGTTTTAAAATCTGGAACATATAATTAAAAATCTTAGAACACACGTTTTAAAATTTAGAACATATAAGTTAGAATTTTGGAACAAGTTATTTAAAATTTATGACATCAAACTTAACTAATTTATGGTTTAGAACATGTGAGTACTAAATTAGAACATTTGATTTAATTTAGAACACCTAAGGAAAAGTTTAGAACATCAGATTTAAAATTTAGAACATACGAGTAAAAATTTAGAACATAAAGAGTGTTTTCACATAAGAAAAATTCTCATATAAGAAAAATTTTCACGAGAGCCTTCCCCTATATATATATATATATATATATATATATATATATATATATATATTATCAATAGGTTGGTTGAACCATTGAGAGCATGAGACTTGATTTGTATATATATATATATATATATATATATATATATATATATATATATATATATATATATATATATATATATATATTATCAATAGGTTGGTTGAACCATTGAGAGCATGAGACTTGATTTGATCTATGAAACAATTCCCTTTTCTTCATAAAATTTACTTATAAGCTAGTAATTGTAGTCGTCATATAAAAGCATTCCTAATACTTGCAAATGTAGTTATCACAAAATTATCTCATGATGCAAAAATTGTAACATACTAACGGATAAAGTTTCTTATGCACTAATACTCTATAATATATTGAGAGTGATCGATGAATAACTCATGTAGTGGTTAGAGCTTTTCTTTCAATTTTAGAAGATCTTGAGATCAATTTTTATCACCTGCCCTTGTGATGACTCTCTAAACACAAAAAAAAAAAAAAAAAAAAAAAAAACAAACAAAAAACTCCATAATATAATTCGTATGCATGAACTATGATTTTAAAACGAAAGGGGTATCTATTAGAAAGACAATTTTTTTTTTTTTTTTTTGGAAAGGTAAGAAAAATTAATCATTAGAAAACCCTATTCATAAGGGGAATTCTAATGCAAGTAGAAAGACGGATATATTATGAGGAATTTGCTCAATCTCATGAATTGGTTTTATAATGCAAATCAAATGCTCATTAAGCGTTGTCAATTTGAAAATAAAAATGGTAGATTAGGGGTGGTGGATTGGTGGGAGGGGACGCTAGTGACTTCGAAAAGATTTTGTGTTAAAAAAAAAAATCAACTTTTCTGCTCTAATATTTTAGCTAGGTTCATTTATTGCTTTACTATCTTATCTCTTTTATCCTAAGAATCTAGCCAACTAGGATATGTAAACATTTTCACTCGTTTTATAAATGTGTATTCTATTCGCCTCATTGTCTTTGTGCCCGTAAGGCCGTAATATAAGAAATACATAAACTTCATTCTTCATTTTATTTTAATAAAAAAAAATATAAGTGGGTTAAAATTAAAAGTTGTTAAAAAAAATAACTATTAATAAAAAAAAGTTATAAAATTTAAAAGTGTTATTAAACAAAATAAAACATTTGATGAAATTAGAGTATACTATATACCTTTTTTTAAGTTATTTAAAATAAAAAAATAAAAAAACTTTTTTAAGTAACTAAAAAAAATGGTTGATTTGTGCGTGTCATCCTTGCGCAGGGGCTATGCTAATCTTCTCTGTATCGTTCCAATTTTATCAGATGTCTCCGAAGAGACAAAAAAAAATGGTTGATAAGTACTTGTATATTTTGTATTCCGTATTATCTTAGAAAGTTAATGTAGTGTTGTAAAAAAAAAAGGTTAGAATAGGATGGTGGTTTTTTTGTTTTTTTTTTTTTTAATTATTATTTATTTATTTATCTATTTAGGATGTAATTTTTTTTTTTAAAAAGTAAAAAATAAGTTGAGAGGAGTAATTTGAAAAAGTAAAATTTATCGTCCAAAAACCCTCTTCACTTTATGTATAAGATAACAACTCACCTTTAATATATTCTCTCCTATATTGTTCTATTAAGTAACTAAATAGAATATAAAATAATAGAGGATCTACTCACGCGCGTACATATATATAATTTTATTTTTTATTTTTAAGAAAAAGTACATATAATTACGTATGATATTATTGACATGGATTTGTTTTATTTAATGAGTAATTTTTCATATTTTTTATAATACATAATTAAAGAATCTAATAATTAAATTAAGTCTTGAAGATCATGCAAAGTGAAATACAAAGTAAATCCATTATACTCAAGGACCACTAAAGATCGTGCAAAGTATTTTCTGACAAAAAAAAAAAAATAAATATATATATATATATATATATATATATATATATATATATATATATATATATATATATATATATATATGATAAGAAGTTTTGATCATACCTCAATCTTGGTGATTTTTTGGTCTACTATGTATCTGTGCAGATACTTAGAAGTAGAGTTGATCATACTGAGGCCGGCTCGATTTGAGTGGGTTTTGGGCAGAATTTTCCAGCCCAATTTTTTAAAAAGTTTGGACGGATTTGGGAAATGGATTTTTTTTGCATTGTTAGTTAATTTTTTTTTCCCGGCCCGAAATTGGCCCAAAAGCCCATATGGCCCAACTAGTTTGGGCGGATTTGAGCACACACTTTCTGACCCGAAGCTTGGCCCAACCCGCCCCGAGAAATGGGCAACTTTTTTTACTTCAGCCCGCCCCAGCCATTGATCACCTATATTAGTAGGATTCAAATCCTATACCATTAGACTTTTAGATAAGAAACTTATCAAGTGAGTCAACACTTTTGTCAATTAAAAAAAAAAACTCTTCTATATTTGCGTTTTGCTTATAATTAAGGACCACTATAAGCTATAGAATATGCAGCACGTGTAAAAAAAAAAAAAAAAAGAAATACCGTACCAGCCATGAGCCCAAAAAGAGAGTGGGGGTTGTGAAAATGGCTATTGTAACGAAAATGGGGGGCACAAAAGTGAAGATTGTACTGGATTACGTACAGATAAATTTTTTCACATATTTACAATATGCTAATACGGAGTAATAATGATGATATATGACACAATCACACACATTAGAAGTTCTTGTGAGAAGGGTCTTCTATTTCCTAACGTAATAATATTACGTTCTTAGGCTCTTAGCTTTACATAAACTTTAAAAAATAAAAAATAAAAACTGCGTATTACTATTACTCTTACAATTTACAGCGGCTATTTTAGTTTAGTAAATTAATTTATTGGAGAAGTATTTTGTTGGCTATTGTAAACAAAGAAATTGTTGGAGACTTGGAGATGATACTGATACAGTGATACCCAATAATTGGTAACTCCATAAATCCGTATTAAATTTTGTTGATATACAATTGTATTTCAATTATTAGGTTAAACCTCGTGCAATGCACAGATGTTGAATAGTTATAATAAAAAAAATATACAGAGTAATAATTATATAAATAATAGTGAATCGATTGACCAAGTATTAAAACGCAAGAAATATACAAGTATTAAAACTCTACAAACATGTGATGAAAAATATTTAAATACGAAGTATGTAATAATTATAAAATGCAAGTTGATATTTTAGAGAGTTTACTTTAGATTTTATATAATTATGTAAAATAAAAACCTTATTTTAATACAAAAATAATTTTTTATTTTTTTTAATTATCTAGATGTAAACCTTATTTTTATACATCAATGATTTTTTTTTTAGAAGATAATTTTAACGGGCATTTTTTTAATAATATATTATCAAGTATCCCATTTGAAACTCTTTTTGAAAAAATACCGTCATGCACTCATGCATCCATAATCCTAATGTCGCAGTGTCGCACTACACGTCCACAGTACACATACAACACATTTTGTAAATGTGTTTGAATTTATCCCTTTTTTTTTTTACACCTTTGTTGTTTTCATAACCTTTTCATCCCTTCAATAATTGAGCTATCCGAATGTTATGGAATGTAGTAAGTTAGAACTAAGCATATTTTTTGAAAAAAAAAAAAGAACTAGCCGTCTCGACGTCTCCTCTCTACATCATCTCTCTAGGGTTATTTATAGGCCGGAAACAGTTAAATTTCTTCGAAAATTTGGCTATTTCCGACCCTTTTTCTTTAGAGGGCATTCCGTTCGAAAAATGGAAACAGAATAGAAAGCAAACAAATAAGAGAGGGGAAAGGAATCATTTAGCTATTACTTTTTCATTTGTTTGGTTTAACCTTTCCAAGAGGAAGGTAAAGACATTTGTTGCCACAAATTTTTGAGAGGTAACAAATGAGGGCTGAGGTAATGGTAATTGTTACGGTGTTACCATGCCTTCAAACCTAACACACGGTAACAATATTGGTTTAATCGAATCTGTTTTCAATCTAAAAAATACACTAACCAAACGCCCATTAGTTATTTTATGTTTTTGTTATTAAATTCAATAAATCTACACTCTTTGAAGGTAGTAAGTACTAAGTACCCCTATATTGGGTTTAATTTGAGTGTAGAAGCACCCATATAGTGGGCTTTGTTCGCTTTAGTTTTGTTTTTATTTTGTTTTCGGAGTTTAGTATGGTATAAATGTTTCATGGGTAAAAATTTGTGCGGCATCGAAAAAGAGGCAATGATTTTTGATAATGTTACACAACCGTTATATAAGGAACATGAATGCATTTCTCACTGAACAAGTCACTTGTATGATAAGTGGAAGAAAAGATTCAACTTACCAAAATTGAAGATGGCAACCTAAAGATTGCATTTGTCAAAAATAAAATAAAATAAAACCTAAAGATTGCAATTTTCCAAAGTAAGAATTACTTTTCTTAATTACTCAATTAATTATATGATCTTTGTATTATTTTTGGTATGTTTATATTACAATGATATGAATATGGCATGTTTGTATTTAAATAATTAAATTTATGATCATTTATTGAATTTTTATGGCCGGTGGATTGTGAGAGATTCAAGCCAATCAAGATACCCAAAATAATATGAAACGAAGGTAGTAGAAAATTAGTATGAAAATGACTAATTGATACCCAATGCGAACTATTCCACTTTGGGTTTGAAATGTAGATGAGACATGTAAATTTTAAGGTACAACCACATGTATCTTGCTAGGTACAGAAAAAAATTCACGGAAAAAAACATGTAGTTGTTTTGTAAAAAACATACCGTTGTTTCGTAAAGAACGTATAACTAACATTCAATCTATATTTTTTTTAATATCTAAAGAACATAAGTAATATTAATTAAAAAAAATGATAATATTATGTTATGAACATTATTTATATATATATACCTACCATAATTTAAAGATAAAATTCAAAAAACATTTCACAATAAGCAATTAATATTACATTGAAAATCAAAAAACAAAACATGGACATATGTTCTTTTCACTCTTTTTGGTGCAAATATGTTCTTTTTAATCTAGGTATATGTTCATTACATTTGAATAGTCGTATGTTTCTTTCACTACAATTGTATGTTCTTTACATTTGTATAATATGTTCTTTTTGCAAATTGTCATCATCCTGTTTTTAGTACCAGTATATATATATATATATATATATATATATATATATATATTTATATATATATATATATATTTATATATTTATCTATTATTGTAGGAAATTTATGAAAGAGTTGAGGAATTTGTCATCTTAATTAATGACCATTTTTAGGGGTGTAATAAGAAGGTAGTTACGGAAAAATAGGAAAGAAAACATCGAAAGGGTGAGTATTGTTCTAAACAACAAGAAGAAAATAGGAAAAATTTCAAATCAACGATGCTAATAATAGTCAAAAGTATGTTGTCCCTACATACAACACCATTAAAAATTTGACAAAAGAGCTGATACACATACAACCATTGTATATTTGTATGTTGTCCCTACATACAACACCATTAAAAATTTGACACATCAACAAAAAATGGGAGAAAGTTAAGAGTCAAATATAAATTGAATTGAATGAAACTAGTGCCTATTATTTTAGCCCATAGAAACATGACAAATGAGAATTATATGTAGGGACCACATACAACAATTGTATATGTAGCATTTATACAAAAGTATGAAAGTATGTACAATCAAGAAGTTCTCAAACTATTAGTATTAAATATCACTAATAACACACAAGATCAAGTGACCAGCAACAAATTACAAACCTCATCAATCCCGCATGTTTATTTATAAATTTTAAAGTTAATTATGGACGTGTTCGGCGTTATAGTAAGTTTTACGTGTGAGTGGTTGACAAAGTAGTGGTTAGGGTACCTTTTATAAAAAGTCAGAAATCTTAGCTTTTGAAATTAGAGGTAGCTTTTAAGATAGCGGTTGTAAATTTCATTTATAATTTTAAAAATAAAATATTAATTTTTATATGTAACAGCTAGTCAACCGCTACGTTACAGAACACTCATACCGACCTAAATTATCTATCTTCATAGCTAATAGCTTGTTCACAGCTAAAAGCTACCTACACACCTAAAATCTACATTCACAGTTATGTTTTGTTGAACACACCTTATATGCTCCACTTTAGTGAATAATAAATTAATAATGATATGCAATAAAATTCTGTACAATAAATTATGATAATTTATAATTACTAATCTATTCTATTCATATCAAATCCAACTACCAATCTCCATGAATTAGTGTTTCAATAAAGCAATAATGATTCTGTTCATACTACATTTATAAAAATAATATTTTCTTTTGTATTTAGGATTTATTTATTCCTTTATTTGCCATTTCATATTCCACTATAATTAAAATTTGTAAGGTCAGTAAGGTAAACAGCAAAAGCCCAATGCAATATTAACATATATAGTGGAATTTTGATTATAGCATAAGGTGACTGCACACTTTCAGCTGAACATCACGTGCTTAAATACTCTTTATTATCATTATACATTTATACTTTTTGTTATTTTTGGACCACAATGCATTATTAATATTGGTGCTACCTAATACTTATATTGTGAAAAAAAGATCATGAGGATCACAAATTCCCAATTGACATTTGACAAACCAAAAAAAAAAAAAAAAAAAAAAAACCGACTTTGCAATAATGCCTAGTGTTTTTTCAAACAATTGAAAATATATCTACACTTTGAAAATAAATGCAAAGTATATTTCTATTCACCTTGCTAAAGTATAGTCTCCACATAAATGAATATTGAAAATTTGTTAAGAATGTGACATACTGACATTCATGTTAGATTAGCTATTTAGCTCACTTATTTCAGTTCAATTCATTATTATTATCAATTTTTATTGTAATTATTGTATATAAAAAATCTATATATACGAAGTATAGTATATCAATTTAATTCAGTTGAGCCCAATTTAACTCAAAAAAACAAGTCTAATTTAACCAAAATGCTAAACTGATGATTGAAGCACATATATAATTAGTTTTTATTCTTTATCACGCCATATTTAATCTATTCATCTATTTTTGTTACATGCATGTACTATCAAATTAATATGAAATTTATAAACTACAATCTACGTGATATTGACAAATCAAGAATGCTAAATCTTTGCAACAAAATTAATTGAACCATAGCCGCTTGAAAAAAAAATGAGACCACGACGTTTAGATGATTTTGAACGAATGACGAACCTTTCGGAGCCAAGTTCTACATTAGTAGATTTGAGTTACCTCCAAGTGGTCAAGTCAAGACATCATTCATTTTCCATATGCTTGAAATTGAAATCTTTTTCTTTAGTGCAATATATACTTTGTTAATGTGTCAAGAAATTTCGAAAGTATGATGATGAAAAACTAAAGTGAAACAATCAACATGTTCAATTCCAACATATTAAAAACACGAGGAATTTGAAGTCCGATAATTTGACCTATTTGAGATCACGTACGATCTCTTGCACATACTCATTATCTAGACTTTTAAAACAGTAGACAATCTAATTACTCATACATTATGTCTTTATAGATGATTCGTTTTCTTTTCAATTGAACAATTTCATGCAGACACTCTAGCTTGTCAGTTGCACTACGACTTTATATAAGATTTTTTCACTGTACTTTCTCGGCACTCAAATATTATTATTATTTTTTTTTTTGAAAGGGCGCTCAAGAAGCATTATTATTAATAAACAACAAATTGTATACAATATCAAGTTCTACCAAGGTAGTGATATACCTTGATGAAAATCACTAAAAAAAACACTAGCTCTACCCCATTAGCCGGATCTTGATACTTAAAATTGTTTATGCATAAGTTTAATAATTAATATATTTATTTATCAATAAACAAACCTTATAAAAACATAAATATTTTTGAAATATACATTAAAGTAAATCTTAATTACAAGATGGCACATAGCTATACATTTTGTATTATAACTTTTAAAATCTAAATACTACCTCCGTTCCATATTATTCGCAACGATTTGACATAAAGTAGAGAGGAAAAATGTCTAATCGTTGCAAATAATGTGTAACGGAGGTAGTATATAAGATAGTTAAAGTAAAGTAAGCAGACAATACAAAAGTCAAAACTTTATTTGCAACTTAATTAACCAAAAAAACCAAAGTAATGAATATATATTGCAAAATTTATGATGCATATATACGTATTATGAAAAGTCCGAAGTGTCCTTTAGTTCGGGGGTGAGTCAGGAGCAAAGAGAAGAGTTGATGAGCGTTTTAAAAATGCGACAAGTGGACAGACATGAAAAATACCTTGGTATCCCTACCATCATTGGCATATCGAAGAAAACCATCTTTGAAGCTGTTATTGATAGAATTTGGAAGAAACTCCAAGGTTGGAAGGAAAAGCTACTCTCTCGGGCTGGAAAGGAAATTCTCCTAAAATCTGTTATTCAAGCTATTCCTTCATATTTGATGGGTGTTTACAAGTTTCCGGCTTTAGTTATCCAACGTATTCACTCGATCATGGCAAGATTTTTTTGGGGATCCTCGGATGGAAAACGGAAAATTCATTGGAAAAATTGGGATTCATTGTGTACCTTGAAGTGTTTGGGTGGCATGGGTTTTCGTGACCTAAGTGTCTTCAATGATGCACTCTTGGGCCGTCAAGCTTGGAGATTATCTAAGGCTCCGGACTCTCTTCTTAGCCGGGTCATGAAGGCAAAATACTACCCAAATAGTGATTTTCTTGATTCATCTTTGGGGCTTGCTGGCAGCTTTTCTTGGAGAAGCATTAGGTCATCAAAAGCTCTCATTAAAGAGTGTATGCTGTGGCGCATTGGGGATGGGAGAAGGGTGAATATATGGCACGACCCTTGGGTGGTTGATGGAGAAGGCATGTTCATTTCAAGCACTGTCAGAGAAGATTTGCAAAGGGTTGATGATCTTATTGATGCGGACAACATGGAATGGCGCACTGAGAAGATTGATGAGGTGTTTAATGAGAGGGATGTGCGTTGTATCCTTGCAATTCCTCTTAGTGAACAGGGGATTAAGGATGAGTTATGTTGGGCTTTCTCTAAAGGTGGCGATTACAAAGTCAAATCAGCTTACTTACTGGGGAAGGGATGTGATTTTGACAAATTCCACCATGCTTGGGTGGAAATTTGGAAAGCCGAAGTTATCCCCAAGGTGAAGCACTTCTTTTGGAGACTTTGTACTGGCACTCTTCCAACCCGAAGTCTTCTTCTCTACAGACACTTAATTGAGGACGCTTCCTGCCCATGGTGTGGCGTGGAGCTAGAGACTGTTGAGCATGCCTTTGTAGGCTGCAACCGGGTTAAGGACCTCTGGGTGGACAGTCAATGTGAGCAAATGGCTGTGTGGGGGGTTGCTACCTCTCTCTGTGACTTAGTAACTAGCTGGAAAACACTTGATGCGAAAGTGGTACAACGTGGTATGTTCTTGGCTTGGTGTATATGGGGGGAACGAAACCTCAAAATTTATCAGAACAAAGACACTCCCAATGAGATCATCACCCAACGTGTAGCTCACTATGTTGAAGAGTTTGGGAGCTATACCACTCGTATCTACAGCTCTGTTATCTCTCACCCTGTGCGAACTAGAACAACTTGGTTAGCTCCTCCTGAACACCTTGTTAAAATTAATACAGATGCGTCTCTTGTTGATGAGGGATGGATTGGATTGGGTGTGGCTGCCAGGGCACCATTCTGTGGGCTGTTACCCGTAGAGTAAAAGCTTTCTGGCCCCCTGAAGTGGCTGAAGCGAAAGCGATTATGTTCGCACTCAAAACTGGTAGGAAGTTCGGGGTGCAGGACATCATTCTGGAGTCCGATTGTAAGCTGGTGATTGACCGTTTGTCAAAGAGTGCCATTAGCTCCATGGAGTTGGATACGGTATTAGGTGATATCCTTTATTTTTGTACTTTCTTCCGGTCTGTCATTTGGTCCCATGTTAAACGTGATGGCAATAGTGTCGCTCACTCTCTAGCTAAGCTTATTCCTCTCGGAGTTGAACAAATTTGGGAAAATCATTGTCCCCAAGATGTAGCTCCGTATGTACTTATGGATCGCCTTTCTTCTAATTAATGAATGGCTTAGCTTTCTTTCAAAAAAAAATATATATATACATTCATTTTCCTCTTCAATGTTTCATCACGTCGTGTGTGCTTTGCATTATTTGATATTCTATGAATCTATGTATGTAGGTCACATATCAAACATACATATAATATTAAAAGGATAAGAGCTATATATAAGCAATAAATTCATTCTTGGAAATTGTATTAAATTAGGAATTCATGACAAAAACACTCGTAAATCAGTGTAATTAGTGTTTATATTTTTATAATTTCTCAACTTTTTACGATTTTCAAGTGTAAATTTAATGATTATATATAGCCCTAAGTGCTATGTATTAAATTAGGAAATTGTATTCATTCTTGGAAATTGTATTAAATTAGGAATTCATGACAAAAACACTCGTAAATCAGTGTAATTAGTGTTTATATTTTTATAATTTCTCAACTTTTTACGATTTTCAAGTGTAAATTTAATGATTATATATAGCCCTAAGTGCTATGTATTAAATTAGGAAATTGTATTCATTCTTGGAAATTGTATTAAATTAGGAATTCATGACAAAAACACTCGTAAATCAGTGTAATTAGTGTTTATATTTTTATAATTTCTCAACTTTTTACGATTTTCAAGTGTAAATTTAATGATTATATATAGCCCTAAGTGCTATGTATAACATTTTCCATATTAAAATAACAACTCGTACAAATAATGATAATAATCTCCTAAGCCAACATTTTGGTGACTCGTAAGTTTTTTTTTTTTTTTTTTTTTTTTTGGGTGTTTAGAGAGCCACAAGAACGGATGGTGAGAATCGATCCAGGATCACCTGAAACCGAAAGGAAAGCTCTAACCACTTGAGCTATCCCTCGTTCTCTAACTCATAGGTTTATTGATCGAGGAAAGTTTAATTTTCGTTGGAGTTGTACATAACATGGTGCGCAAACAATATCTTACCAAAAATAGATCAACTACTTTTATTTAGTTTTCCAAGTGAACTACTGTTAGATTATTAGATCATAAATTCTGTGATAAGAATATGTCACACCCATGTGAACTTCACGTGCATAAACTTGTCATACACAAAATACTGGATTTTATTTGTCGGCAAAAAGCTTTCAACTTGTATTATAATTTATAATTGTTCCCCAAATTAATCAATTGTTCATCCACATCCTTTGGATTTGGAACACTAGCCGAAATTTTTATATATCACACCTTGATTATTCATAGTTCTTTGTTTTCTTATGCTTTCTAATTTAATTATGGGACTATGAATCATTATTGAATTGCCTCAAATCAGTAATTTCAATTCAGTGCATTTATGCCTACCATAAAAATGCTATTTTTATCTCATATACAAAACTTGTTTGAGTTTTTTCCACTGAAATTAAAGTTGTAAATTACTTAAAACTAATGATTAAAAGTACATATATACATGTGGGGTTAGAAAGAAATAGAGATAAATTAAAAATAGTTGGAAATACTTAAAGAGATAGATAGCGAAAAAATTGTTGAAAATTGATATCAAAAGTATATATATATATATATATATATATATATATATATATATATATATATATATATATATATATATATATATATATATATATATATATATATAAGATGACAATTCATCAAAAAGAAGGTAATAATGTCAAACAATTCAACCTTTAAATAGAAACGTGCATTGTAATTTGGTTTACCAAAGAGGAAAACAAGCATTGCAGTATGAGATAGAGGGAGGAATAATAATAATAATAATAATAATAATAATAATAATAATAATAATAATAATAATAATAATAATAATAATAATAATAATAATAAATAAACAAATGTATTTTGGTTTACCCAGGAAAAAATGTTACAAAAGTTATCGTTCATTAGGTGTCAATTCGGGTCACTGAGTTGGGTTTGGTTGGGCCTAATTGGATTAGATCTAGTTTGAGTTTAAGTTACGGTAAATCAAACTATTATGTCCACATAAGACAATTTAAATTAACATATATCTAAATTAGATCGGATCAAATCAGGCGAGTTGAATTTATTTGAGCTAGACGTTGATTTCTTAAGCGTGGAGGTGTTTGGTTGGATATTGTATTGAATAAGTGTGGCTTAGAATAAGATGTAAAATGAAATGTGTTTGTTTGTGTGTAATAAGTATGAATTATGAATAATGCATCATTGCATCAACGTCACATTGCACTCTTCTCTGCTTGTTGCCGTTTTCTTAGTTAATTATCTCAACTTCCGTGATCGGCATGAATTTCGGCTGCTACTATTTAACTGTTTTTATACCTTTTTATTTAATATTTCGGCTGCCGGTTTTCATATACTTTAATACACTTAAATACATTGTATTGATGGTTTTGTAAGAGTTACCCTAGCCAGCACATTTAAGTAATCGTGTCATGATCGAATTAGATACTCTCTTCGTTTTCTTACTTAAGTTAGTTTACTTTAAAATTGTCAATTCGAGTTGAGAAAAAATCAGTACTTTGTAAGAGTAGCATCTAATTATCTTTAATTGATGCTTAAATGTATGTACATTTAAAATTATGCAAAATGAAAACATGAACAAATAAGGAATAGGAGTTTTGATTGTTGCATGTTAGAGCACAAATAAAGGAACAGGAGCTGAGTATGAGGGATAACTCAAGTTATTAGAGCTCCCTTTCTAATTTCAGAAGATTCCAAGATTGATTCTCATCTTGCCTTTTGTAATTCATAAAAAAATGTTTGAGGACGAATTCAACTAAAACTGTTAGTTGTTAAAGACTTCTAAAGGTCCAATTCAATAAAAAAATTTAAGTCGATAGTTAAAACTTAAAACCCATGATTAATTTATATAAACTATATCACGTCCATTATATGAAAACCCGTAGGATTTGAAATGTGGATGCAACATTAAGAAATTTTTAATTTTGAAATTAAATTAAAAATATATTATAATAGTTAATTAAAACAAAATTTTACATTTTTGAATAATCATGGAACGAGAAAAGCTAATATTCATAGAATGGAAAGATCGGCATACTCATACACTCGCACACATGTTTATTTTGTATGCTTTTTAGTATTAAAATTGATTAATGGAAGATATCAAATGGTTCACGACTTCATTTGGCTGATAGTGAAATGATCTCCACTTGAGCTTCTTTGAATCTTCACCAAATAAAGAAATAAATAATTCCATTTCAGCATACATAAGTGTAGTTTCGAACCAATCATGTATTGCCATTTTGGACCATTAATCCTAACTTTTTTTTTTCATTTGGCGGGCATTAATCCTATCTTAACAAATTACATCATCTTGAAATTTCTTTACACGAATATTCTTGAGTTTCACTCAGTTTATCTTTCTTATTTTGGCGTTTGTGGATGTAGAGGCCGTTAGTTGTTTACAGGTTATCGTTAAAAGAATTTGTTTATCCATGTTTTTCTAACAAGTATAAAGAATAATTAAAGAGGATGGGAAGCTAATAATTAAGTTGTGCATGGGCCGAGCCGGCAAGAAAATGGCCCGAGCCCAGTACAAGCTTAGAGGAAGGCATTCATCAGGTTGGCACAAGGGTAGGCACGGCACGAAAATGATCCGACACAGCTTGACACGAGGCCAACATGTCGCTAGAGATACACTAGTTCGTGGGTCATGGATTGTACATGAACGTCATTTTCAAAGGTTGGCACGAACACAACGGGTCAGCCCGTATATCGACTTACCTTTTTTTAAATAAATAAAAAAACTATTTCACCAAATATATAAATATAACCGATCCGAGGAGCCCCGCTTGCATGGCATGTGAGTCAGATAGTACATGCATTCCGCTTTAGAATGATTGGTATGAGCCCATCATGACACGACTTTTTCTTGGTTTGTTTAGGTACGACCTGCTTGAGCACAAGGCGCACCGGCACAATATGTGGACCTACACCAACCAGCCAGTACCCACCTTTACACGATATAACATGAGAGATACAATGGTGGCTCATAGACTGTGCATGAATATCAATTTGAAAATTTGGCATTAGCCAAACAGTATAGTCTATGTCGTATGTGTCTAAGACCTATTTCTTACTAATAGGTCACTAATTTACGAAATATGCTAGCATGATATATGCGCCTACACGTTCAAACTAGAGGTGGTCAACATTGGCACGGCCTGCTAGCTTGCAATATAATGTTTGGAAAATTGCACGATTCATGCCTCCCATTTGACCACCTTATTTAAATTAAATGTTGGGCAAAATAAGTCATGTGGGATATTGTTATGAATTAGGTTTATTTCGATTTATATTTTCACAAAATTAAACTTTCATATATTTTTTACTTGCTTATAATTAAAGATATAAGAATGAAATTATGTATTGATAAACGTAAAAGTCTAAACATTGCAATTTAAAAAAATGCCCGCATAAAGAAAGAGTGAGTATATATGGATGAGGGGTTCATCACAAAGGAGTGAAGAAAGTTTGTAAATAATATCAGTGGAGAAGGAGATAGACAATAAGAAGTAAAATACAGAAAAACAATTCTATATATGTAAGAGATAAGTATATTTATTAAGTGTGTAGTTATTCAAATATACACTATTATATTTTTAAAAAAAAAATAAAAACAAAGGATGAAGTATGTACTTCATTTGTTTTTTATTTAAACGAATCAGTTTTGATCGACACATACATTTGCCAAAACGTAACTTTGATAATTAATATCTTTAATTTTCTACTAGTAAAATTTGTAACAAAATTATATTATGAAAGTAAACGTTGTGATGAATCTAATGGTATATTATATAATAAATTAATTTATTTTTATAATAACAAAAAAATTAAGTCAACCATGAGCCATAACATATAAATAGTGCAAAATTCAAAATGATGCATTTAACAAAAACGAAAGAGAAACAAAAGCTTAGCCAAGTAGCCAATGCATGATCGAGTGTGGTAGCTTAAGTAGGCTCTCTTTATCTCCAATGTCGGCCTGTCATGGTCAAGTAAAGAAACTCCCACAAGGCCACAAGCACATCCATCCTAACCCAAACCCAATTGTCCCTTTCTTAGTTAGTAGGCAGTACTACCTTCTATCACACTACTCTCACTAACTCGGACGTTTTATATTATTTTTTACCCTATTTATCCCACGTTCCTCTTTCCTTTCTATCACCTCATCATTTCTTTCCTCTCTTCCTTTAACTCCCTCTTCCCCCCTTTGACTCTCCCCCCCCCCCTCTCCTACAACACCACTATAAATTCCAAACTAATTCCTTCTCTTTTTTCCATCATCATCTTAAACAAATTACCAAGCAACATAGCTAGAGATTTCGTACTTTTGCGAAGAAAAAAAAAAAATATATATATATATAAGATCATGAGTTGTGTTCAGGATTGGCCTGAGCCGATAATCCGAGTCCAATCCCTATCAGATAACGGATTGGACCGGATACCGGACCGCTACGTCAAACCAGAGACGGAGCGGCCGGTAGTGGAACCCGTGGTTATGGACGGGGTGGACATCCCCTTAATAGACCTTTCAGGCCTCTTCTCTGGTGACCCAGATAAAGTCCGGGTCACCAGAGAAAAAGTAGGCGAGGCCTGCAGGGTCTGGGGATTCTTCCAAGCCGTTAACCACGGGGTCCCCCCTGATCTCATGGATCAGGCGCGCCAAGTTTGGCGCGAGTTCTTCTACCAACCCATGGAAGAGAAACAAAAGTATGCCAACGACCCTAAAACTTATGAAGGGTATGGAAGTAGACTTGGGGTTGAGAAAGGCGCTGTTCTTGATTGGAGTGATTATTACTTCCTTCATTATCTTCCTTCTAACTTGAAGGATCACTGCAAATGGCCTGCTCAACCTCCTCATCACAGGTACCTACCATTAATATTTTACTTTTTTTTTTTTTTAATATCAAAATCAACTCATTAGTTTAATTAGCAAGGACATAACAAATAATTGTTTTAAAACTTTTAGTACCATATATAAGTTTTAGTAGAAAGATAATATAATAATTTTTAAAAAAATGTGAAAAATCTCCATATTGGAAGATAATGGGGTTCATTCTTGTCCTTGATATTATACGTTTTTATTCTCCTTATTTTTTTTTATTATGAGGCACATAGTTATTGACTTATTGTCCAATAAAGAATCATAGAATTTATCTTTAAAAGTTGCTACCAGATTTTTGGGATCAGATCAAGTAGGGACGAAGTTTATAGAGAGTAATATTTATAGAAGAACAAACACGTTTTTAAAATGTTGTTCTAACTAGAATTTATTCAAAAAGGTATTACCTAAAACTTGAGATAAAAGTAGGGACAAAGTTTATACAAGATGATTCTATACAGTGGTACCTGGTGGAGACCGGACACACGTACATATGAAAAAGCGAGGTAGGATTTACCTATGAAAAGTGTTAAGGACTACGTAATATTCGAGTTCATAGTAGTGCCGAAGCTTTAAAAAAAAATGGTTCTTACAAAATTGATTTCAAAGCATTGACAAAGTCAAATCATACATTTAAGAGGAGCCGAAGGTTTCTCAAGAGATAGAGCGAAGAAAGAGGATCTCAATTGTGTAAAAAAAAATTAAATTAAATAAAATCTCATGATTAAATTGTTGTTAACGAAGAAGTCTTGCTTACATTTTCAAACTTGTTTACATTTGTATAATACTCTTCTCATTAAGTTGCTAATTTCTATATTAGTAAACAATCTTAGCTTAGCTTGCTAATTAAGTAAATAACTTCTAAAATGATTTACGTAATAAAAAAGGCAGCAAATTTAAAGGTATCCCCTTATTTATTTTTATTTATTAAGTCACATGGGTAAGATTAAATTTCCCTTTTCCACAATATTTTTAGTTGGCAGGTGTTCATTGTTTTTTTTTAATTCAATTAACTTGTCCCCCTTTTCGTGACACTATCGCTAACTCGAGTTTGATTATATAATTTATCAAAAGAGTTTTTCAAAGCATAAGAATAATTTAAATAATTTCCAAAATAAAAAAGAGGAAAAGTTTGTTCGGTCAAACATTGTCCAATTGCTATAACACTATAATATTGTTTTTAGTTTGAGATAAATATCATTTCATGATAATTTGCATTCAACATGATTTTAATATATTACTATATTAGTCATGCAATTGTCTTACACTCAAAGATCAAATTCAAATTTAATGACATTGCAAAGTATTCTAGATGAAAAATACATATAACAAAGAATTTATTTTAGTAAATTATGTAATGAATTACTGTTTATATATGATATTTGTTTGTAAGATAACTTTGTGTCTGCTGTGTATAGTTACGTGCCTGCACTGCTTATTATAATGTCTATATTAATATTGATCACGACCAGTGGCGTATCCAGGATTTCCGAGATAGTGTGTCATCATCAATTATTGATCATTTGTAAAAGTACAAATTTTTTTTCCATGTCTTGTTCATAATTAATTTCAATCCAAAAATTATATATATATATATATATATATATATATATATATATATATATATATATATATATATATATATATATATATATATATATATATTTCACCAAATTGATTTCAATCCAAAAATAGGACACAAAAATTCATACCACAACCTAATACATTACTTAAGAATTCAATTTTACAAGTCGAAAATACTACAAATAACATGTTATAAACAAATTGTACAATAAAATTATTATATTGAATTAACTTTATGATTTTTTAGTTAATTGATAAGCTTTATGGGGAAATATTAAAATTGGTTGTACAAATATAAGATATAAAAAGGGAAAAAAATTATTAAAAAATTATACAAATAAAAGTGAGATAACTTAAGAGACCAGTTATTAAATATATATATATAACTGCGAAAAAAAATTGCGAAATGCAATAGCAGCATCAAAGAGACCTCTTATATAAATAACAGGTCTCTTTAATATTTAAAAAAACCACAGCAAGTCTTTTGTAGCAATAGCAGCATTAAAGAGATCGCCTATCTTAATAAGAGGTCTCTTTGATATTGTTTGTTGTTACCAAAAGCAGCATCAAAGAGACCACCTATCTATAATAAAGGGTCTTCTTTGATATTTTATTTTTAAAAAAAATACTGTGTCACCGGACCCACTATGACTAAAGGTGGGTCCGCCCCTGATCACGACGTGTTAATATAATAAAAGAATTTGTGGATAATACAACACAATAATTTTAAGGATCAAAAACATGTTAACGTGCTAACTTTTTTTTTCTACTAGATTTAGCATGAATTTTGGTCCATAATAATAAGATCATCTTTCATTATAATGGATACTCGTGGTGCTAAATTAACACTACTATGTACTTGGTTTACCATCAACTATGAACCACGTTATCCAATTTCTTTATCCTTAATTAAGGGCCACTCTTTGTGCTTTCTTAATTGTCATCCAACGTTAGACAATCATATGCTATGAATCCTATGATCTTTAATAAGTAAGCATCAAAAGTCCTAAGATTTTGTTAATCATTAAATTAGTGTTTTGTTACCTTTTTATGAATTTTGCATGTACGAGCCTAGATCCCTTAATTATCTTTGAAATAAAGTTTATTAATTTTTACCCTTAATTACATGCTAAATTGCTAATATAATCCTTATTTTTGTACGTGTGACTTATTAATGCTATTCGACCATATGACTAGTATATTAATATAATCCGTAAAATGCAGGGAGGTGGTCGAAGAATACTTAGGTGAAGTGGTGAAATTAGGTCAAAGATTAATGAAAATTTTTTCGACTAATCTTGGATTAGAGGAGAATTATCTTCAAAATGCATTTGGAGGGGAGGAAAATGGAGCTTGCTTAAGGGTGAATTATTACCCAAAATGCCCACAACCTGACTTGACCCTTGGACTGTCCTCTCATTCGGATCCGGGTGGGTTAACCATTTTGCTGCCGGATCACGATGTACCGGGTCTTCAAGTCCGTAGAGATGACAAATGGATAACCGTTAAACCCGCTCAACATGCTTTCATCATCAACGTTGGTGACCAAATTCAGGTACGTAATTCTCTATAATAGTAATGTGCTTATGTGTTAAATGTCTAAGGCATAACTTTGGAAGATTTTTTAAAAAAAAAAAAAAAAAAAATTGTCAACTTTTATAAAATAATACTATAATAAATTAAGCATGTTATATATAGTACACATATAAGATTAGTCAATCATTTGAGTTCAAACATCTTTTTTATGGTTGAAAAGACGGTAATCTTTGATTTAATTACTATATAATCATTTCACTAACATGATTGATAAATTTTTTAACGCGAATTTTACTCATGACTGAAAGCGTGGATTATGGTAGTAGTTATATTGCAGCACTTTTTTAACTAATCTGTTTTGACTCGAGAAAATATGATATATGCATAAATAATATTATTAGAATGCCCCCTTAAATTTACTTGTTAGCTTAGTCACATTTGTAAAACGTGTTACTTGGTGTTTACTTTTTCATATATTTGTGTACTCTTATATGTTACTCCATAGTAAATTGTTATTCTTATTCATACTCTTATGACATAATATGCATTTAAATTAAAATATTTCTTCATTCATTTTATATGAATTCTCGATTATATTATATTTATTCGAAGCAAACAACAAGTAGGGTGTGTCTACATGCGGTGAATGTTTTAGGAAGTGTGGTGGGGAGGAGAATATTACAAAAAGTAAGATAGAGATAAACACACTAAAGAGAAGGCCATAATGAACAAAAAACGGGTTAAAAAGGGACAATATCCTTTTAAGATTATCATAAAATCTTGGTTTCTTTTTTTGTTTTTCTATTTGAGCTAGGAATTCGAATGTATTGTCATTGTGTAATTAAAACTCATAAGTAAGACCTTGTTGAACTAATTTAAATTGCTTTTTTTTTGTTGCAAATATAATTAATAATTTACACTTATCAAAACTTACTTTAGCTTCTTTTTTTGATTGAATGACGTTTCATGATATTTTTTTTTTTTGCAAATATAATTAATAATTAATATAGATCAAAATTGGTTTTTATCATACAAAATAGCCTAAATTAAGTTAATAAACTTAGAATTTTTTTTTTAATTAGCTGCTAAACAACCTCATTAAACAACCTAATCGGCTAATAAATTTGCTATCAAATCCACAGAGGAGGGCTTGCCAATCAACACTAAGTAAGAAATGCAATGTGGAGGTTTTCTAGTGGACTCTATGATGCCCTTAATCTTTAATTTTTAATATGTATTTAACTTTTACAAAACATCAATAGAGTTCATCTTATTGGTCGATAACACCTTCTCTAGATATAAAGATAACCTGATTTATTGCTCACTTTTTTGGTCTTGTAACGTGGAATCTAACTAGACAAAACAAAAATTGTCTTATAAAATTGGAATGTGGAATCTAAGTAGTAGACATGAATGCTATATACTTTATTTTATTCTAATTTAATTTCATAGTTGAATATAGATTATAGAATGTTTTTCCTATCATTGGTTGGGACAAACAAGTCAATATACGTGTTAGTGTTTCATTATTCCAACATGAATACATCTTTTGCTATAATTATAATCAATATTACTAAAAATAATAGGGAAAAACAGAGCATCATGCAAAAAATAACTATAGATGGTATGATGAATGAGGGGGTGAAAAAGATACCATCATGTGAAATGACTGTATTATCCTACTTTCTCAATTTTGTCCTGTCAAAAAAAAAAATCACAATCTTGTAACACTATATAATAATCATTTTCATTTTGATAATTTTATAAGACAAACTATAGACATTTATAGTAAAATAATTCTCTCCTTATGTATTGCGACAAATTTTATATGTCGCGTGTCAATACATAGATCAATCATTTAAAAATATATATTCTATATATGTTGGTATTGTTATATTTATTAGGATCAACCACCTGTCCTGCATTATAAACCTTTATCTATATGAATTAATGGATAAGAAATGTACAACGATATTTTGAATTGCAATCACATCTTATGAATTGAACTTGAAGTACTTTATGGATTAACTAACCTCATTTTTGTCGTTTTTAAAGCAAGAAAGGCTATTAGTCAAGTGATTTATTTTTATAAATAATTTGTAATGTACATCACCTACTCAATGAAAAAGACTTAATTTGCCATCTTTAAAATGTACTAAGCATTTTGCTTAGGGTCCACTATGGTTCAGGTTGGCCCTATCTTTGTTGTCTTTATTTAGATTGGTAAAACTAAATATCAAAAATGAAAATATGAACGTAATAAATTGTTTTTAGTAAAATAATATCTTTAAAAAGACCAACACACCAATTTATTCTTTTTTGGTGCAAATAAATCAGGTTGCTTATTCCATATAATTACGTGATGGATTAGATCATCATACATCTAATATGAAATGATTGATAATAATTTTTCCAGTGGTTGTATAAAATTATTAATTCCATCATTCTTAATAACATGGTCACCAAAATTCTGTCAATAATAGAGCTGGGGAAGTAGTTAAGTAGTTTTATATAGTTTGAAGTGCTAAGCTAGACAAGCTAGTTGACAAGAAACTAATTAATTTATTAGATTTCTTTTATAAAACGATTAAATGATAAATCATTTCTAGATATTAGATTTTTTTTCACCAAACGAAAATACATTTTTTGGTCCAATCAAGTCTAATAAGTTATTTATGTCAAAACAACGCACCATTAGTATAATAGGAAGTACTCCGATATTAGGATTTTCTCAATAAAGTCACCATTTGGTGTAATGTACAATCACTTTTGCTGGCCAGTTCCTCTGGTGTACCCCAATCTTCATCCCATGTGCAAGATTTCATAACTCTTATATGGACCAAATATATTTAGAAAGATTTATGATATCATATCATATAAATAAATATGGAGTATGATAACTCATTCGAATTTCGGAGTATTTGACATCAAAATTAATTAAACGTGCATAAAAAAATTAAATAAAGGTATCAACTTGAACCATATTTATTTGATAAATAGCAACTTGAAGTTGAACAACTTGTTCCATTGTTCATTTGTTCCATTGTTTGTTAACCATGCAATTGAAAGTTGAAATTTTTTTTATTCACGCCTTTCTATTTTTAGTTGCACACTTGCACTAGTTGGCATTCTTATCTTTCTTTATTTAAATAATGTCATTTTACGTGGAATTTGTACCTCCTCACATGGTTGATGGCACACCATTTTCACCCTTCAAATTAGTGTTCATACTATTTGAAAAACTATGGGTAGAATTTTCAATTAAATTTTTTTTTAGTAGTTTTAATGCCATAAATTTTCAAATACGAAAATTATGGATCTTCTCAAAATAACAAAAAGGGCTTGATTTATATGTATCAATGTAAATGCAATTGAGCCATTAAAAAGACGTAAATACTACTACGTACAAAGTAACAATTAGGCAGAGGTGGTTTCTCAGTAATTAGTAAACCTCTAATTTTATTCCACTGATTCAAATATTCTTACTTTTATTAGATTTAATTGAATATTGTATAATTTTCATATGCATACTAGGTACATTATGAGTTAATTCAGTGTTCGTTGAATGGTATTTTTAAATTTATATGGTCATTAATTAACAATTTTCTTGATTAATTGTTGTAGGTGCTAAGCAATGCTATATACAAAAGCGTAGAGCATAGGGTAATTGTAAACCCTAATATAGAGAGAATTTCGTTGGCATTCTTCTACAATCCAAGGGGTGAATTGTTAATTGAACCAGCAAAGGAACTTGTTAGTTCTGAGAATCCAGCATTGTATCCATCTATGACGTTTAATGAATATCGTCTCTACATAAGGTTAAAGGGTCCTCGTGGAAAATCTCAAGTGGAATCATTGAAATCTCCTAGGTAAAAAAAAAAAAAAAAAAAAAAAAAAAAAAAAAAAAAAAAACCATCAAATATATACTTCTTATAAGTTATTATCTAAGCATGAATTAGTTTATTGTATATGTATGTATTTGCCTTTTGTGGCTATCAAATGTAATTTCATGGAAATAAATCAAGTTAGTCGTCAACTCTACTTTTCTTGTTTCTTCTGTTACGCTTTGTTTGGATAGCAAAGAATGAAGGAAAAGAAGGGAAGGGAAAAGAAAGGGAGGAGGAGGTGAGCTCCATTTTCCCTCCAAATCTCTCCAATTTTGGAGAGATTATGGTCATTATAGAGTAAGAGAAAATGGATCCCTCCCTCTCCTTCCCCTTCCTTCCCCTAATCTTTTACCCAAACAAAAGATTTTGTCCCCCTCCATTTCTCTTCTCTTCTCTTCTTTTCCTTCCATTTCTTCCTATCCAAACAAAGTGTTAGAAATTATATAGTGGTTCCGTGAGAATATAGACTTATTTCAATCTTCCATGGTATTATAATTATCGAATAAGTGTACTCAATTTTATATTGGTATGTAACGAAGACCTTGATGGAGTAGACTACTTACGAGTCAATCAACTTAGCTCGTATACGTGCACAAGCTTACACCCTTAATGAAAGTTTGACCTACAAAGCTAAATTAACTTAACCTAGAAAAGGTATCGTTTTATTAGAATCCTTCATTTTATTACCAAAAAAAAGGAGAACAAGGACTTACTATGACAACTTAAAAGAAAATAAAGTCAATTTTAATGTATGTACCGTAGTAATGGTACAACCACATAATATATAAAAAAATGTTGTCACTACCTTTACCTTGTAAATAAATACTAGCCTTCTGGCCCAAGCAATGCACGAGTTATTCATAAAAAATTGCATTGAGAGACAAGTGAGGAAATATCAATAAGTATATATGTAATTGAAAACATGATTAAAGAAAATTTTGGAACTAAAGTGGCGAATAGAAGGTGTTGGGGTGGGGTGGGGGGCGAAAATTAAAGAGAAAAGAGGAATTGAGGATTGAATTGAAGAGGGGAGATGATGATGAAGGATTGAAGTGTGCGTGGAAGATGAAGCATAGGTTTAATGAAAGAATTAAAGAGAGATAGTGTAATAAAAAATTAATAATGTAAGAAGACATGTGACACTTTAGTTAGAAAAGAAGATAGAGAAGTGTAATAAGATGGGGACATGTATCTTTTTTAGTTAGAGTTTTCAATTTCTAAATACTAAGGATAGATAAATTATTATAGAGTACTATTAATTTTATTAGTAGACCATCTCAACCAAAAACTTAATCTCGATTTTCTACTTGAGGTCCAAGATTATGTTTATACTCTATCACATCCCCTCATACAAGAGCTTGTTGGGCTTAAAGTGTGGGTGCAACATAGACTCTCCTCATACTTGGTGTTTGAAATTTCTCTTAAAGGCGGAGATGGATAATTTGAACCCGTGACCTCTATGTCGTGTGGGCTCTGATACCATGTTAGTGGACCATTTTAACCAAAAGTTTAAGCTTCTGGTTGAGATCCAGGATTGTTTTATACTCTATCAGCTTTTAGTTGAGGACCTTGAGGTCCAGAATTATGTTTTATACTCTATTAATATTGATAAAAAAAAAAAAAAATTGTCCTAACCTTATTTAAATGTATTTTTTCTTCTCGAAAAAATTACAACTTCTAAGGATTGATAGATCAACCATCGTTCCACTTAATCTTAATGATCAAATTAATTGCACATTCGGTGGGATGTCACTTAATTGCACTAATTAATCACAAGCTTTAACTTGATTAAAACTAATTGACATATTGGTGTTACATACTTGTATATAGCACTCTTGTTATGATTTGAACCTGGTCAAATATTGAAAGAAAACCTGTAATTTGCAATTCTTATTCACATGGCCTGTCTCATTCATTGGCTTTAACTTTTAGTCCTCTGCATCAAGAAATGATCTTTAGTGGTTGTTGGTCTAGCTTGTTACATATCAATTTCAATACCACTTTACATTTAAATGGCAAATATCGCGATTGCAACAGGATTGGAAGTGGCTTGCAAAGGATTGGATAAATACATCTATCTTATGGTCCAAATTATTGGGTTCGGACCTATCTTGTCGGGCCACATTCCATTTTGCAATAGTATAATATTGTTGTATTGGAATTAGCCTGTACGATTTTGTTATTTTTAGCATCTTTTTAAAAAGTCTCATATTAATAATGTGTGCTTTCACCAGGAAAATAAATTAAAATAAGTTCAGATATTTTAGTTAAGTTCAAATAAATTCAGATAATTGAAAATCAGGTGAATAAAACACATCCTTTTAAAGAAGTTATCACTTCCTTATTTAATTTCTTCCATATAGAACTTGCGATAACCCAACGCAAAGGAATAATCAAACGTGGATAAGGCGAGCTAGCATCGGTGCTTTCCTTTATTTTTTTGGGTATCTTGAATGGCGGTCATCAAAAGCAATTATCAGCTTTATTGAGGCGATTGTGTTTATCTAGTTTTACCTTTTTTTTTTTTTTTAGAATAGTTAGTTTTATTTGAGCTATATGTATTTGGTACAATGTAGTTAAGGTTACTTTTTCTAATTATGTGCTTGTAAAGTTGTAACTTCATTCTGTAATTTGTATTTTGTCGTACCTAATAAACTTGTTGTAATTTCATTCTGTAATTTGTTTATAGTCGTATCTAACAAACTACAACCAAATGTACAATGAATATTATTTCATAATAAATACACCAAATCTTAGTGATGCGCATCTTGCAAAAAGTTTTCTAGGACGATTTATATGAAATGGAAATGAGAAATAATGAAGTGTTAGTTGAAGACAAGTAGCTAAAAACAAAAGTTCTCCAAGTTTTTGTTTCTCAGCCGAAAATGTGTGTACTACAACAGTCAACAGTTGAGGTACAAATGCGGCGCATGCAAATCGGGAAATTATGTAATGCAAGTCGGCAGAAAATAAAACTCAACATTTTAATTTTAAATGAAAATGAGAATTGTACTCCGTATATGTTGTATTACTATAGTTGGTCTTGTATGGACCTGGTATACAATAAATTATTTTAGACCTAAAATTTGACACTTTCAAATTATATAATCGCATTTTGGATGATATAATCACATTTTTAGATGATATAATTATTTTTTTTGTGAGTCATATTTTGAATTATATAATCTCATAGTAAATCATTTAACGAGATTATATAATTATCTTTAGGATGATAAAAATTTAAAAATCATCTTTTGACTGATGTAATTTACTATTTGATACTTTTTATAATGATAAATTCACTTTTTGAGTGGTACATTTACATAACAGTTTCATGATGATATTATCACTTTTGTAGTAATATAATCACATTCGTATGGTATACTAGAAGATTGGGTCTACAATAAGTTATTGTAGACCGAGTCTATTCTAGTCTTTACCGTATTTCTATATTACGGTAAAATAATGTAATCTATACACCAAGCTATGCTTGGCTTAATGGTAATGTTTGTATCTCACAATCATGAGGTTGTGGGATTAAACCTTACTCATCCCCTCTATTTCTAAAGTATCTAATCCGCTAATTCAAGTGGGGAGGACTTATGAGAGATTCTGGTTTGATAAAACCCGTCTCTTTACCATTTTTTTAATTATTATTATATTCACCCATTAACTTTGATCCGTGTTTATTTATTGGTTAGTAAGGAGAATAGTCCTATTGGATCGAAACCTCTCACAAGTTTTCCTGATATGAGTTAACGAGTTAGACACTTTGAGAGGGGGATGAAGGGTGGTAAGGGAATCCCCAATTCCCCACCCTAAATGCATGCCTCTAGTATCCCACAACCTCATGGTTGATCAATATTTATTACAAATTTATAATTCTAACATATATATATACACTAGTATAAAATTTAAATGTCATTGTGTAGTACGAAGAAGTATGTTGTTAGATTAATCCCATGTCTCAATGTATTTTTCATTGTTATTAAATTTTACTAATAAGCATTACATTATTGTATACTTCAGTTTATGATAATTATTTATGGTCAACCTATGTATTGACAAGTGAGTTAGTTAAACTCTTTAAACTCAAAACATATAAACTACCATTAATAAGCATCATTAACAGTTTACCAATGTACAACAATTATGCGTTAATTGATGTAATTAATTTACGGAGTATATACTTTGATATATTTTTTTAATAAGGGATATATTAAAATTTAAGAGATGGCTCAAGTGTTTAGAGTTCATCTCCCGGTTCCAGATCATCATGTGATCGATTTTCATCACACGCCCTTGTGGCTCTCTAATAAACACCAAAAAAATAAGAATATATTAATTGTCTAAGGGTCTCTACTACTATTTATTAAAATACAAAGTATAAGTTTAAATAAGAATTAATACGCTTAATAAATTTTAAATACATAATACTTTATATGATTACTCCATATAAAATTTCTCACTTTGAGCAATGTCTAATACTGTGAGTATATTAACATTAATTTCACACACATACATATATATTTCACTTTGTTGGTGCTAATTAATACGGAGTATTATGCAAGATCTCCTATACTCGTACTTGACAGTATAGAATAATTTCACTACAATCTATAACTTAATAAAAATTGAAACATACTCGTACTTGACAGTATAGAATAATTTCATTTGATTGGGTGGTTGTATGATTTAGGGTCTGTTTTCTTCAGCTTAATTTCAATTCAGTTCAGTTCAGTTTAGCTCCAATTAGTTCAGTTCAGTTTCTAATTTTCTTCTCTCATAAAATATTTATTTTAGCTTTCAGTTCAGTTCAGCTCATTATTTCAATAAATCAGAAGAGACCCTTAGATCTTGTACCAACAAAGTTAGTAGTTGAGATTCACACAAGTTAACAGGTTAAAGATTGAGTTACGTTCGTCTTTATTAACCACAAAAAATGTGTTTCAATAGCACAACACAAAAGCATGTTGCCAAATATATCTATATAATGAGTATCAATTATCCAAATCATGGAATTGTCGTAAGCAAGTACGTCAAAAACAAGAAGAATTGGAGTGTTCAAGCCTTATATTAGTGCTGATATTGGACTGTCCTTCCATTTCAATTCAATTTAATCATGAACCTCACATTTTCGACCAATAGACGATAAAGTTACGGACTTTTTCAAATCAAGAAAGAGAGCAAGTATTATTATATCTACACCAACTCTTGTTGGCAAAAAAAAACTTATGTACAAAGTATTAGCTTTTAATTTGTTCGTAAGCTATCTAAATTTGCTTACAATATATGAAGTATTTTTTTTTAATACTCCATAGTACTCTAGAAGTATATACTACGTATATAATACTAATTCCAAATTGTGTCAGTTCATCATCGTTTAGTATAGAATTCAAGATTATATTCTTTAATTTGATTTGGGATGTGATATTTAATAATAAGATATTAAATATTTATAGTTTTTTTTTTTTTTTTTTTTGAGAGAAGATATTCATAGCTAATTACGCTAGGGCATGTAAACCATGATGTAGCCACTTAATTCAGTTAATGCAACTAATGATGAGAATGATAATGGTCCATGATATTTTTCCACTTGAAATAAGGAACATTTGAGAATTTTCTCAATGCACAAATTAAGTCAAATCTAGATTTATGGGTCCATAACTCTTAACATGTCATTTGACAAAGTTTTTCTTGGAGACCTTAATTCTTTCACGAGGGAATAGATTTAAGATTCAAGTATCCAGTTGTTGTTTTAGATTTTTGCTCTCCAAACCAAAGTCATGCTAATATGCACTAATAGACAAATTAAAGTAGAAACTATAAATCAAAAGTGGAAAAGAGTATGTCATGATAAGATCAACTTCACTTGTCTTTTGAGTTCAAGCTAATCACTTTCTCACATCTGTATATTTCAGAAACTTACACAGTTTACACTTATATTGTTATATTTAGTGATTTGTGCTTGTATCTAAAAAGACTAGCATAGAATTTAGAATTGATTAGCCCTTTGATTTATTGCCATGTTACTAGAGTTGGCATATATATTTAAAAACATTTGTATGGATTTAACTTCAACATAAATATTGATTAAGACATTATTTAAGAAAATAAATATGTACTCGTAGTATATATTATATTATATTTAAACATAAGGCTATGAATGCATATTTAATTTATATCAACCCTTTTTATTACATTTTGTCTCTTGCATAGATTATATCTCAATTTATATGCTAAAACTCGTTGACTATTCCTTTTATATACTACGTATATATTCCGGGTAATGTTATCTTTACCTTTAGCGCAATCTAGAATTCTCTTTTCTATAGCCACATTGAGCTTAATAATAACAATATTTTAATAAGATTTTTTTCTTTCAAAGTACACATGTCTCCATATAATTAATTTGAAGAGATAATATACATCAATTTTAAACGTACATAGTCCCTTTCTTGGCCATCTTTAGAGGTTGTGGCCTTGTGGGCAATGGGCAATCATGTTGTTAACGTCATTGCCAATTGGAGTAGTCATATCATTTTATACAACAATAAAGAAAAAAAAAGTTGGTCATAGTTGAGACTTATTTTCCAAACAGCACAAGGAGTAAACAATAAAATCACATGCAAATAGTAGTACTTTCTCTGTTTTTTTTTACTTGACCTGTTTCTTTTATCATGCTTGCCAATGCAAAACTTTAACGGTCAATAACTTTAATTCTTCATAATTAAAAAATATAAAAGTTATATATTATGATACTACTTATTGAGACAAATTCAAAATGATCCAACATAAATATGTTTTTCTTTACATATTATTCACAAAATACGGTCAAAAAAGGGGTGGTGAATAGTGTAAAAGTCAAAGCAAGTCAAGTAAAAAAAACTGAGGGAGTTTGATGTACTCTAGTAGTCCAGTTGCATTGCTAATTAGTGGGTTTAAGTCAGGCAAAAAGAGTTGAGTTTAGGGATATGGTGGTCCCTCAAATGTCAGCCACTCGAAAGTCCTATCAACAACAACAAAGTTCCAAAACACACATGCTTAAAATACATTAAAATATTACTTCTCATTTGACAGAATAAAAAACCAAAAAAAATAGGGTTAATCACTTCTCAATTCAAATTTTGTAGGTATATTTCCACAAGGGTTTGATTGGACTAGCTAGGTTTAATGCTTAGATTTAATACTTCGCAATTAAGGGTCTGTTTTGATGTACTGAACTGAGTTGAATTGAACTGAAGTGAGGTATACTGAATTATTTATGAAAGAAGGAAATTAGAAATTGAACTGAAAAAAACAGATCCTAAGAGTATTATTTGCACAATAAACCTAATTCAATGAAGCTCAAACTGTACTTCTTCGAGATACTTGATTCTCTATTCTAGTAACAAGATATTCATTTCATTTCTACAATTTCTAGGTGAAAATATAAAACTTGTCTACTCACAAAGGAAGAGTAAAATTCAATATAAATGAAAATATTGGAATCACTATCTAAAACAAACTGATTCACATATAATGTCAAACAAAGAAAAGGATTAAATACATTGAATACATAAATATACCTAATACAAGTTTAGTCAATTTTTCATACCTAACTCATCTCAACATAAGATTAATCAAAATATATATAGAATGTAACGATTTAAGACCTCCAATTTGACCTACATCTATCACGATTCACCTTAGCTTGTGGTACGAGATCGAATCTCATTAATCACATGGCCAACAAGTACCTTCATGCTTAACCACCACCCACACACACAATGCCTATCAACATAGGCACATTGCTTTCACAAACAAGGCATTCCATCCAAAATGTGCAATAATACAAATTGATAACAGGAGTGACTCACCAAGTTAGGTGGATAAATGGATCGGACAAGCCCAACCATTTTCCTTTGTAAAAGGCATTGATAACAATTTTGTTGGTGGATAAAGAAAGCTTTGCTCCCCTCAATTCACAAACTTTTCCAAATTCCATTAAAAACAAATTAAAGCATGAGCTAAAGAATACACTAATTGGTCGCCATTATTTCTAGCCAGAAATAATAGGTGCTATAGAAGACATTAGACACGAGTCAAAAAGAAAAAAAAAAAAAAAAAAAAAAAAAGAAGCAAAGTTCATTATAACTTCTACTCCGTACGACGTGCACATTTGCCCATATGTGTGATTTTTGCACGTTTACTATTCACTTCTCACACGAGAGCCCATTTGGGCTAGAAGTGTACAAATTTTTACCTACACCCCATGGCAGGGAAAACTACTTGCACCCCCCCTACCCTCCGCACGTGCTCCGCCCTCGCCCCTTTTCATTTATGTATTTCCTGCAAATTTTTATAACATGTTCATTTTTAAATTGGTAAATGTTCATTTATGTATCATTAGATGTTCATGTTTAACAAGGAGTTTTTGTTCAAATTAATATATTTTCTGAATTGAATTCTAAGATTTTTCTATAAAAAAAAAAGGAGAGAAAATTTATTTATAAGGATTATTGCGTTCAAATCATTTTATTGTAAGAAGCATTGCATCATCTAATGTTCATTTTTGTTTATTCGTGTTTCAACAAGTGTTCATTTTTGTATCATCAAATGTGCATTTTTGTATTATCAAATGTTCATTTCAAGAGCTATGTGTAAGTTTCATAGTAAGATGTATAATACGGAGTATACAAATACATACGTCTTAGAGTTCTACTTATTTAAATAAAACGTTGTTAAAAAATAATTTCCAATATAAAATAAATTTAATTTAATTACAATAATAACACATTTCTATATAACTACACTATTACATATAATAATTGTTTCATAAACATGAAAGTGAACCAAATGTACATATGTGTCTTGTTAAATTAACATTTTTTGTTACATTTGATATAATAAAGTGTATATATGTATATCCTCCTTGTTGCACCTCTAATATGTGTGTGTGTATGTGTGTGTGTGTTTCATGATTTATATAATATGAGCACAATATATTTATCGCCTTCAACTTCCTTACTGGATTATCCTGAAAACACTATAAATATATAAAAATATTTCAACATGAAAATGAAAACGTATAAAATCTAATGAACATGTATTAAATTCTAAATGAGCATTTATTAATATGAAAAAGAACATATATAAAAAAAATAAAAAAATTCAAAAGAATATCTATAAATGTAAATGACCATTAAAAATAACCCAATATATCAAAATACAACTTAATGTGTATTGATATTAAATGTGAATAAAATACCATAAAATTAAATTATATTTTAAAATAAAATCACCAAAGGTTTATGATGAATGAACAATATGTGATTTATTTTTGAATATTTTTTGACATGTGAATGAACATACATTAATATACGTGTGAATATACACATATCCAAATGAACATCTATGTATCAAATTCGAATAAGCATCTATCAATATTAGAGCTAAAATGTATGTAATATAATATTCAAATGACGCTCATGAGCATATAATTTAATATGAAGTTAAATGTGTATTATTATAGTCTATGTGGATATTTTCAATGAGAATGAACATGTACATATTTACATTAAATAAACATATGTTTAAATACCAGTAAACATTCATTAATATGCAAAGATCATAAACAAAATTAGGGTAATCTTTTCTCAAGAATGAACCCTAGTAGATGTAAGGTGAGAATGTAAATGAACATATACTGCTATCATAATGAACATCTATCAAAATAAAAATGAACATTTACTGAAAATGAACATTTGTTCAGCAACCGTCTTCCCCGACGGAACCTTCGAAGTGTTCTTCTCTGTTTCGTTTCTACAAAAATACCACCAAATATAGTAGATTTTAGTCTATTTTGCACAAAAATAAGTGTATTTATAGTAGATTTTGTTTTAGAATATCAAAATACAAAATATATATATATATATATATATATATATATATATATATATATATATATATATATATATATATATATATATATATATATATATAATGTAGGGTTTACACTCAAAATTCTACTTAAATTAACAAATTCTTACTCTTCTTTTTCAGAATTTAGTGGCGATTGACAAACTTCATTTCTAATGTTAGACATTTTTAGATGTTTTGATATAATTTGCTGTAATTTTGAAGCAATTTGTAGTGAGTTTCATGCAAAATTTTGGTTTTGATGAGAGAGAATTTCATGAAAATGGGTTTGAAATGAAGGTTTTGATTTTTTTTTTTCTTTTTTGTGTATAAATGTGAGGAATGGACAGTTACTTGCATTTACTTTGATTAGTGGATGATAATTGTATGGTTAGTGGGGTGTGGGTAAGGGTTTTATTGTAATTTGGGGGGGGGGGTAGGTAGTTATGGCTACAAGGGGGTGTAGCCATTAGGAATTACTAGAAGTGTAGATGTAGTATGGGCCCTCCTCATACCAATCACTTAATATTCTACTTGAAAGTGGGGGGAGGATGAGATTTGAACCCGTAATCTTTATGTCACGCTGACTCCGATACCGTGTTAGTGGACCAACTCAACCAAAAACTTAATTTGATGATTTAGGCCTAGAATTATGTTTTCTATTCTATCAGTTCATTAATAGAGTCGATTGTAATTTAAAATAATTCTGTGATTATAGAAAAAACATTATACTTTGTATTAATTAACTAAGCTCAATACTTGTTTAAATGTGTTTTAATATACAATTTGTATAATTATATCACTGTAATTGGAAAATAATTAAAGATATTAACATATTACAGATATAACATGCTTTGGGGACCAAATGGGAAAAAAAAAATAATAAATAAAAATAAAAACATAGCGAGTGTATATACTACCTCTGTTACATATTACTCCCTCCGTTTTTAAATATTTGCTCCATTTATCCATGCACGGAGTTTTAGGAGAAATTGGAGAAAGTAATAAAATATGGAGGTAGTAGGGTATGAGGAAGAGTTAGAAAATTGTAAAAAGCAAAAGTAATTGAGAGAATTAGAGGAGAGATAATATAAAATTAATAAAATATGATTTATGTTGGGTCGACTAGTTGAGATAAATGAATTGATATTGTAAAAGATTTCAAAATAAAGAAATAAAGCAAGTATTTAAAAACGAGCGGAAAAGAAAAGTGGAGCAAGTATTTAAAAACGAAAGAAGTATATGCAATTTTAGGTATTATTTTTGAGATATAAAATATTCAAAAGTTGCACATAATATGTAACAGAGGTAGTATATAATTAAGACCATTTGATTATATTTTATTATTGGATATCCAAAATTATAAAAGTAAAGTTCTATAAAACATAAAATAGGATAAATGAGCATAGCATTAGAGCTGTCAATTCGGTTAAACGGGTCGGGTTTGGGTCGGGTAAGAGTGGGTCGGTCAACTTAGGTCAGGTTAATTCGGATTAATTCCATAACCTATGTGGGTCGGGTTTGGGTTGGGTCATGCTTGAGTCAGGTCACGTCGGGTCGTACTTTGATCTTATCGGGTCGGGTTTGGGTCGGGTTAATAACAGACCGAGTTACATTCGAGTCGGGTAAATAATAGGTCGGGTTTAATTCGAGTTTTCACGGGTTAAAAAACGAGTTAGGGTAATTCTCGGGTTCGAGCCGGGTTCGGTTCAATTCAATAATTTGCGGGTTAGAATCAGGTCGGGTCATTCACGAGTTTGAGTCGGGTTCGGTTCAAGTCAATAATTTGCGGATTATAATAAGGTCGGGTCATTCTCGGGTTCAAGTCGGGTTCGGTTCAAGTCAATAATTTGCGAGTTATAATCAGGTTGGGTAATTTCCAAGTCGGGTCATTCTGGGATTCAAGTTAGTTTATGTTCAAATCAATAATTTGCAGGTTACAATCAGGTCGGGTCATTTCCAAGTCAAGTCATATTCAGGGTCAACTAACTATAAATAGATAATTATCATTTTTATCAAGCTAATTATTTCCTTTGACTATAATATATATAACAATATACTAGGGAACTATTATTTATAATTTACGAAGATAATTATCTCCTTTGACCATACAACAAATATATACTATATTTAACTCTTAAATTTGAGGATGATGCTCCTTTCTTTTGCTGGCCTGGACCGACTTGGTCTCCCTAGACAAAATGCTTTGATCAACAATAATAAGGTGATCTAAATTGCATTTAAGGTGATTTGAAATCGGGTCAGAACAATTTGGGTTGAATTTAGGTCGGGTTAATAACAAGTCGTGTTAAATTCAAGTCGGGTTAGTAACAGATCGGGTTGAATTTTTGGGTCGGGTAAGTAATAGATCTGGTAAAATTCGGGTCGGGTCAATAACAAGTCGGGTTGAATTTGGGTCAGGTCAATAACAAGCCGGGTTGATTTCGAGTCGGGTTTGTAACAGGTTCGGATGAATTCGGGTCGGGTTAGGAACGGGTCGGGCTGAATTCAAGTCAGGTTAAATTCGGGTTTTGACGGGTTAATATTGTAACACCCCATTAATTCTCTCTTTTAATCTGTGAGGACTCTGAACAATATTCAAGAGAATTACTGGCGTGCTACTGCCACGTGTTCAAACGTTAAGGCTTTATCAGAAAATAGCAGCGGAAAAAACAAATTCAGTTATAAATAAGTTTCAAAACCAATAACCAAAACCAAATTAAATCATACAACTTGGAACCATTAAGGCCCTCATTCAAAACCCCACAAAAGTAGTAAATAAATAAAACCAGAGTTTAAATAAATTCAAACTTATGAAAAGAAATAAACTGCGAATAATAACCAACTCTCTACTCAAAATCCCACAACCCTGATGCGAATGCTGCGTATGTAAGAACCTGTGGTTAATCTGCTCCCCAATATTACAAATGTAAAAATTGGATCGTCACAGGGTCATTGAAAGGCAAAGGCCATGACAAAAAAAAGACACACACAAAAGCACGCAATCAGCAAAGCTGAGTACATACAAGCTGCGAAACAAATAAGAAATCCATAACATGCTACTAATAATCAATCATCATGCATCATTAAATTATAGACTCAACACACAACTCAATTATCAATTTTATTAAGACTTCACAAGTTAATAGTGGCAAACTCATTTTATTTAATTCTTTGGATTTAGCAATATACAAGGTTGTCCAAGCCATGTCCCATTTGGAACATCAACACAAGAAAACCCCATGCCTCCTTTTGGAAACATCAATAAACATCCAACGACCACGGGCGCGACTCCGTGACCGTAGTTAGTATGAGATCTCACCTAACTCTTAGTTTTTTTAAAAAATATTTGAAATAGGAGACTCGTAGATCAGACGACCTCGATAAAAGTACACGGCTAATACCCCATGTACCCCAACCCCTGATTGTCATTACTCCAGAAGTGCACCAATCCAGAGTTTTATTGCTCATCCATCTTGCACTTTACGTGATTTACAGGTTTAGACTTGGTGATGACTCATATGCATAACAATACAAACATTCTAAACACAATTCAACCAAACAAGGCAAGTTTCCAATTTCAATTCTTGATTTATTAGTGACAAACAACATTTATTATTTATTCCTTTACTACCTCAGTGTATAAACACCTTGAGTGCATAAGGCACCCCAAAACCTTAACCTCGTCTTATAAGACTTGAATTCCTCCTTTACTCATCTTGTTTGCATAATCATGAATGAGTAATAATTTAATCTTTACACCAATCACATGCCTTTGCCTTTAAGCGCACCTTGCATAATTAGAGCACAAATAATACTTGCATTATAAACTAGTGCACATCATTTGAAATTCACAATGTATAACCAAACAATTTAACCCATTCAATCCTATACATGATACTAAGTTCTCGATCCTTTCTTAAACATGCACCTAAAAGAAAGGTTTCGTAACTTGTATGTACCTTGAATAAACGAATTGGTATGCCACTTTACTAACTAGAAATCACCTTCAATAAACTCCTCTCCTAAACCAAATAATAACATCTCAATCAATACCCAATCAATCAATTTTACAGCAATACTAACTTACTTTAAAGCCTTCAAAATCCAAATCAAACAACACTTTAATTAAAACCACCCCTTTAGTTAAACTTAAAGGTTTATATATAGTTCTTTAAATTTTCTTCATAAAAACCTTAAAATACACTCTTATACATGAAATTACAGCAAGTTTAAAGGTTAATAAAAATCTTAAAATTATTTAAAAACCCCTAATAATCTCCCTTTTAATCGGGTGATTAAACCCTCTTTATAAAACATCAAAAGTAGTACTTAGAAACTATTTCCAGCACTTAAAACTTCAATAAAAACATATATTAATGCTTAATTAACTTTAAACATAATTAATTTTATCAATCAAACTCAAGGATAATATTTAAGTATAAAAAACTTCGTTAAAATAAAAAACTGCCCGAAAATCATATTTATAGGCTGAATTTGGCCACGAGAGGGTGGTACACACTACCAAAGGTAGTGATTCTTTCTTAAAACGTTGTTTTCACATGAAAAACACTACTTTTTCATCAAAATCGGATGAGTTCAGAACCTGATCGGAATTAAAACGGGATTAATATTAACGAACGGAAATCTAAAAATTAAAACACGAATTTAAGTGTTCAAAATAATCTGGAATTAAGTTATACTAATCACTAGTTATAATCACCAAAATTTCAAAATATCATTACTATAAAAGCCCTAAATCAATTGTTCATAAAAACCCTAAAATCATGATTTTCAATAAATTGAAACCCTAGGTTTATAATTCATAAAATGTAAAAATTTATAACATAAATATAATCTGAAATATTGAAACCATCAAAATATAATTTGATACTAAAAATATAATATTTATACTAAAATCAAAACCCGAAACAATTAAATTAACATTAAGCAAAATAATGAAACAAAGGAGGATGAAAATAAGACTAACCTTTTTGTGTAGGAAATTTTTGGAGATTCATGGGGTATTTATAGGAGAGAATTATTGTAGGGTAAAAAGGAAGATTGGGCCTCATAAAAATAATGGGTCAATTAAGTAAACAAATGGGTTAGGCTTGTTTGATTGGACATAAATTGTAGAATAAAGGTGCATAAAAAATTTGTTCAAATAATTTTCGACCCAGATTAATAATTTGAAACTTTTAAAATTAAATTTCGGAAAATAACAAATAAAGATTATAAATAAAATAAAATTTCATTTATAAAATATTTTTAAAATACGAGGGATTACAAATACGGGTTAGGGTCAATTTCGGTTCAAGTCGGGTTCAGTGCAAGTTAATTAAATTGGTCGTTGTATACTTGTAAATCGGTGCAAGTTGTAAACCGGTAAATTGGTCATTTAACAGCAAATCGGAGGGTTCCACACATCCAATTGGACTCTCGTAGGGTATTAAGGACCATGGTAAACATTTCGGAAATTTTTATTTCCGGAGAAAAAAAGTCAAAAAATTCCAAAATTAAATACTAATATCCATGCTTTTTGAGAAAATTTGGAGGTTTCGAGCTTAGTTTCGAAAAGTCTTGAAATTATATGAAATACATTTCGGGGTCATATAATGCTGTTTGGAACCATATATGATCATTATTTGTTGTCATAAATGTTTGTGGTAGGCTTGAATTAATGAAATCGGTGCAAGTAGTAAACCGGTAAATTGGTCGTTTAACAGCAAATTGTATGGTTCCACACACCCAATTGGACTCTCGGAATGTATTAGGGACCATGGTAAACATTTCAAAAAAATTTATTTCCCGGCGAAAAAAAAGTCAAAAAATTCCAAAATTAAAGGCTAATATCCACGTTTATTTAAAAAATTTAGAAGTTTCGAGGCCCAGTGTAGAAAAGTCTTGATATTTTAGGGGATATATCTTGGGGTCATATAATACCGTTTGGAACCATATTTGATCTATGTTGTCATAAATGTTCGTAGTATGCCTGAGTTAATGAAATCCGTGCAAGTTGTAAACCGGTATATTGGCCATTTAGGCAAATTGGATGGTTCCACCAACCCAATTGGACTCCCGCAGGGTATTAGGGACCATGGCAAACATTTCGACAATTTTTATTTTCGGGCGAAAAAAAGTCAAAAAAATTCCAAAATTGAAGACTAATATCCACGTTTTTTGAGAAAATTTGGAGGTTTCGGGGTTCGGTGTCGAAAAGTCTTGAAATTCTAAGGGATATATCTCAGGGTCATATAATGTCGTTTGGAACCATATATGATCATTATTTGTTGTCATAAATTTTCGTGGTAGACTTGAGTTAATGAAATCAGTACAAGTTGTAAACCGGTAAATTGGTCGTTTAAAGGCAAATTGGATGGTTCACCCACCAAATGGGACTCCCAGACGGTATTAGGGATCATGATAAACATTTCGGCAATTTTTATTTCTGGGCAAAAAAAGTAAAAATTACAAAATTGAAGGTTAATATATCCACGCTTTTTGAGAAAATTTGGAGGATTCGGGGCGCGGTGTCGAAAAGACTTGAAATTCTAGGGGATACATCTCGGGGTCATATAATTCCATTTGGAGCCATTTATGATCATTATATGTTGTCATAAATGTTCGTGGTAGGCTTGATTTAATGAAATCGGTGCAAGTTGTAAACCGGTAAATTGGTCATTTAAAGGTAAATTGGATAGTTCAACCCACCCAATTGGACTACCGGAGGGTACTACGGACCATTGTAAAAATTTCGGCAATTTTTATTTCCGGACGAAAAAAAGTCAAAAAATTCCAAATTTGAAGGCTTATATCCACACTTTTTGAGAAATTTTGGAGGTTTCGAGGCACGGTGTCGAAAAGCTTTGAGATTTTAGGGAATACATCTAGGGGATCATATATTGACGTTTGGAACCATATATGATCATTATATGTTGTTATAAATGTTCGTGGTAGGCTTGATTTAATGAAATCGATGCAAGTTATAAACCGGTAAATAGACCGTTAAAGGCAAATTGGATGGTTCTACCAACCCAATTAGACTCCCGAAGGGTATTAGGGACCATGATGGTAAACATTTTGGCAATTATTATTTCCGGGTGAAAAAAATCTAAAAATTCCAAAAATAAAGGTTAAAATCCACGCTTTTTGTGAAATTTTGGAGGTTTCGGAGCCCAGTATCGAAAAGCCTTAAGATTATAGGGGATACATCTCGGGGTCATATAATGCCGTTTGGAACTATATATGATCATTATATGTTGTCATAAATGTTTGTGGTAGATTTGAGTTAATGAAATCGGTGAAAGTTGTAAACCGGTGAATTGGCCGTTTAAAGGCAAATTGGATGGTTCCACCCACCCAATTGGACTCCCGAAGGGTATTAGAGACCATGGTAAACATTTCGGCAATTTTTATTTTCGGGCCAAAAAAAGTCAAAAAATTCATAAATTGAAGGCTATATCTACGCTTTTTGAGAAATTTTGGATTCATATATAATGTCGTTTGGAGTCATATATGATCATTATTTATTGTCATAAATGTTCGTGGTAGGCTTGAATTATTGAAATCGGTGCAAGTTGTAAACCGGTAAATTGGTCGTTTAAAAGCAAATTGGATGGTTCCACCCACCCAATTGGACTCCCGGAGGGTATTAGGGACCGTGGTAAACATTTCGGCAATTTTTATATCTGGGTGAAAAAAATTCAAAAAATTCCAAAATTGAAGACTAATATCCACGCTTTTTGAGATATTTTGGAGGTTTCGAGTAAGGCAGTCAACTCGGTTAAACGGGTCGGGTTTGGTTCGGTATCTGTGGGTCTGGTCAATTCGGATTAATTCCATAACCTATGCGAGTCGAGTTTGAGTTGGGTCATGCTTTAGTCATGTCCACATTTTAATTCAAGTATCTATCAACATTTGCTCGGTGTGACAGACTACCATGTAAAAGGTATACCAAGATGTATAATATGACATACTATATATGTTAATCGAGGCATATGCCGCATATCCATAATTAAAAACTAAAAAATAAAATAAAATAAAATAAAAAAAAAGTACTTAGTATTTCAAAACTACTATAGATAGGGTTTAGACTAGTAAGATGCATGAGGAAACCCAAGAAAGCATATATACAGATTCACAACTTCTCAAGTTTCAATTCAACATTGGGCCTAATATCAGCATGTAAAAGATCAATGTTTTATCTATGCGTATTATAGAAACCTACGTATAATACAACAGTCCATTGAAAAAAGATATACAGCTTAGTGCATAACTAAACTTGTTACTACATACTGTACTATATTATACTTCGTACTTCATATATTACATATAAAATGCATTAGTATAGCGTGTGAAAACACAAAGCTATACGAACATATAGTTATATACTAAGGTATTATACAAGATATATACTAAGAACTACAAGTCTACAATCTATACATTATACTACGTACTATTTTAGCATAACGGTACCAGTATTCCTAAAGTTGTTTCAAGTCAAAATTATTTTCGAGGGAAGGCAAGCTTCTTGTACCTGCTGTTCTACATACAGCACCTCACAGGCAGCAATCATAACAATAGAATGACCAGTCGGTTGATATCTACTTTGAGCTTCAACAAACCCTTTGCTAAGAACCCGGCCAATCCAATCCTCAACCTCTTTATCACTGTCACATAAGCAGGCAGCTGCGATTATCTGATCCATGACTTTAGGCTCAATCTCCAGCAAGCACTTCGACTTGATTACTTCATTGAAGCTTGCATGAATCATTTTAGATATTTTTGTAGCCAATGTATCATAATCAAAAGGGTTAAATTCTAATTTGACCAAAATCTTACTTAACTGGCCTGAGAAATCCTCCAACCAAGAATCAGATCTTTCAGACAAACACCCTGCAGCATCGTTTTCTTCAATGTTGGTGTCATTAACTTCACTAGTTTCAGCTGGAAGGTTCAAGTCAAGGGACATAATAGATCTCCTGTGAGGTCGTTTGAGTCCTAGGGGTGAAACAAATTTGGGTTAAAACCGAACCAAACCGAAAACCGAACCGAATAAGAAATATGGTTCGGTTTTTTTTCGAAAGTGGTTCGGTTTGGTTTTGAAAAAAAAAATATTTCGGTTTTCGGTTTGGTTTCGGTTTTAGAAATTGAAAAACCGAAAAACCGAACAAAACCGAACAGAACCGAAATTTCAGGCCCAAAAGCCCCCTAGCCCAACACTTTTACCCTAAGTATATAAAGGAAAAAAAAAAACCCTAATCCCTCACTTCCTCATCTGACTCTCAGTCTCTCACCTCTCCTTTCCTCTTCTTCTCCTGATCTCACCTCTCCGCCCTTTCTCTCCTCTCTTCTCTTCTCAGAATCTTAGTTCTTCCTCTCCCTCCTTTCCTCTTCTCAACTCCGTCCTTTCTTTCTCCTCTTTGATCTCTTCTCCATCACTCTGTTCTCCTCTTTTCCCCACCAGCCCACAGCGAATAAGTTTATTTACAACGTTATTAAGCCATCAACTGAGTAGCTAAGGTTTTTCATGTCAAATTCATCCATGAAAACACTAGATCTAGTGTTTTCATGGTCGAACTTGACCTTTAAAACCCAAATTCGAGGTTTTTCGGTGGAATGTGAGGTATGTCCTCTTTTTCTTAATTTTAATTTGATTTGAATTTTTTTTCCTACTTTATTTTTATGGTGGCGTAGCCGTGTAGATTGAATTGCGGTGGTGATAGGTAGTTGTGGGTCGATCTAGGGTTAGTGTTTGGGTGGAAAGGATGAAGGGTGGTGAAATAAGGTGGGTTGTGGGTTGTGGTGGGTGCGGATCTGGGTTAGGGGTGGTGATAAGGTGGTTTTTGGTGGTTGTTGTGGGTGGTAGTGGTGATAGTTTCTATGGGTGGTTAGTGGTGGTTAGTGGGCATTGTTGTGGGTGGTTAGTGGTGGTAGTTTCGGTGTTTTTTGGTAGGTTAGGGTGGGTGGTAGGTGGGTTTTAGGTGGGATGTTTGTATGGTTTGGTTTGGTTCAATTTTAATTGGTGTGGTTTGGTTCGGTTTTTTTGCAAAATGTGATGTTTAGGATGCTTGAGAGGAAAATTCGGTGCGGTTTGGTTTTTTTTAGGAAAACCGAAATTTAGGTGGTTTGGTTTGGTTCGGTTTCAAAGCTAAAGTGGTGCGGTGTGGTTTGCAAAATCAAGAAACCGAAATTTGGTGGTTTGGTTTCGGTTTGGGCAAAAAACCAAACCGAAAACCGAACTTTCACCCCTACGTTTGACTTCCATACAAATAAATTGGTCAGTTTTTACATCTGTTCCATTGAGCTTCCTCTTGTTTAAGAAGGTTTCACAGGCCAACTTATCTCCTGTTTCATGTGAAATACCTTTAACTACAATTTGAAGTGGCCAGCCTTTTGCCCTTCCAATTCTCTCCTCCGGAAAGTTTGACGGCTTCCCCCTCAAAGGGAGTGTGGAGCTTTTCTCTTTAGAAATCGAAGTTAAAACGAAGATTCTATTGTTAGTAGCAACTTCCCTCCCGTATGAGTCTGAAAATTTACCATCTTTCATGGCCTGCAACAAGCTGCATTGAAGTACTGGGTCCGCAGAGTGGACATTTTCAAAGAGAACAACACAGGATGGTGTCTTCCGCAACTCCTCAGCAATGTAATCAACTATAGTCTTGCCTCGAGACCTTGCCTCAGACCCTTGGCAGAATATCATATCTCTAGAGCTTAAATCTACATGGATGAAGCTCTTCTTGCTTCCATATAAAATCTCAGCAAGGGCCACAGCAGTTTTTCTCTTGGCAAAAATGTCAGGTCCACTAAAGTTTAGCCAAATATCTCCTCTGATACCAGATTTTTGGTGGCTTCCACTAACTGTCCAGGAATGAGAGACTATCTGGCTGATCATTCTGAGAGCTTCACATTGCCGACCAACCCTTTCAAAAAGAGTTTTAAAAAGTGCCTTAGAATTATTCTCAGGCCGCTCATCTGCTTTCTTTTGTTGCTTCGAAGCTTGAGGAAACAATCCCAACCCCAAATCTGTGGCTACCGAAACAACAGATGAGGGAGATGTTTGACCATCATCCACACCTGATATGCAGAAACTGTAAGGAGAAGAGCCAACATCAACAGGATGCCCTGTTCTTGGAGGACTTTCTGATAGTTTAGTAGGGAAAATACCACTCTTTAGTGACCTTAAAAGAACTGACTTGCTTGATGAAGACAACGAATGTTTCTGTACATCCATGGAGGTGCATGAATTGATCTGTCCATAATCACATTCCTTGCAAGACCCGCTGGTAGTGCAACTGCTCTCATTGTCAACTTTTATGACCTTTTCGTCAGGACTATGGAAGCCTACATCAGTTGGAAGTTGAGAAGATTCTTGACAAACTTCTGGCTTGGATGATGGTTGAGTATGGTTCTGACATTGACATAAATTGCAATGCTTTTTCTGCAAAACTGCTACTGGAGCACTTAACAGCACTTTCCCACCTTTAGCCTGCACTGAAGAGATAAAATATGGTTAACTCAAAACAAAAAAAAATACAACACGAGCATGTATTCAAACATGACTTAAATGAGCAACAAGAACCTTTGGTTTTTCTAATAAAAAATGTACAGGAAGTACGTCACAAATGCACAATATTAATCAGATTCATACTACATGAGTACCATATTCATTCTGTAATATATACTCTGTAGCAATAAGACCAATAACCGTATAGTAAACCTAAAGCAAGAAGCCTGAACTAGAAATAGGACCCTTATAAATTTGTTAGTTTGTCTGTTCATTGTATGGACTATGGAGTACTATATCTTGCATTCTTGCTCTATATTTTTATTTTATACTAAGTTATAATTATGCTGAATTGTAAAATTTCAGTTTATTGAGAGAAAAATTATTCAATTTTGCTAATTGTATCCGAACTAGATTACAAAAAATAACATAAAAGATGCACTCTAAATCTTTAATTCTATTTGAAGTGGTAAAGTATCCAAGATAATCTTTTAGAGAACTACCACCCTATTTCATACTTGCGAACTACTCACTCCGTCCCTAGATGTTGTGCTCAACTGCTCATTTCTCACATTTCACGGTAATTAAGAAGAATGGAGTACATAAATATTCTTGAAAGTAGAAGAATATTATATGCGAAAGACAAAAAGTAAGTAATGATATTTTGGAAAAATGTGTATTACATGGGAAATGTTAAAAGCCATTAATAGCACGGAAATTTATGGATGTGTAGCAGAATTTTACAAGGGAAAGGTAAAAAAGTTGTGTGGAATATGATAGAATTATGTGATACTTATTTTTAAAAAGAGACACAATTTGGGACACCATTTACAGACACATCATTTAGAGATGGAGGGAGTTGAAGAGAGTATTTAGAATAAATAGTTTTTATTGTATTGGAGAATCCATTACCCTAAGAGGTTCCAGCATGTCAGCAGTCAACCTAATAAAGATATTATGATGTACGAGTATTTTGAAATCAGAATTCTGTAGGTAGCTTGACGTTCTATACTTAGCTTAGTTAGCTAGATTAGATCACTTCATCATTGTATCCAGAAAAGTTGCAATAATAACAAGTTATATTTCCTGCTTCTTCTGAGTACACAGAAGTTCTACACTAATATACTAAACCTGTGCTGCTGTAAGAATGCTGGATTTTTTGTCCTGCAGAGTGTGCAGAAACATTCAGTTCTAGTTAAATAAAGGTAAGAACAAAATTACCCAAGATTTCCTATGTAGGTAGCAAGTAGCAACCTAATTTACTTGGCTCAAGCAGGCTGGCAAACAGGTCATTCAGGTCGGGTTCGGGTCGGGTCAATTCAGGTCGGGTCAGCAAATGTTCGGGTCGGGTTGATTCGGGTTTCGGGTCAAAATCGAGTCAGCACTTTGGGTCAAGTTCAGGTTGGGTCAAGTTCGGGTCAGGTCAAGTTCAAGTCGTGTCAATTCGGGTCGGGTCAATTTTTAAGATCAATTTTCGGGTTAGGTCAAATTCGGGTCGGGTCTATTCGGGTCAAGTTTGTGTCGGGTCACCAAAATAAATTCACTTAAAAAAAATAGTTGGAAAAATAAAGTAAAATCGTTAAAAAAAAAATCATGAGTACCTATTACGTAGGAAATAAAGAAGCCCTAAACTAAGTAATTCACTATTTCACCCTATTCACTTAGGATTCGGGTCAATTCGGGTCAAGTCGATTCGGGTCAATCAATTTGGGTTACAATCGGGTCGGGTCACTTCGGGTTTCGGGTCAATTTCGGGTCGGGTCACCCCGGGTTATCGGGTCAACTCTATTTCGGACCGGGTTTGGGTCGGGTCGGGTTAGTTCGAGTCAGGATCATTTTCGGGTTACGGGTCGGGTCAATCAGGTTGGGTCAGGATTGTCAGGTCCGCGTCAAGTAGTACAGGGGCATAGTGATTCCCCTTTAAGTACCAGGTTTTTACCGATTTCACAAAATTAAATCCTTCTATTATGAGGTTACAAAGCAGCAATGCCTCTTGAAATGGTAATCTAGTCTCTTTACCATAACTTTTGTTTAACTTTTCACTAAATTTTAAATTTTCCACTGTACCTTAAGGATAGGATACATTTACATATGTCTAAAAACACATCCAGTGGATGCTTGTCCCTCTTGAGATTATTCCAATTCCCATCTTTTTCTTTTTCTTTTTCTTTTTTTTTTTCAAGGAAGGAGTTAGGAAGGGTATTAAGTATATGGATTTGCATGAGAATGAGGCATTTGATCATCGGAGATGGAGGAAGAAGATTTTTGTGAATGACTATACGGAATAATCACTTTTGGTTCAACTTATCACTGCACCTAAGAGCATATTTAGTATGCTTGGAATACTAATAGGTCAATATGCTTAGTACTGTATGATGGGCACAAATAAAGGCAAGAATCAGATACAATGGTACACCCAATTACAGGTTGTTATTCTTGTTAAAAAGTTGGAGGCTTCATCATGAATATGACTCTTTTCCTATATTCCTTGTTTTTGACCCATACAAGAGAAAATCTTGGTTTGAATCTCTTGTGAAAATTTAAAACAAAGATTAGAAATATAATGCATACCTTTATGTTATCAAGTGTATCATTTGATCCACATTTATCAGCCATTAAAGTCATGCATCCTCTACTTGAAATTTCTTCCACGATTTTTTCATTGCTCATGCTACAGGGAGTGACACATTGATATGAGCTGCCGAATGGACCTTTGACTTCAGGAGATGAAAAAAACCCACCAAGGGGAACAAATGATCCCATCAAGCTGTTAAACATGATATGGACATGCGACTATGAGAAACTGAAGTTAAGATGTCAGAGCAGAAAGCAAATTCAAAAGTAGCTGGCATTACAGAAAGTTCAAACACAGATGTCTATGGGACTGAACAATGCTAATCAACACACAGGCTATTTGAGTAGAAAATGAACCGAATCCAAAGCAGAACCTTGAAAAGTTAATCAACAACAAAGTATACAGTTAAAATCTTGTCAAAAGACTCTAGTTTAGAATGAATGAATTCAAAACAAAAAAATCTATGAGAAGCAAAGGAGGTAACCCATGTCTGGCAGATTAAATCACAATTCACCAGATTCTTTTACAATAATGTGTGGTTTGTCTTTGCCAAAAAAAAAATGTATGGTTTGTCTCCTTGTCTGTCAAATAGATCCTGAGACCAACAATCTGGGCATTCAACATTAATTTGCATAGCTATCGTGTTACTCCAACGTTACTTTAGCATAGAGGCATAGAGCTGCTACACTTCACTTGCTCTGATGCTCTCTAGCAATTAAATTTCTCATGAATGAAATTTACCATCACAACACCCCATCACAATTAAGGTAAGTGTAGTATAAACATGCAGAAATGCATGCTACTGGTCCTGAAGTCCCTGAATTGTCTAAGGGTTAGATTTTTCTTTAAGGGTTCAGAACTAGACTGAGGAAACATCACTACATATATCAATTTTAGTTCCTCGAAAACCACAAGCACCATGAAGCCATGGAAAATGTTTTGTTTCAAATGCTACAATTTAACTGCAAATTATATGCTCATCGCTGTAACTTTTAACCATCAAGAGAGATTGACTGCCCACGTGCAAAAGCTAGAAGAACTAACATGTAAGCTTGCAAAGTAAATCTATGAGCTTCAGTAGATTTGGAGCCGTAGGTGTATAAACATCCTAAAGAAGCCATGCAAATCACATAATTTAATTTTTTTTTTCAAGGAAATGTTAGAAACTATGCATGGATCAAACTCTTCACTGAACTATCATGACAATTTTTGTGTGCAAACTGACTTAGGCAACAACCAATATTGATAATAAAACAGAACCTCAAGAAACTATGCATTGTTTTGTTCACATAGTCCAAAATCCAATGCCAGGTAAGAGGATAAACATAACATACAAACGGAGTATATACAAGGTCATAGTCCTCATAGAAATCCTATAGATGTAAAAAACATAGCACAAGTTCCTACTCAAGAACATTGGAAGAAAAAATGATCAAACTTAATTTTATGCAAGAAATAACCTATGATCACAAGTTTTAATTCTCACTGCTTTAGAAGTTAGGTTATCAAATACACTGTAAGCCTAGAGCATGCATCATTCTATTCTAAATAATGAAACAAAAGCTGAAGGTTTTATAAATCCTGAAACTAGCAGCAGTCATACTAAGTACCATAATTTATAATCCGTATAAATACTAAGATCAGAGTAGTAAGTCACCTCGACTTAAAGCATGATTCTCCCACCGGAGGCCTGACCGATGTGATCGGTAGAGGCTGCAAATCCCAGTCCTTGTCTATAGATGGAAATCTACGTAAGAACTCCATACACATCTGATCATTTGCAGCAGAACCAATTAGCCATATTTTGGTATCATGAACCTCTAATAGCTTAGTCAATCTTTTAACAACACTATTTATCACATCCTTCACATATTCATTATTACCTCCAAGAAAACACTTGACATTACCAAAACTAACCATCAACCCAGGCCCCAAGCATTGTTGCACCATCAAATCCATTTCCCTAAATCTCAAATTCACAGCCTCATAACTCCAACTCTCGGTCACAATTTTCGACACATCTTTCTCAATTGAAACCACTTTGATCCCATGTATCTCTAAAGGCAAATAACCACTCTCCCTTCTTTTCTCTAAAACCTCTACAAAACCCTTAAGAACATCATTTGCACAAACCCCAACAAGCAATGGATTTCTACCCTTATGCCTTACAAGAACCTCCCCAATTCTCCTATAATCACCCTCTTCATCCCCAAAACCCGAAAACGGAAACCGAAATCGACAACTACCCGGCTCCGAAAACCCACCAAAAACACTTGGCGGGTACCTAAAATAACCCTGTAATGGCCTCAAAAGAGCCAACTTTACATCAAAACTACAAAACCCTGCATCACTAAACACCCTACTAACAATTGGATCATCAAGAATTGATATAATCAAGTGTGGCAACTCCACTTTAACAACCCCAGATGAACAACTCCCTAACTGTTCTTGATGATTTTTAACGGTCATTAAGCTATCAGGGTGTCTCCTCTGATTAGCTTGTGATCGTTTGATTGCAGCCATCAAAGAATTTGAAATTTTGGGTTCATCAACACTAGGTTGTGAGATGGGTAACCTATCTAATGACACAGAAAGGCAAAAGTCCAAAGCTTTCAACTGAACTTTAGGGTAAAACGCAGCGTTTTTTGCTCTTACACAGGCTTCCCGGAGTTGGGAAGGTGATAGAGAAAGAAAGGCGTAAACAGCATGAAGCGACGTCGTTTGAGCATGCCCACGGCGGCGCGTAACTAACACTGCCTTATCAAGCGCGTGGGAAGCTTCAGTATTAAGACATTGCTTTGCTGTGTTCACCGGAGTTGGCATACTGTTGCCTCCCTGAAAGGGAACACCCCAAATAAATAAAAATCAAATCTTGGGTGTTTTTTATTTTTTCTTTTTGAAAATGGGAAATTTAAAAATCAAAAATTTGATTGAAATGAAAAAAAGGGGGTGGAAAATTTGATTAATTTATTGTGAAGAAAAGGTGGAGGGAAATGGTGAAGGTGGAGAATGATGGTGAAGAGGGTGGTGGAAAGTGGGACCTTCATTGAGGCATTTAGTCGAACACATGGTATGCATTATATTCGAGTATGATTTCATTTGAGATTTGGGATTCCTGTTTTTTGATTGAAACACTGTTGGATTTTGGAATTATGGATGATAAAAGGAGTCAATTCTAACATGGAGTAGTATCTTCTCAAAATTTATAAATTGAAGGGTTTTTTAAATTTTTCTCCTCAATTGGAATCCCACTTTATTTGATGACTTGTTGTTGTATCTCGATTGGAATTGGACCAATTTGATAAATTTAGTCAATGATTCACTATCATCAAGTGAAGTAGTCAACTAGCCATTGGGTGGAGTAATGAGTTGAGTGATGAGGTTACTTTTAGCTTATCATTACAATTCAACGGCCAAATATGAGTCGTACATAGAGTGGTCATAGACTAGAGTGATTCGAGTGAATTCATTTGGATCGTGTTATATTCGGAATGAAAATATTTGATTTTATTTCTCTCTATTCAATTCTAATCATGTACGAGCGAGGAGTTTTAAATTTTTAGTCAAGTTAGTTTTAGATCAATTATTGAAGAGTTTGTAATTTTGAGTCAAGTTAATTTTGGTTTATTATGGGAAAAAGATTAACTTAAGTTGTGTTCGATTTTGGACCAAAACGTTTTGGTTTGAATTTGTTCAACTCATCCACTTATGGATGTGCATGCGCTAGCTGGCCGTTGGGCCTCCATATTTTTCCATCCTAATCTTTAAATTCATGTTATCCTTTTACATCTATGTTTAATCCTCTATTGTCTTAGTTTTCCAACCTAATCTTTAAATTCATGGTGTTGCCCTTTTACATCTATTTTTAACCTTTTGTTATCTTATAATTTAGGTGAACATTGATCCTTTTTTACTTATCCTAAACATACATGATAAATCTCATTATATGTGGTGAATAGTGATAGTCTAACATGCGATAAGGAAGTAAACAAGCAAATAAAAGATAACAAAATTCTCATGTGACGAGTGAACAAGTTGTAAAACAATATATACTTGTATATTGTCATACACCAAAAAGAATACATATCAATAGGCTTACACTTTCATAGGACAAACCTTGGCTCATAAAATTCGCTATTCGTAATGACGTAATGTTATGTCATAAAATAGACTAGCATTAGCAAATAAAAATAAATTGACTAAAATTTAGCAATCACGATCCTTCATTTTCTTCCTTTTTAAATGCGATTAAAGTGGGATTACAATTGACAGGAGGATGGAACTAGCTAGGATTTTTTGGTTCATAAATTTTGGTTCGTGGCAAAATTATAAGCAAACCTTTTACTAAGGAACAAAAACATTGCTTTCATTTGTACATTTATCAGAAAAAAGAAGGGCACCCTAATTTTCTAGGAACCTTTTATTTGAAGGTGACTTTTAAGACGTGAGAAGAATGAGACATTATATTAATTGTACATCTTTTTTATTTTTAGGGAAAAGGCATTTTATTACATCTAAGTAATGCAATTATTCCAAAAAGTAAGAGCGACATCTACAATTATGAGGAAGAACGATTGGTCTGTTTCAGGACCAACATCTACAATGATAGTGAACAAAAGAAGGTTTTCTGACAAGGCACTAAACATGAGGAAAAAGAGCATAAATTATGAGGAAAGAGAGCATAAATTATGAGGAAATAGTACTGAGTAACTAAACTTGATTCAGAGAATAATATAAACTTGATTAAAAAATTACTTAATTTGAAAAGAAAAAAAAATGTATACAAAAAATAGTCGTGAAGGAGAGAGTGGGGGATAGCTCAAGTGATTAGAGCTCCCCACCGGTTTCAGGTGATTCTGAGATCGATTCTCATCACCCCACCCTTGTGGTTCTCTAAACACCAAAAAAAAAAAAAAAAAAAAATCGTGAATAAGTATTTGTATACTAGATAATTCCTGAGTCATGCTTACAACCTCTATTTTTTTTTAATAAGCATGAAAAACATGCATGGACAAGCATGATAATAGAAATGGAGGAAATACAAGTTGATATCCTATATCAACATAACTTGTTGATATAAGGGCATCAGTGTCTTTTCAGTCATTAAATAAGGGGCAAAATCGTCGACACAAGGACTACCCACACATCCCGTTGAACAATACCCCGTTTCGAGGACAGACGACGTTGGAGAGCTGTCAACTATTGCTCTCTGCAATTCACCATCTCTGAAATTGCTCCAGCTCACCCACCATCAATAACTCAGCAATTTCGCAGCCTTCAATCCTTTAATCACTCAGTAGTTTCACTTTGTTCAGCCCATTTCACCATCTTCAATTACGAACAACTTCAATTCAGCTCCGATAGGTCGATTTCACGAACCCAGACCACACAATAATCAGTTAAAGGAGGGATTCGGATACCGAGGTCGAACTTTGCAAACGAGCGACCAGAAAATCAAACCAGATCTATCGGAAAATCGCCATGAAAGTACCCCTTCTATCTTTGTATATTTGTTTCTCTATCTTCTTTTCTTTCAAGCAAAGGATTGGCCACAATAAACACTTGACGGCGTTAACTTCACCGTGACACATTTGACTCATAAAACGGGGTCCAGCTCACCAATAGTATTAAACAATGAATAAATTACAAAAAGTAGGTATCATAATTGCAGAAATGTCATTATATCAACAAAACTTGTTGATATAGGATATCAATGGGGTTTGGCTCAATAGAAATATGTCAACTAAAAAAAACTGGATGTAATATAAGTTTCTAGAGAAATACTTCGTATAATAGAACAATCAATTCTAAATTTATAATAACAATCTTAAAAAATAATAATAATAATAATAATGACAGATAAATATAATGAATTTTCTAGGCAATTTATCTATAAAAAAAATAAAAAAAAAATCCCTTCAAAAAAACTCCAATTTTGTATCGAGTAATAGATTTATTTTAGCTCATAGTCTATAGAAAATTATTTCTTTAGATTATGTATTGCCAAAATAATTGTTTATACGTACTTCATAAATATAGCTTGACAAAAGGCATCTAAAATACAAGTAAAAAAATCTAGCTAGTCGACACATATTATATATTTTTTTAATATTTTTATTTTATTATCTACTTAACCAATTGCAATTTGTATTATTGATGTCAGTGACAATTATCTAATAAAAAAATGAAGTAAATAGGAAAAAAATTGAAGCACAAATATTCAAGTACCCCCTATGGAAAAGCATGGGTCACATTATAGGAGTGAATAAGAAACGAGCACATTTGACAATTTATTACAGGCAAGTGTCAACATAGTACACCTTTTGTGTTGTCGAATGCCAATTGACCCTAAGATGTCAAACAGTAGTTTTTCTTATCTGATGTACGGAGTACTACCTAGGATTAGTATTTAGTACGGAGTAGATACTAGTACAGACTACATACCCGAATTATTAAATATACTTACGCCAAATAAAGCTTGATTTAGTGAAAAGATTTGTCATTCGAGATCAAATTCTACTAGAGTTACTTTGACTTTTTTGAGGATGGAGATTCCTTTATCTTTCCTTCTCCAATCTCAAAGGGCTTATTCCATTGCCTTGTGAGAGATTTCGGTCTAATAAAACCTTTCTTCTTACCTACCAAGAAATTTTGTTGACATACTTGCTGCAATACATTACACTGCTAGTTTAACATGATTAAATTAGTCAAAGAGCATGAAATTTTTTTCCTCAAAAAAAAAAAAAAAGCATGAAATTTTAATAAAGAAAATATTCAATTTCTTGATTTTTTTTAAAAAAAAGAAATTTATAAGAATTTACGACTTAAACTTCTTCGCACATAATTTTGTGAATAATTACACAATATCATATACTTCGTATATCTTCCTTTTCAAACTTGAATGAATCATAGAACAATCACCCTCAATTATTATGGTGTATATGAGAGAAAACATTTTGTGATAATAACAATCCTACTACAACAATTAACTTGTTCTTTATAAGAATCACTAAAAAAAAATCATTAATGTGAATTTTTACCTCACACTCGATTCATCTCTATTCTTTAATACGAAGTATAAAACAACACATAATATATACGTAGTAATTTTCTTAGTTAAAGTTGAAATCCAGTACAAATACATATTTTTTTGTCACCATTATAACTTTATTCACAAACCAAACAACACCTATTATTTTCTTACTTTTTAAATAAAGTTAAAATTGAGTTTCTTGTCACTAAATTTGATTGAGCACTTGCACTATTGGAAAGAAAAAAGAGAAAAGTACCTTAAGAAAATTATTTGATCGACATGTGCTTAAAGAGAACAACAATGGACATGACTCCAATTCCTAACTCATAATTTTTATTCCACTCCATGTAAAAAGAGTTAAAGACTAATCATTTCATGTATAGTGCTACAAATAAGAGAAAATTTAATTGTTTACTATACTCTTGTACGAGTAGTAATATTACTAGCATGTGAAGAGATATTTATTATTTCGTCCATCAAAGCAACGTTTATTTCCTTTAATTTTAGCTAACGAACGTCTTCCTTTGATTTTTCTTACAAATATATCATAGTGATTATTTTTAGAAGGTAAAAGCTAACGAACGCCTTTGGTGTGTTGGATAAGCTAACTAAAAGTAGAAAGATTAAATTAAAAATTAACATTAATTTCACCGATCGACGCGTGATTTTGTCATGTTTTTCCATATTAATACCACTTTAGGTGATATTTTAAATGTTTATCCAACACCGTGGGGCGTTCGTTAGCAAGATCCTTTTTAGAAAAAGAATAATGATATATGTAATATGTATTTTTAAGAGAGTACATTTTTGTAAATATTTGAAGTTTATGATAAAATCACGTGTAGATTGATGATATATATATTTTAAAAAAAACCAGATTGATGATGTAATTCATGTTCAATTTTTATTACTATTTTTTTTAATGAAATATAGCTTCTTTTTTTTTTCTTTTTAACAAGGATCCATTCATTTTTTTTTTTTTTTTAAAAGGATCCATTCATTTTGAAGGTCTTACTCTTTAGTCTTTAGCTTTGAATTGGAGTAGGACGCATCAATTCCTAGTAATAATCAAAGATTGAAGGTCGAAAATCCTATTTAGTGTATAGTTGGTTGTGTGATTGTGCCCTAGTTGGGTGTGACATGATGTATAGCACAATACCGGTTCCCTTCCACAAAGGCCATGACAAGACCTCCCACCAAAAAAGCTTGATTTCACTTTAAGATGTCATTATTCATTCTTGTCAAAATTACATAGAATTGAATGAAAGAAGAAAATGCGCATATGCTATAACTGTTTTATCTAGGACTAATTGGTCAAGTTTCTATTAAAAGGTCTAGTCGATGATGTCCATCAAATGCCCACCATTGATGTGCTTGTTTGTTGTGGCGGATCTAAATACATTGTTGTAGATGTTTTGTTTTAAAATACGAAATAGTGGTTATATGTTTCTTTTTAATTTATGAAATTTAAGGTGATATTGATAATCTGAAAACCAAGAGAGTGTGAAAAAGTTGAAATATTATATGTTTTAATCTCTAATAATGAGGTCTAGTGTCAGCTCGAATCACATATTTGTCGAATCAAGTGAAATCAATTGTCGGGTTAATATTGAGTGCATATTTGGGTTTAGTATCAAGTCAAATCAATAATATTATGCCGTGTTCAATTTTCGTAAGTCACTAAGTTCGTCCATTATTTGGGTACATATTGAATTTCTGGATATGAGTAATTATCGGTTTAGATTGATTTCCCAGATCAAGTCAGTGTTCAACCAACTTTGATTACATGCAATATGAACATCAAATTTCTTAGGGATTCCTCTTCACCCTCAAGTGAATCCCTTAATTAGAATAATATACTTGCATTTTTAATATCTAGCTAGTGTGAATCAATGTGTGATGAACTTCTTAGGGGTTGTTTGGTTGAACTTCTTGGAACGGGTTGGAATGAAATCTCATATCATGAGGATTCTAACTCCACCCCATTCCCTTAATTAGGGTATTATATTTGTATTTTTATTTCTTTGGTTTGGCATTTTAAGTATGGAATCTCATACCTGGGGGATTCTAACTCCACCCCATTCCCTTGGAATCTCATACCCACCTCCCCCCTAAGGATTCATAATCCATACTATTAGTAGAATATGACAATCCATTCCATGATTAAACCAAACAACTTTAAATTTATATGTGATATAGAATACATACCACCCAAGTATGAGAATCCATACCAATCCATTTCATTTTAGTGAACCAAACGACCCCTTAGTATATACAATATGAGCTCTTTACTTCTTTAGGCTTTTCATTAGAAGTATCATGTAAATTAAGCACTAGATGGGCCTTATAAAACCCTCTTCCTCTAGATGAGTGGGCTGGGTGGGCCTGGTATCAAAATCAGATAGGCCAGCCTTGTAGCAGCTTTACAGGCCTGATCACTTTAATTATAACGGATCTTTATAAATGTATATCTACATTTTCATAACTATCAATACTAAAATTTAGTGTACTCTTCCATAAATGACCCAAACACAACCAATTACCAAGTATTTACGCATATATGTCTTACATGGTCATTAAGTGTTTCTAAAAATTTATTTTCTTTACCTTGCTTTGTTTTAAAAAAACTGACGTTTTCAAATTCATTGAAAAAGTATTGTCATAAACATTTTTAGTTAAAAGATTTAGACATTTCAAATTTATAAACATTAAGTGATAATATGTTTAATGCTTATAACGCAAGTTTTATACTCCGTATAAAAATGAAATTAGCTCCTTATAATATAATACAAGTATTATATAAAATTGAAATTAGCTCCATATAAAGATTTAAAGAATTCATCAACCAATATTTAATTTGTAACATCGGACAATATAAAAGAAAGTAAATATTTAAATGGTTTCCCCGCTCAACTAATTCAATATGCTTCGGAGAATCGACCAAATATTTTATACGAGTAATTATGATTATGGATTTTTTTTTTCTTTCCTCTTTTTGAAAAGAAACTAGGAAAAGAAAAAGAAAAAAAAAAGGAAAAACAAAAAGGAAAAGAAAAAGAAACTAATATTAGTGGCCATTAACCACAAACCCGTATCGGGCATTCGGCCGTATGTTCTTTATAGGGTATCGTGTGTTTGTGTTACTCTTCTTTACCCCAAAAGATAAAGGTTAGAAATACTAAACAATGGATTGAATATTATTTAAATATACAACTTACTAGTATAAAGTATGGTGTTTGCTACGATGTATTATCGTTAGATTCAAAATATATTGTGGTTTAGTGGCTATGCTCAAAAAGCCAGCATCGTCGCAAGTGCACGAGATCATCACGCGCATGATCTAGTACGTCAAAGGAGTCTTCCTTTTCTTGGTCATAAATAACTACTCATAATCGAGAATAGATTTGTTTCAAGTCCATTACATAAAATCTTAGCTGACCGTAAAATATAACAGTGCAGTTTCTATAATCCAAACGATTTTACAATACAATTAAGACTAACTATCTGCTTATCAACTTAGGCCCCGTTCTTTAGAGCTGCTCTGTTCTGTTCTGTCCTGCTCTGTTCTGCTCTGCTCTGCTCTGTTCTGTTCTGCCCTGCTCTGTTCTGCCCTGCTCTGTAGTGTGTGGAAACCTAGCTCTGCTCTGCTGAAATCTGCTCTGCTCTGTTTTGCTCTGCTTTGCTATGTCATACTCTGCTCTGCCCAGAAACTCAAAAGAATAGGACCTTATATGATGGGGTTTTGAGTGGATAACTAAATTAAAAAATGAGTAAGATTGTACGGCTATACTATAGATAATTCACGATACACCTAATCACTCAAATGCATGATGCTATGTTTATGTATTTACAAGAAAGGGGACACGAGCCCCATGCCATGGTAGCTATATAAGATCATGTACGATGCATGTCATGATATAACTTGTTGCAAATAGAAATTTCGTCTGTCTAAATTATCATCAACATGTTCACACACATACACTTATATATATGATGAATTTTTGTATACTAAAGATAATATCTAAAAGTTAAACTAAATACAATCTAATTAAACTCTCCTTATTAGAAAATATAATTGTATATATAGAGCATGATGAATGAAACTAGTACTATACTACTATTAATCAAATAGGCCCGACCAAGTAATAGTAGATCATAAAATGCACATGCGGTTCGATCACTTTGTTAATTTAATTTGATGGGACTGACAAATCAAACTTCTTGATCAAGCATTATATTAATAATAATGCTATATATAGGATTCATTATTTTCTGTTTCAATATCAAATAATTGAATTATATGCAATAATATCCCATTATTATGTTACATACTACTTGTAGTTTATAAATTAAGTTAATCATCATGTATATGCTTGATTTGATAGCTTTAACAACACAATGTCAATAATTATAAAAATAATTAAAAGTTGAAAAATGCATTTATGAACTGTAAAGTGTACGTAAATTATAGCCAAAGAAAAAGAACATATATATAGTGAATTGAAGATGATAATACTTAAATAATAAAAAAATAATAATTAAAATAGAGAAGAGAGATAGAGGAAGCATCAAGTAATTAAAACCTACACCTTCACTAATGAGCAATCTAATTATTCTTTCTCCATCCAAAGTTTTAGCATATCACATAAATTCTTTGTTGTTCTACCTATCACTTGCATATTCTAGCTTCTACCATAACAATATTTTTCAATTTTTTTCTGGTTCTATTAAATTTATTAATTAAGTTATATTAAGTTTAGTTTTGTACGCGTATTATTTTTCTAGTTATCTTACATTAAATTTTAAATTTTATTTATATTGACAAACCTAGTATCTAAACTCTCTAATCTTACTCCACATTTTCTTAAACTTCATCACCCTCTTATTATTCTACTACCTCCGGTCCAAATTAGTCGCAACTTTGAAATATTTTATATCTCACAAATAATACCTCATAGTTGCGAGTAATTTGGACCGGAGGTATTATATACAATACACTTTTCTTAGCTTACAGTCAGTCTGTTAGTCACTAACCATTTTAATTACTGTGTTTCTCCTACTTTATTACCTTACCTTTTTTCTTACATTTGCTCATCACTTTATTCTGAATTTAATTTGAATCAAAGGCTTTAAGTAGCTATGTACGTATTGTCATTAGCTTCAGTTAGGGCCTGTTCACATTTACTTAATTTCACTTCAGTTTAGTTTAGTTCAATTCAGTTCAGTTCAGCTCCAATCAGTTCAGTTCAATTCAATTCAGCTCCTAATTTTCCTCTCTCATAAAATATTCATTTCAGTTTAGTTCAGCTCCAATCAGTTCAGTTCATTAAATGTGAACAGACCCTTAATCTATTTGCTTCATTAGCTATGATGTTTAAGTTGTTATCTTCAAAGCTAACTTTAAACAGATATTGTTGTGACACATTTGTGAGCAGAGCTCTAGATGCATAATATTGTCAAACATTTATGTTTAATTTGAAATCGAAATCATTTTGACTAAACTATAGCAAAATTTATTGCAGATTACGTTGATACCATAACTAGTCATAAGACGATTAGACATAAGAGTAAACTTAAATCCTAAATTTCAAATTCACTATCAAATGTACAGAAATTTTCTCTAATGTGACACCAACGATTGTTTAAATTATTATGGTTCACCAAAGGACAAGGTTTGACTTCTCAACTATCAACCAAACGACATGAATTTAATCAAGATAACTATAAAACGAGTCAAATGACCGAGATGTAGGATCTGTATCAGCCCAACTGTCATTATCTTTGAAAACGAGATTATTTCTACTTCTTTTATCTCATTCAAAAAAACAAAATTAACCTTGATTAATTCAGCTAAATTAGAAAGTTCATTGAATTGAACTAACGTGTTAATAGAAATGAAAACTTTTAACTTAAGGAAGGAGTTGTTCTATCAATTCATCAATTTCCTACACGATTCTTCTTGATAATTGTTTCATACTTGAGTTGTAGTATAAGTAATTAAGTAGGTATTTCCAACTTTATACCCTTTTCTTTATTTTACAACAGCTCTTAATCTTAGAAATTAACAATTGAAACAAGAATAAAAACAAAATTAATCTTGGAATAATCAATTTAACTTTTAACCCCATACTTAAGTCTGGTTGCTTGGGCAAAAGGCCCCAGACTTAATGTATATGTTAAAATTGATACGAAGTACAAAGTAATCAAATGAATATATATATTAAATTTTATGTAAAATTCAACAAAGATAGAGAGTGTACTTGTACAAATTGGTACAAATAATTCTTCACTTCCAATTAATTTTTATTTATATGTTAGATGTTTAAATATGAGGTGAAGGATGAAGAGATCGAGTAACTTAATTATAAATCACTAGGTCACAATTTGAGTGCTAGTGTCAAAATTTTGCAGATATTTACATTTACTATTTGTAGTAAATACGTAGGGCATGTTTAGTTCAGCTCCAATCAGTTTAATTCAGTTCCTATTTTCCTTCTCTTGTAAATAATTATTTCAGTTCATTTCAATTCAATTCAGCTCCAATCAGTTCCGTAGTATGAATGAATTGACGTAGAACTATCTAATCAAATGGTTATGTGCATATTGAATTATACATATTGAGATCACTTTGTTATTAAATCAAAGAAAATATCAAGATCAAAGTTGACTATTAAATAGTAAAATATATGTCAATATGTGCAACTCAAAACTGCCAAAGAATTCAATGTGCATATTATTTGTCAGTGAAGAATATAATAGTATATCTCTCAAGTTGAACATGATCTCTCTACGGCTCTACCTATCGCTTGTGACTTGTAAGATATAAACTTTAGATTTTATATTAAAAGCAATACCAACTAATAAAAATTATATTCTCCCTTTTCCTAGCTTCTTGATTAAGTGCAGTAAGTAACACACTCACCTAAATGAGTTAATGTTGCACCAATCTATAAGACATAAAATAAATTAAAGATTCTAAAGATTATAACATGTTAAAAGTTAAGCAAGCATGTTATTGTGATTTGAATTTAGTATAGTTCAACTAGCATTGTACTTACACAATTTGGAGTCGCTTTGTCCGACTCTTGTTTCCTCTTTAATTGATCCGATACGCGTGGGATGCTTCTACTGTTCATGGCCTGTTTGATTCTGATACAGAGGCTAAAATTCTCTCGCTCGACAGACCGGTGCGTTTGATGGATGACATTGTCTATTGGAAGTTTACTAGGGATGGTGTTTTCTCAACTAAATCTGCTTATGCTAATATTTGCGGGAATGGTTCTATGGGTAATGTGGATTCTCAATCTCTTCTTCCCCGGTGGAAAAAATTTTGGGCTATGCCAATTTTGCCTCGTTGGAAACTTTTTGGTTGGAAATTGTTACACAATGCGTTGCCTTTAGCAGCCATTCTCTCTACTCGAGGGCTTCCTATTGATCCTACATGTGCCTTTTGTCACTCTTTAAGAATCTCGTTCTCATCTGTTTCGAGATTGTTTTGCTATCTGTGGTATTTGGAGATCTGGTGTCTTGGATATTAGATGGGATTTTATGCATCTTCCGCAATTTGAGGACTGGGTAACTCGAACGGTGTCCCAATTTTCGAAGTTCCACAATTGGGATGGCATCTCTTCGTTCTTTGCTATATTGTGGGCTATTTGGGTTACTCGCAATTAGTTACGGTTTCGTCAGACTGTTTGGTCACCGGAATCCATTGTCCACTTAGCTACTGATTGGAAGACTCGTAGTAAGAGTGCTCAATGCTGGAAGGCTTAGGTATTATCTTCCAATGTGGTTCCTCCTGTGGCAAGTCAGTCAGGGCAGCTATTATCCTTACAGGGTTTACCTGCTATCGATCCCATTGTCTGTTTGGTTATAGATGGTGCTTGGGATTGTGTATCGAATAGAGCAGGTGCAGGTTGGATAATTCGGGAGATTGATTCTTCAGAGGTACTTGGGGGTGGATGCCGTGCTTTTTTTGCTGCCTCGGCGTTGCAGACGGAGTTACAGGCTTGTTTATGGGGTTTGGAGTATGCTTTGCGTAAGGGTTTTTTGAAAATTCGCATATACACGGATTGTGCTGCTCTGTTGGCTGTCCTTCCTCGTAAGGGGAATATGGACATTTCGGTTTTTTGGCTCGTTCAGGAATTGTGGGTTTCTATTCAGAGTCTCCTGGTTTGTCAAGTCCGTAAGGTTCCTCATTCCTGGGTGTCTCCAGCTCACTGGTTGGCGGGTTGTGCTCGTCGTCGTCAGTTACTGTATTTTGTATTTTAGTTTTTGCCTAGGTTTATTTGCTGTGTTTTTTTTAGCCCTGTTGTCAAAAAAAAAAAATAGCATTATACTAATACTACATGTCTAGTTCAAACCTTAAGTGTAATTTATGCTCAAAAAGTCATTTAATTTTTCTTTTTTAGTTTTAGTCCCAAACATAATCCGATCAAGCTCGACCAATAATATTATTTTCAAGTTTATCGACCTTTGATCACTGTTGTGTGTTTTAACTATTCTTATCTACCTATAGTATTTGATGTAGATGATCAATGAACTTTTGTTCGTTAAAATTCTTATGGGTTTGTAAGTCGGCATAGACAAGTTGTATTATTCAAATAATGTATTGCTAACCCAAACTCAATCATTATATCATGCACTAGAGAATCTAATGTGCATCATAATCCTTGATGAGTACATAACTCTAATATTATGAAATATACATATCACGATCTTAAGATATACTCCGTATATTTGAAGATGAATTATAAATTATACTCCATACATTTGAAATATGTAAACCATTTGTTATCAAATTTAAACTACTAGAACTGGATTTCTATTATAATATTATGTGACGTAATCTAAAACATGTAGAATAAGCAATGCTCCGTAATATTTTTTAAGCATATCTACTCGAAAACAGAATGCACATCATGAACTCGACTCCACACCATCGAGGAAGGAAATAAAAAGGCAAGAAAAGCCAACACTGGGACCATCTTTATTCAAAGTAGGTGAAGAAAAAACTCAAATCTCCCGTTATTGTCTTGAATGTTAGTACAACTTCTATTACATATCACAAACAAACAACACTACTACTACTACTTGTTCTTCCTCTTTCTCTTTCTCTAGTCGAAACTACCAAAATACACCAAAAATATAATTAAAAAAAAACTATACAAATTAAAGCATCATTCGATTCGATTCTATGAAGAAAAAATCCCTGCTTTTATGTTTTTGACCCCTTACCATCTTTCTCTCTCCTCCTTCTTCCATCATCATCATCACCTATGACTCTTCTTGTCCCCTTTTTTCACTTTTTATTATTATCAAATATATTGTATTTTATATTATTTTCCCATTTTCAAATTTCGAAGAATTTGTCAAATTTTCTATCTTTTTCTTCCTTCTTTAATGGAGGTTCAAGCTTTGTTGGAATTCTTCCGCAAAAATAATTTCCCAGAAGCTGAATTTGCCTTAAAACAGGATCTTACTGAAAAGAAGGAACTTTATGGGTCTTATGATTTCGAGAAGTTTCTTTTTCCGATGAACCCACCTTTGCCGCCGGTTAAACTTCCGGTCAATTCTCGCCGGCGGGCCGTAATTGGGCCTATTTCGGGTTCTGGGTCGGGCCATGATTCTTCTGGGGATGATGAGTTTAAGAGTTTGGGCTCGTCTACTTCTGTCAGTGCTGTCTGTTCTTCAGGTTTATTTTATTTTATTTAAAATAATTATTATTGGTTTGTTTTTTTATATATAAAAATTCAATTTTTATGTGGTTAGTATGATTTTAATGTTCTTAAATTTGAATAAGTCAATTTGTTGGTTGATAGAGTGTTTGGCTTAAATTAGCAAGATAACTAATTTTCAGGAGTAAATTTATTTAATGCATTACTGAATTTAACTGTCCTCTAAAATGTAGGAGTGTAATCCATTATGTCCATGTTTAATGATCATCAATGCTGGTCCTTGATTAATCATTTATTGATCTTTCAATGGTGTTTGATTGTTTTAGTCCAAAAAAAAAAAAAAAAATCAAAATACAATTACTTAATTGTTTTTGTTTGGTGTGTGGAGTGACACAAAGGCAGTGATGTAGACGAAATTCAATCCTAGGTCTTAGTACTAGTTTCGAGGCATTATCGAACTAAGCTAGTAAATCGGCGTCTTGAGACAAGGAACATGTATGTTCAATTATAGTGGCATTGCATGTCACCAAGCACTATGCAGATTTGAGCTCTAGTAGTTTGAGACTTTAACGAACTAGGCTAATTGGCATCCAAAGCAAAAAGAAATATGTATTCTGTACAACTTTAGTAGCATTGCTTGTCACCTGCTGAAATGCAGTTTTTTGCACTAGTAGTAGTTTTGCTTGTTTAATCTCACCATATTTGTTGACTGATCTTTTCCTAATTTGAGACATGCAAATATTAACAAGATCACACAAACAACATAGATAGTGAAATAGAAGATGTTTATAGAGAAATTGATGTGATTAATTTCTTAGAGAAGTAAATTAGTTCAATTTAAATGTGATCATACTATAGAAACTTTATATAAAAGATGGATGAGTTTAAATTTGAACAGGGCCGTCTCCAGGAATTTAGAGGCGTACAGGACTATTTGAAACTCGTTTTAGTGAAATGTTCGCTTCATGTCAAAAATATTAATGTAATAATGTGCCTCCTTTGTGCTGAAATCATGGCTTCCTGCAGACTTTACAAATCCATATGGACAACGTTCTACAACACAAGCGGATTCGGATGCTTCCTCAGATAGAATGTCTCAGTTTGGAACTGCAAGAGAGTACAACGATTTTGATATGCAAACTGACTTGTGGTATGATGATAAAGATGATGGACCTTATATGACCCCTAGCTTTGGTGGGTTAGACCCTTTTGGCTGCCCAAGTGAGGATAAGTTTGTCATGACTTCTGGGATGGTAAATAATCTATCAAGAAGTCCATTTTCGTTTAATCGTTTATCAGACGATTCCGAGGAAGTAGACCACCATTATATAGACTATCCCTTTCAACCTCATAAGATGTCCACTGAGGTTGTCGATAATGGTCAAGTTAAGGATTGCTATCATCTCGATGAGAAAAACAGTACTGAAGTAAGGATCAAGTGGGATCTTGGGCGTAATGGTTGTAGTGATCGTGAAGATTCTGATTCCAATGTTAAAGAAACGATTTTGAATGAGTTGGAGGCAAGCTTTGCCAAGCAGAGGCTTTCTAATACTGAATCTGTGGTAGAAGGAAATGGAAAGGATTTGGCTGAAGAGTTAGATGGTTCAAGAAGTATCTTTGAAACTTATAAGCAGGAATTGCTTCTTGTTGACAGCTGCGCTTATGATTTTGGAGCTAATGATGAAAAGGAAGTGGTTAAAAGTACCGAAGAACCTAGCAGTGCTGTTGATGAGCAAGAAAGCACAACACCGGAAGATATTCCATATTGGGAGACCAACGAAGATGACTATGAAGTATTTAACCTAAGAATTATTCACCGGAAGAACAGGTTGGCACTTGTCTTTCTTGTTGGGAGTATGCCTAATACGTTTCCTTCTTTGTTATTATTCACCTAACAAAATGTGATTTCACTAAAATAAGTTCAGATAAGCTCCTATAAATTCAGCAGATAAGGGCTATGCAAGTTTCAGTTCACAACTAAATAAAATAAGGTTTGATTAGTTCAGATAAGTTAATGACAGGTGAAAAGAATAATAGCTTAAGCTTGCTCACTAAGTACAAAGTAAGATTATGCTCTAGGTCTCATGTAAGCTTTTTCTGTCATTTACAGGACAGGATTTGAAGAGAGTAAAGAGTTTCCTATTGTCTTGCACTCAGTTGTTGCGGGAAGATATTACATTACTGAGTACCTGGGCTCTGCTGCTTTTAGCAAAGTTGTTCAGGCGCATGATATTCTAACTGGAGTTGATGTTTGCCTAAAAATCATTAAAAATGATAAAGATTTTTTTGATCAAAGTTTGGATGAAATTAAACTTCTCAAGTATGTCAACAAGCATGATCCTGCAGATACGCATCATATTTTACGTCTTTATGATTACTTTTACCATCAGGTTTGTAAGCTATTCATCCCAAGACATGGCAGCTAAGAATTTCTGAATTAATTTTTTCCCCCTCTATGAAGTAAATTAACTGCAGAAATTCTGTTTTTCATTTATAGGAACACCTTTTCATCGTTTGTGAACTTCTTCGAGCCAATTTATATGAATTTCAGAAATATAATCTGGAATCTGATGGAGAGGCCTATTTTACTATGAGTAGATTGCAGGTACTTATTTATCAATTGAACCCATTATCCAGTTTTTAACTAGTGTTTTGGCTTATTTAAGTAATAAATCTTGTATTTGTAGAGTATTGCCAGGCAGTGTTTGGAGGCATTGGATTACTTGCATAGTTTGGGAATCATCCACTGTGATCTGAAGCCTGAGAATGTTTTGATCAAAAGCTATAGCAGATGTGAAATAAAGGTTATTGATCTCGGAAGCAGTTGTTTCGAGACTGACAACTTGTGTCTGTATGTCCAATCTCGATCATATAGGGCTCCTGAAGTAATTTTAGGGCTCTCTTATGGTCCTAAAATTGATATTTGGTCTCTTGGCTGTATTATGGCTGAGCTTTGCTCTGGTGAGGTAAGCTGAACTCTATAATTGATAGAAATACATAAGATTTTCAGAATCAAGTACTCTGTCCTTTATTTTTCTTCATTGTTTTCTTTTCGTATGGTTGCAAAATCTTCTTCACAGTTCTATTTGTATTTATAGTCAGTAATTCAACTAGATGCATACGTATACACGGATACACCCTATTTGGCCTCCTCTTTCGTAACACCTTTTTTTTTTTTTTTTTTTTTTTAAAAAAAAAAAAAAAAAAAAACAAAACAAAAAAAAAAAACCTTTTTATACTGTCTTTATTCACTTCCAATCATTTTAATTCCACCTTTACTCTACTCCTAATCTCATCGAGAAAATTTAGGGCCAAGGGAAGTAGTTATTTCGGTCTTCTAGTACATTGTAGGCTCCATATAAAGGAGGGTTGGGTGGATATTTTACTGCAAGATATATATCTTAATTACTAATATTTATTTATCGGTCATTTTTCTTCAAACTTTACTCAGTGCATTACCAAGAGAAAAAAAAAATAATAATAAAAAAAAAATCAGGGGTTAGCCTGTTTGGAAATGGATGGTGTGTTAAGCTGGTATGAAGTTGGGTGTTGTAGATGGTGTAAAGTTTAAGGAAAAGAACATAATTGTTATTAATTGAACTGATTTGGTTGAGAGTTGTTAAGAACAACATCTTCTCTTTGTATCTCATAATTGATGCTCCAATTATGATGTATGGAGGAAAATATTACCTTCCGTGATTAAATGGATCCTTAAGTAGGTCCATTTTTGTTGTATTTCTTGCTGATAACATAGCATCATTTAATCTCATGTATATGTACTCCGTATAATACTATTTTCTAACAAATAACATGGATTGCTAGGTACTTTTCCCAAATGATGGTGTTGTAATGTTGCTGGCCCGCACGATTAGTTTGCTTGGTCCTATTGATCTGGAGATGCTATTGAGAGGAGAAGAGACTCACAAATATTTCACCAAGGAGTTCGATCTTTTCCATATAAATGAGGTTTGTGCTGTTTATCTTCTTACCAAGTTTACCAGCTTTATCAAGCTATATCACCAATTCACCAGTGCTTTAAATTATGAACTGTATCAATATCTGAAGGTGTATATTATGCACTGACAAATCATATTGGTGACTATACTGTCTAGATTTTATGTGATTATTTGACCTTTAACTTTTGCGATGATGTTACCATTCTAAAAATTCCATTATGACCGTGAAAGATTGTTTACTTTATCTGAACACGGCACCAGCATAGCATGCTTTTTAAAGAAATTTTAGTATGAAAAATTTCTTCCGAATATAGAGTTTACTCAGGACAAGTGAACTGCTATAGACATACTAGCTCCTTTTCCGAACCAATGTAATATATCTGCCCTACAATTTTGCATCTTTCTCCGAGTTTAGCCTAATTTATCACCGCCCTTGAAAATATAATGGTATTCTTGACCTAATCAGAGCATTTCTTTTGTTAGGATACAAATCAAATGGAGTACATAATTCCTGAGAAATCCTCCTTGGAGCAGCACCTTCCAGTTTCTGATGCCGGCTTCATGGACTTCTTACGGTATTTGCTTCAGATAAATCCTCGAGGGCGCCCTACAGCAAGACAAGCGCTTGAGCACCCTTGGCTTTCCTTACCATATACTAGTTAGTTTCAGCATCATCACCTGCAACTATGGTTTTGTGTCTCACCGTGTAATTTTTTTATTCAGTGAAAGAAAAAAGGAAAATCCTTTTCTTTTTCTTTTTTGAAGGGAAGAAGTGGGCATTTGCATACTTGCATTTGAAGGTGTTCTTTCTGGTTAAGTGCATCATCTTTGCAAAATCTGTGCAAGATACCGATCTTGTGTCCAAAATAGTGTAAATATTACAGCCACAGGATGCTGTACATAGTTTTAGAGTTTAGTGTTGTGTTTTTTGTTTCTTCTTTTTTTTTGCCTCGGCGGGTTTTGACTGCTGTACTTCTCCCTGCTGTTGAGGGAATTGGTTTCCTGATCGAATGCTGGCTAACCAACGTATATGTTACAGCTTAATTTAATGAATTGTACTTTTAAAATTTTGCTTGAAATAGGACATCTCTTCTTCCCAAGCTACTCCAACCGTGAATCGTGGCAGTAAGTCCTGTAATCCTTACACTGGCCTTGTATTTTTGCCTAGTCTAGACCCAATGACTTTCATCTATGACCAAATGGGGCTATTCTTGCTGGTTATTGGTGAAGACCGATACGTGTTGTTACGACTTTGCCGTCCATCAGCAAGCCTCGCCGATGACTGAAATGTGTTGGGCACTGTGGTACCTATCAACTTCTCAGATCAACTGTATCAGCAATTCAGTATCACCAAGTCAGACAGTCAACCCTGGTGCTATTAATCTGTCTTGTGTTTCATATTTGGCTCGTGGGCCTCGGGCAAGCTGTGTGATGAGCTTGTATGAATTACATTGGTCATGTCACATGGGCCAAATTCCAGATTTGACATGTCCGTATGCATCGCCTTACATGGGCCAATGTCACGAGAAAAAAGAAGGAAAATATTAGGAACTCCTTCTCACGAGGGAAATAGTAAGTTAATCCCTGTTGGTACGTACATTTTCTAATAGAACTTGGTTACATGTAAGCTCTCTATTGCTTTTCCAAAACAGACCTCAACATTGTACAATTTGACCGAATATGATGTTCGCCTTTAGTAGCAAAAGCTACTTGAAAAGTAAGGCCATAATGAGAGCTGTAATTTTATGGTGTAATAATCCTAGTATTATTAGGTAGAAAAATAGGATATTCTCTTATGTTTATGGTAATCTCACCAATCTGTAAACGGTAAAATTCATACCTATATGTATTTATGGCAATGATTCTCCGACAATTTTACGTGCATGAATGATTTCCATGATATAATTGCAATCTTCTTCTTTTTTTTTTCTTTTTTTTTTATATGATAATAGTGTACAATAATAAGATTCCCATCATAAATTTTGATACAAATCCATATTTCAATAGACTTCATTAGGCTATTGGTACTTGTAAAATAAATAAAAAATGTACGAGTAATAAACTTTAAATTTATGAAATTACGCCAAATCTAATTATACCCGAAGGTAAATAGAATTGGATATTTGTATACAATTTGAATTTTCGTGTTTTTATTTAATGTAGTCTTGGACATAATCAGAAGAATTCGAAAATAAAATAAAATTGATTGCAATGTTACAATGGAAATTTTTTTAATAACATGATGAATAATTTGATTAATTTCATGTCATCTCAATTCAAGCTATTCATATCTATATTTATATTCAAATATAAAGGAACCACGCGCCAATTTGAACTACTACACTAGTGGTGCAAGAGACGATTGGAGTTTGACAACCTCAATCACCTCTTGATGGATAGCATACCAATTAAAGCCAAATGTGGATGGATTATTCTTCAACCATACGTACACAATGATGACAAAAGTCACAAGAGATAAATTTAGAGAGGAAGAAATGCACTGATTCTCATTGATTCAAAAATTCAGCTCTTACATTCTTCATTACATATACTATGACAAACCAACGGGAAAGAACACAAAAGACAAAGGAACGATCATTAATAACAGCTAATCATTCTAAATGACAGCTGGTGCATCATAAGCACAACAGGACAAAGAAGGAAGAATGGACAGCAAAGCAGCTTCCTCTCATCACTCCCCCTCAAGCTTGGTGTGGATGTGAGGAAACTCCAAGCTTGTCAAGAAGATATTCATGTTGCTGTACTGGTAAAATCTTAGTCAATATGTCAGCTAGCTGCTCTGTGCTTGAGACATAAGAAGGTTTGATTGCACCCATTTGAACCTTTTCTCTCACAAAGTGTTGGTCAATTTCGACGTGCTTGGTTTTCTCATGCATTACTGGGTTGGTAGCAATTGAGATCGCAGCTTTGTTATCACACTTTAGAATTGCAGGGCCAAGATCTTTGATACCCAAATCTTTCAGCAGATAAGTCAGCCATGTTACTTCACAGATAGTAAGCGCCATCGCTCTGTATTCAGCCTCTGCTGAAGATTTTGCTACCACTGGTTGTTTCTTTGCTTTCCATGATACAGGAGAATCCCCTAAAAGGACACAATAGCCGGTGGTAGACCTTCTTGAAATTGGGCAGCCTGCCCAGTCACTGTCGCAGAAAGCTGTGAGTGTGGCAGCAGACTGACTAGCCAGTAATATTCCTTTGCCAGGCGAGCTCAAGAGGTATCTCAGTGCTCTTTTGGCAGCTTGGAGATGCGCCGTAGTTGGAGCTTGCATGAATTGTGCCAGAACTTGGACTGTGAAGCTGATGTCAGGTCTCATGATGGTCAGATACAACAATTTTCCAACCAACCTTTGATAAATTTCAGCATCAGGTAAAGAATCACCCAAGGTGGGTGTGAGTTTCACATGTGTGTCCATCGGAACCTTGAGTGGTCTTGCTTTTGCCATTCCAAACTCTCTGATTACTTCAAGGGCATATTTCCTTTGTGATATGAAAATCCCTGAAGTCGAGTGCTCAATTTCAAGTCCAAGGAAGTATCTAAGCCTCCCTAGATCCTTCATTTTGAATTTCATGGAGAGAAGATTTTTCAAATTATCTATCTCTTGCTGATTATTTCCAGCAATTAGAAGATCATCGACATATACAAGCACGGCAACAAAGCAGCTTCCTGAGCGTCTTGTAAACAAAGAGTAATCGGCCTTGGATTGTGTGTAATCAAAAGATTTCAAGGCCTCAGTGATCTTAGCAAACCATTGGCGTGGCGCTTGCTTAAGTCCATATAAGGACTTTTTAAGTTTTAGCACCCGATTCTCTGGGAACTCCCCCTGTTCTGGACTGATGGACATGCCCGGACCCACATATCCTTTCGGAATTTTCATGTAGACGTCTTCAAGTAAGTCTCCATGAAGGAAGGCGTTTTTGACATCCATCTGATATGTAATCCACCCCTGCATTGCTGCCACAGCCAACAATGACCTCACCGTGGTCATCTTTGCAACCGGGGCAAAGGTTTGATCAAAGTCAACCCCTGGCCTTTGCCGGCATCCCAAGATGACAAGTCTAGCTTTCTTTCTCTCCTCTGAGCCATCTGGATTTAGTTTGGTTTTATACAACCATTTAGTTCCAATTGCTCTCTGCCCAACTGGTAGATCCGTGAGATCCCAGGTGTCATTGGTTTCAAGGGCCGACAACTCTTCATTCATAGCTGATATCCACTCTGGGTGTTTACTAGCTTCTTTGAAAGATGTAGGGTATGCCCCTTTAGTTACATTTGCCAAAAAACACCAGAATTCAGGAGTCACTTGAGTGTTACTCGAAGCAGCAACACACACTGGTTCATTGCTCACTGAACAAGCCAATTTTTTATAGTCTTTCATCCACACAGGTTCTTGAGTGGGTCTAGTAGATCTTCTTATCACAGGCAAGTCTGAAGTTTCAGGGTCCTGAAAAGGAGGTTTCAGAGGTGAGGTTGAAGGATCTGCACGGGATTTAAGTGGGCTCAATGTCGGCTCAGGAATTGGGGAAGTGTTTTCATGGGTAAGTTGTATTGGCGAAAATTCTTCATAATATAAGGTAGGTGGTGTTTGTGGTGTATGTGTTGGCACAGGTTGAAGAATTGACTGAAGTGTTGCATTGTTGTATGGAAATATGCTCTCGTGAAATTTTACATCCCTCGAGATGAATCTCTTTTGAGTAAGTAAATTCATGAGCACATAACCTTTGGTGTTCGGAGGATATCCCAAAAAAATGCAGGGTACTCCTCTAGGGCTGAGTTTGTCAGGTTTGATTTCAGGATTGTAAGCAAACGAGAGACATCCAAACACTCTCATCTCTTCATAGGCAGATGGTTTTTTGTGGAGTTTCTGGTATGGTGTTTGATTAGCTAGGATGGGTGTTGGGAGTTTGTTAATTATGTAAGCAGCAGCTAAGACACAGTCGCCCCAAAATGTCAAAGGAAGGCCGACTTGAAATCTAAGCGCTCTGGCAATTTCAAGCAAGTGTTTGTGCTTTCTCTCGGCTCTTCCATTTTGTTGAGGTCTCTCAACGCATGATGTTTGATGCACAATCCCGTAGGCAACAAACAAAGGATTGGCTTTGGTGTCGTCCAACTCAAGAGCATTGTCCGACCTTATAATCTTGACCTTTTTTTCAAAATGAGTCTTTGCATAAATCACAAAGGTTTCCAGAATGTTCAGAGACTGTGATTTTTCTTGTAAGAGATAAATCCAAGTGTATCGACTGTAATCATCGACCACTGTTAAGAAAAATCTGAACTTTCCTTTGAAATGGACCCTGTAAGGTCCCCATATGTCGATGTGTATGACTTCAAAAGGACATCTAGCAACAGATTTACTCAATGTGAATGGCAGTTTAACAAATCTAGCCATGGGACAAGTAATGCATGTGCAATCATACGACCCTATTTGGTTAGCTATGGCTGGAATTAATTTGAGTTTAGGCGTGGGAGCATGCCCGAGTCTATTGTGCCAGAGAGTGAAAGTTTCCACTACAGTCACATTCCTACTAGACGTCGCTTTGTCAACATTAAAGGCAGCACACAGGGCATTTAAGCTCATATATTCAGCAGGAATATCCATCAAATAATACAGACCATTATGAAGTCCGCCCACACCTCTAATTTTCTCATCATTTTCATTCTTAATCACACAAAACCCTGAATGAAATGTTACACTACAGCCATTATCTTTGTTCAGTTTGTTTACTGACAGAAGATTATGTTTGAATGCAGGCACTCCCAACACATTTTTCAACATTAAGCCATTCGAAAGAGTAATATTACCAATATGAGATATATTTGACACGGCACCATTTGGCAAATTAATACTAGGCACATCATTCACTACAACAGGGTTATGCATTACATCAATATTGGCTGTCATATGATCAGACGCACCCGAATCAATAATCCACACATTTGAACCAAGAGAGGCACTACAACAAGTTACCATACCTCCAAATATATGATCCAACTCATCATTTTGTTTCAGATACAATAGAAGAGGAAGTCGAAGTCATACCAGAAAATTTCTTCATGAATTGGTCAAATTGTGAGGCTGTGAAAGTCACTGACCCAGATTCAGAGGCACCATCAGAGCCTTTAGAAGCCATGGCAACCACCTTGGTCTCTGTTTTGGTGTTTCCCTTCGACCATTTAGAACTTGCTGACCGTGAGTCAACACCACTCTTCTGCTGTTTCCGGAACTTAGGATGCCACCTTGGATAACCAATAACCTCAAAACATTTGTGAGTGTAATGGCCCTTGCCTCCGCAAGCATTGCAAGTTTGCTCCAATGCTGTTTTGCTAAACATGGCAACAGTCTCTACTTCTTGCTTGACAGGTTTAAGAACTTCTCTCTGCGATTCCTCTTGTTGAATGGCCGAACAAGCTGTTTCAACAGTTGGAAGAGGAATCATGAGTAGGAGTTGACTTCTTAGGGGGGCATATTCTTCATCAAGGCCATTCAAAAATTGGAAGAGCCGACCCTCCTCCTGTTGCCTTTCCATGGCACGAAGAAAAGCAGTGACGTCTGTGGCCGTTGTAGTAATTGCTGGAAGAACACTCATCGCTTCCAACTCCAGCCATAGACCACGCATATTCGTGTAATATTCGTGCACATGAGCTCCATTTTGCCTCAACCCATATAGGTCTCTGCTAATCTTGTATTTGCGTGACCCGTTTGTGAGGGAAAATTGCTTTTCAAGGTGTGACCAAATCATTCTTGCTGTACTCAAGAAAAGAATCGAACTTTTGATCGAGTCTGACACCGAGGCATGGATCCATCCTATAACGGTGGAGTTACAGGTGTCCCATAGTTCCGCCTTCACTGAGTCTTCTGTTGGACGAGGTACCGTCCCAGTCACAAACCCAAGCTTGCGTTTTGAGGATAGAGCAATTTCCATCGACCTCCGCCAAGTCCGATAATCGCTAGAACCAGTGAGCTTGGAAATAGCAATGGTGTGGGTACCATCGGAAGGATGAAGGTAGAGTGGATTAGTGAAGTCCAAGGGAGTGGAGGCATTCGTTATCACACCATCTCCGGACATTTTGGATATCAGGGAAGCAGCTTCAACAAATTAGGTCAAAATCGATTTGGGGAAATTTTGAAGGAAAAATTTGTGAAGTTTATCTTCGAAAAACAGCTGGGCTTTCTTTACTCTTTTCCTAAAAATATCTCTTACCGCTCTGATACCATGATGACAAAAGTCACAAGAGATAAATTTAGAGAGGAAGAAATGCACTGATTCTCATTGATTCAAAAATTCAGCTCTTACATTCTTCATTACATATACTATGACAAACCAACGGGAAAGAACACAAAAGACAAAGGAACGATCATTAATAACAGCTAATCATTCTAAATGACAGCTGGTGCATCATAAGCACAACAGGACAAAGAAGGAAGAATGGACAGCAAAGCAGCTTCCTCTCATCACACAAGTATAAAACAAAACCCGAATTTGGACGGATGTTCAGTACTACATACCCCCTTACATGAGGGGAAGTGAACAATTGCAACATTAAAATTAGCAACTACCAAAATCAATGAGACTAGACCAATTCATCTCTACCTTAGTAACCAAAATTGTAGGCCATGCAGTACTACTACTCCGTATATTATTTACAACGATTAGACATTTTTCCTATCTACTTTATATCAAATTGTTGCAAATACGGAATAATATGTAACGAAAGTAGTATATTAACTTGACAAAAAAAATGTACTGTAATGAACAAACCTGAAGAATTGTCTTGTAATTCAGAGAAGTCGCGTGAATTTCTGGACATCTGATCAAAGTCAGGAGAAAAAAGGGAAAATTATAAAATAAAGTTGGAAGCATCACTTGAATGAACAGAGCAAGCACAACAAGTGCACAACTATGGCTACTTTATTAATAATTTAAATTAGATCAAAAAAAGAAGTTCAGATTTGTCTCTTCTTATTGGCTCATTCTTAGAACAATCATAACTATTTCTTCAACTTGGATCGTGGGATTTTATGTACGTACTACTCCTATTATTTATTTATTTATTTATTTATTTTTATTGTATGAGTAAATACATAATTTAGGATCTATTCTGATACGATTATTTTCAGTTCAGCTCTAATAAGTTCAATTCAGTTCAATTCAATTAAGCTTTAATAAGTTCAGTTCAGTTTAGTTCTTAATTTCTTTGTCTTATAAAATATTCAGTTCAGTTCAACTCTAATAAGTTCAGTTCAGCTCAATTCAGCAATCAAAACAAACCCTTATTAACTTTACTTAAGAATTACTCACTTTTTGGATTGAGAATATACATGGAATACTCTCCTTATGTGTACATCTAATTGATTTTTACAATCTTGCATACATGCACTACAAACGATTTTTAAAATGCATTAGAATTATGTAAGTAATACGGAGGTCAAAGTAAAGAATTATAGCGTCTTGATGAATAAATCAAACTAATCAACTTGAAAAAGTTGTTGGTTAATTTGAACATAATAGTAAAAAGCTTTTAAAAAAATATGTTTATTTCTAAATGACCTTGTCAATTTCATGTTCTGAGTTTCTTTACTAAATACTCCATAATTTTGTCCAACTTTACAAAGTTTTTAGATTTTTTTTTCCTAATAGTGCAAACATAAGCTATGAAAATTATTTTTTCATGCATAATTCTTGTACAAAGAATCCAATTTATTTATTTTTAATTTTTTTACAAGTGGCTAAACCTTATTCATACAATCATACGGTATGACACTATTTGCAGGATGCATTATTCATTTAATCCATTATATGTTACATGTTAATGTTTTTGTACCTAGTGTTAAGGGCCTATTCATATTTACTTATTTTCAGTTCAGTTCAGTTCAGCTCTAATTAGTTCAGTTCAGCTCTTAATTTCCCTCTCTCATAAAATATTCAGTTCAGTTCAGCTCAATTCAGTAAATATGAACAGGCCCTTAGAAGTCACTTTCAAAATTAAAATACTTAAAATGAGGTTTTAAAAATTTATTCGCTAGTAGTTAAAGGAAAATTTGACCCATAAAATCAAATCATTTACACTATTATGCAGGGATATAGTGATTCGATAATTTCACGTGGACCCCACTTAATTAATTATACGCAATGTTATTAAACAAATTGTCTTAATACATTTAATCTATCTTTTTCATTACTTCATATGGTGTAAAACAAATCTTATACTTCGTAGTATACTAGAATATTATAAGTCGTTTTAGAACCTGAGATGGAATGGGTGATGTAAAATTTCAAGTTAAGCTTCTCTATCAGATCATATATGTTCAATTAATTAACATTTAATGCATATTTAAATTTCAAAAGGTGTATAACATCAGATTACTTATTTGCTATAGTGGTTGTTGACAACATATCAATGTTATAATACCCCTTGATAAATACTCATATAAACTTATTTTTCTAGAATGTAAGAATTAGAACAATAGAATAGAGGTGCATTAATGTTTAATAAATGAAAAATCAATCAATAACCAATAATCAATATATTAAAAGACACATCAATAATGACACGTGTTATATTTTGGCGTGTCTTTTTTTTTTCTTTAAAATAAAAATTATTAAATGAACAAATCTTATACAATACGGAGTAATAATTTCCTAATCTTATACAATGCTATATAATTACTTTAAAAAAATAAAAATATTTGACATATCTTTAACATAAAACATAGATAATTTTCAACATCATTTTAAGACTAACAAATCTTTCATAATCCTTTATTTTGATCAAAATTTGTCAATTATATTTTTAAATTTTATTTATAAAATTTAATTATAATGATAATTTAATAATACTTATTAAAATTATTGTGCATGACACGGGAATTTAGGGTCTGTTCTCTTCAGCTTAATTTCTGTTTAGTTTTATTCAGCTCTGTTCATCTCCAATCAGTTCAGTTCCTAATTTCCTTTCAATCATAAACAATTTAGCTCAACTCAATTCAGTTCAATTCATAATTTCCTTCTCTCATAAATAATTTAGACATTTAGTTCAGTTCAACTCCAATCAATTCACTTCAACTCTGTTCGGTAAATTAGAACATGTCCTAACCCGATATACTACAGTATTCATTTGAACTTGATAAATTTAATAAATGGAGTAATTTATTAATACTACAAATCCAATAAAATGAACCAAAAAAAGTCACCTCATTTGAACTTGGAAGAATACGGGTGGTGATGGTGACTAGCTTCACGATCTCCTCCCTCCACTCTCCTCATCATCTCTCTCTCTACTTTCTCTCTCTAAACTTACACAAAAAGTAAGAATCGCTGAAAAAACCAATCAATCAATCAATCACTGTTACAAATCCGCTCTTTATAATTACTTCTTTATTTATTTTTCATGAATTTTTCGTCAGATTCAAAAAAACCCCAGTTCAATTTCACTTCAATCAATACGATCGCAAATTAATCTTTGATTTCTCATGAAATAAACAAAAACCCAATTCAATAATCGCAACAAAATGTCCATTTCTGTTATTTAAAACCCTAATTTATAATTCTAACCCCTTTTTGAAGCTCAATTTTTGCTCAAAAATGGCGCAAACTGAAGTATATGCGCCGAAATCTGGTCAGCTATGGAAGACGGTGTGGAACTGGTTAACCTTCTTGTTCCAGATCTTTGTTCAGATTGTTCGAGGTACCCCTTCAATGGCGCAAGTCTTCAGTAGCATAGGTTTCAGCCATGGCGGACAAACCTCGTTTCTCTCTCCTCCAAATTCTTCTTCTTCTACTGGTTTTAAGCCTCTTCCTGTTGTTGAAATTCCCCTTCAATCTTCCTCTGCTACTGCCGTCGATATCAACGCTGTTGATGATGCTGCTGCTGCTGCTCAGCCTGGTCATGGCGATGTTCGTGCTTCGGACAAGCTCACTGTATGTATTGTTTGCTTTCTGAGTTTATGATTTTAATTTCTAATTTTAGTGGTAATTTTGGTTTTCTTTTGTTTTAGCATGATTTGATTTTTATGGATAAAAGTTAATTAATAGTAAAATGTAAGGATTTTTCTAATATTAGGATTTATTCTAAGTTTAGAATATTATGCTCTGTATGTTTTTTGGGGGTGTATGACGATCCCAAGGGAGTAATGATGTAGACGGGATTTGATCCGAGGTCATGGCCTCATGGGTACCACGACCACCTGCTCTTAACTTTACTCAGTAAAGCTAGTTGACATCTAGGAGTTATGGATGATTGATGGTGGAAATTATGATTTTTGGTAATGTAATGATGGGATTTTTGATTGGTAAAAGTGAGCAACTGATCACATTGGTTGATGATTATTAATGGGGTTTTTTTTAACGCAATTGAGTATGTTCTGATGATTAGGTGAATAGATATAGAAAGTTGGCTGATGAGTTACATAAAGAATTATCCTTTTTTTTTAATTGTGAGGAGGGTCTGGGGTTATTTTGGGGGTTTGTACCTGGTTGATATAGGGGCAGGTTTCTTGGATGTTATTTCTCCATTATCATCCTAAATCTTCGGTGTTGAATCACGTTTTTGTTTAATGCAATGGTTTTGCTGTCTTATGTGTGGTTCTGGTTTGATAGTTTTGAAGTTTTTGTTGGTTTCTAGTCAATCAGATTGGGGAAAATAGAAAAAGAAAATGTCAAGATGGAGGCTTTGGGAGGAAATTTGACTTAATTATGGCTGTAGAGGAGGGGTGTAAGGGTGTTTAGCTTTTGACCTTTCTGCGGTCTTAACTCTTAAGGTCTGTTTTATGTGATGGATTCTTCAGGTTGAGTAAATAGGTTGAGTGAATAGCTAAATGCAAGCGAGCTTTGGCTGCTTTGCTATTTCAAGGGCACATTTTTGTAATCAAGTGTAGTGTAATAGTTGTACTTTGTAAACTACATGTTGAATTGGTTCGAATGTTCCTAAACGATGAGTCTACTTGTATGATTTCCAAATCGGAGAGGGAAAAGGGAATACATTTGCTGTCCTAGTGCTCATACGATTTCAGCAGTCTGTTTGGGTTTCCTTTTTTGACTAGGAGTCACTTAAGTTTTAGCATCAGATTTTGTTAATGTGGAGAATCCAATATGATACTGTCAAACGGGCTATGTATTTGTGTTTGAAATTACTTGCATTTAATGTAGTTTCATATTGGAGGAAACTGTTGATTTAATCATTCTCGAGCATTTGAATTTGGTTTTTATTGACATAGAAATGGTATTTGAGTGGTTCTTGTACTGGGTGCCAGGCAGTGGGCATTCATTATTGGATTCTTAGATTTGAGGGGTAATTTTTTGATCTGCAAACTGAAGGCCAAATCAGTGAAGTGAAAATTTGAATAATTGAGGATTTACTTTTAGTAATGCGGACAAGTTCCCTGTCTTTGAGTATTATTGATCACTGGTTGCTTATCCCTGGTAATAGGGTTAACTAAAATAATTGAGTACTGTATTTAGTTCAGAGCTATGGACAAGATCCTGTCGTGGAGCAGTAAAATTTTGGATGATTGAGGATTTAGTTTAGGGGTAAAGGTTTAAACTTCATATCATTAAAAATAAAGGTCAGAAACATAGATGCATAATTTTTTATGAACCTTATCACTGGTTATGATTTATGTAGGTGGTTCAAAGAGCATCAAATCTAAGGTTTAGCATATTTTAAATATCAAAGTTAGTTAGTTAGGAATACAATGGACATCCATCACTTATACTCTCTGTACTGATGTGTTCTCATATTTCATTGTATAATGTGTAGTGAAAAACTGGCTGTTTGAGGTAAGGTATTGAATAAGTTGAATGGCTTTCCCCATTTAATGCATCTGACATGCACATTTTTGCAACTTTTTACTTCATTGACATCATTCAGTTTCTACTTCACGATCTCCCAGACTCCTTGTAACAATGGCTATTCATTATAAGCATTGCAGGTTGTTCTTGATTTAGATGATACACTAGTTTGTGCATATGAGACTTCTAGCTTACCACCTACACTTTGTACACAAGCGACAGAAGCAGGTTTGAATTGGTTTGAGCTAGACTGTGTATCATCAGACAAGGTATTAAGTTCTTCCTAATTTCATTTAATATTATTTTGTGGTTGCTGAACGAAGCTTAATTTATGTATCTCAAATTGAAGGAATTTGAAGGGAAGCCTAAAATCAGCTATGTGACAGTGTTTGAACGTCCTGGATTGAATGAATTCTTGGAGCAACTTAGTGAATTTGCAGATTTGATTCTTTTCACTGCTGGACTTGAAGGTTCACATTTGTTTCAAATCTTTTATACTTTCACATCATCATGCTCAAATTTTATGGGCTTAGTTGCATGTTGCACACCTTGTTATCCGAAAACCTTTTAAAGGAAACCCCTTAAGGTAATCCTGGGGGCTGCTTTTAGGGATAAGAGGCATAGGCCATAGGGTTAAAGAAAGAGCCAAAAAAGGATCTTTCAAGTAATCTAAAGAAGTTACTTAAAAGCACTCATGCGACCTTCTTATAAGGTAATGTTATACTACTACTATTAACAGTTGCTGTATTTTTTTTATTATTTTTTTTTTTTTAATTTCAACAGGTTATGCTAGACCTCTTGTTGACAGAATTGATGCTGGAAATCGGTTCAGTCGTCGCCTGTATAGGCCATCGACTATTAGCACGTTAGTATTCTGAAACTCAGGGCTCTCTTTTTCCTGCTAATTGCATACATTACTGCTCATATTGTACATTGATTTTCCACCAAATTAAGTTGAGGCCTTGTTGTATGTCTCTCTGTATCCAACATAATTTCACTCCGAATATCAACTCATATATGGAAGGTCATATATCAATGGTTTTTCCAGTTGGCATTTCTCAATTATTTTCAGCTTACATAACTTGCTTCATGGAGTTGTCCAAGATATGATGTTTTCAGAAACAAACAAATAATGAATCCAGAGGATCAAGGTTGGAATATATATATATATATATATATATATATATATATATATATATATATATATATATATATCAACATTATGCTATTGGCATTGTGTTATCCCAGAGACTTGGACATTTCATGTAGAATAGTACCAGATGTACACATACCATTCCCAAACTTTAATATCTTGTATCTAAATTAGCACACCTAATAGACATTCATAAAGTCAGGTTTCTGGACAATCCTTATTTAATATGTACTTCGTATAATTATGTTATAGCCTCAAAAAAGGGTGATACTGATTGTTGTTTTTTATCCAAACCTATGTAAGTATAACCCTCCCCTCTCCTTGCAGGAAGATATTGTGGAATGAAAAAATTACCCACCTATACTGACTGGTTGCTAAATTGTACTTCTTGGGTGTCACCCTTATCCGGTGTTCAGAGAGATTTCCATGCTTAAGGAATGCATTAGTCGTGCCAGGCACTGCTTTATGTAAAAAGTTTAAGCAACTAGTTTTTGATTGCTGTGGAACTGTGGAAGTGTGGATGAGCAATAATTTCTGTTTAAGACATGTATTTTCCTTGAATATTGATATTAACTTTGCATCACTCTGATGGGACCATTTCCTTAGGATGTGTGTGAAACTGATATAATATGTTGTGTAACTTGTGCTGTATAAATAATTATTAAGCAGTCAAATATAAAATATCTGGTGTTATCATTAAGTTTGTGCCATTGTTATTCAATTCCGTGTCTATTTGTAGCTAATTTGTGCTCAATAATGTGGTATATTTACAGGGAGTATCGGGATCATGTGAAGGACTTATCTTGCATCTCACCTGATCTATGCAGAGTAGTTATAGTCGATAACAATCCATTCAGTTTCTTATTGCAGCCAGTCAATGGGATTCCATGTGTACCTTTTTCTGCAGGGCAGCCACACGATGATCAGGTTAGCTAAACTGCAGTCACGGAAGAAAAAAAAAAACTTACAAAAGTAACATTGTTCACTCGTTTGTATTCGCTATTTCTCTTTCAGCTTCTCGAGGTCTTACTTCCGCTCCTGAAGCATCTCTCGGTTCAGGATGATGTTAGGCCTGTCTTGTATGAAAAATTTCATATGCCTGAGTGGTTCCAAAAGCATGGAGTCCCTTCCCCTGGTTGGACATTGTAGTGGCAGCCGGAAAGCATTATTCTTTGGCCGGTGATTTATGCATTTTGGAGGCATTTATTCATTGAACTTGTATAGAGAAGGGGGTCATTTACCAGATTTGAAAATTTCTTCAGCCTCGATGAAATTCCAATGCTACAATTTGTGATCAAATTTATCATATTTCTTTTTGTATGTATGTAGCTTGATTGGAGTGTAGTAGATTCTTCTGTGATTTCGTATGCCATTAAGTTTTCCCTGCAGTCTTGTAAGATTAAAAAGTTGTATGTATTCTCATTTTGAAGTTCTTAAATTTATGCAGTTTTCAGTTTATCTTGGGATCATGCAATTGTTTCTTACTAATTGCATTATTTTCACTTCTTATACTAAAGTAATTCTGACACTGTTTATTACTAATATATAAAGTATACTTCGTATACTAATAGCTAATTGTAACAGTTTACTGGTGTTGAGCTAATCTCAATCTTGATTATATGATTAGGGTTTTGACTCCTTTAGATTCTGATCCAAGTGACCAATATTCTCGATTTATTCATTTTATTCAAGTGTTAGGATTGATTTAGAAGTGAATTAGGATATTGCGTGGTTTTCTCTATATTTCCTCCGTCCCATTGAAATTATTTCATAATTTCAATATACTACCTCCGTTACATATTATTTGCAACGATTAGACATTTTTTCTCTCTACTTTATGTCAAATTGTTGTAAATAATATGTAACGGAGGTAGTACTATTGAAGAGTATGGTCAATGTGAACTTGTATATATGGGTTGTTGATTGGGGAAAATAAAGCATACAAAGTAAAAGGAACATGATTACATGGGAACACTCAAATAAATGGACATCATAAATAATACTGTTAATAGACGAAGGGAGTATTAATTAGTGTGTTGGCTAAAATTATAATACAAATTATTGGGATTTTTTTTAAGTAGGTGAAATGTAGACTTTGTGAAAAGGGTTTTAGAAAAAATTTTGACGGCACAACATAAACAACTTTTTGCTTGGATGATTACAACCCAATTTAACCCATAATTTGACTACTTGCGCAAGAATTTCCAGGCATCATGATTCATGTATTCATGCTACCCACTTCCACTATTAAGATTGTCACATAAATATTGTTAACTGCACTTTCCAGCAATGCTTGTCTAATTCATGTTAGTTTAAAGTTTAGACTAACTCACTAACAAATATTAAAAAATGTCGAAAAGTAACCTATGATATGTGTTCATTCTGTAGCCTTTCTCTGTTTATTTCACTATAATCTTCTAGGGACTTTCTTTGCTTTGAGTAATGATTAAAATATAATCCTTATTGGAGTGTTGAGTCATTCGTTTTGAATTCGGGTTCAAGTATGCATGATCGCAATATGGGTTAGAAAGTTTCAGTCTTTCGGGTCTATTAGTAATTAGCCGATTACAAAGTGTAAATGTTATATTAACCATATATAGTCATATTAATTCTTGGGTTGGATTAAAATCGGATTATCCAGTTTCGTATATTTTGATTATGGGACGACTGAACGAGTAGGTTTTGACAGATTATAAGGATGCATTAATTTATGTTTTCTTTGTTTTTAGGTCATGAAAAGTCATTATACATTGTTTCACCATCATAATGACTATTATATAAATTTCTCAAAATCATAAAGAATTGTTCCCTTTCTTTTATCAGTTTCCTAGTAATTTGTCTTTGTTTAAGTTTTGGAATTTTCTAGTTTTGAATGTTTGTAAGAAATATTCTGTAGTTAACTAACCAAACAGTAATCATTAGCAACTCAAAGTAATGGGACCAAAACTTTTAAGAGTTCACCCCCGCTTAATGCTGCTCCCCCTTCCTTTACAGGAGATTCAAAGCTACCATGAATGCAGGAGCTTTAATCATACTACACCATTGCATGTACTTTTACTTCCAAAGTTCTTACTTATTTTTACTTGTAACATATTACCTCCGTTACAGGTTATGTGTAACAATTTGACATAAAGCAGAGAGGGAAAATGTCTAATCGTTGCACATAACATGAGGTAGTATATGTTGTTGTCTCTACCTTATTAGATTGCCGACTTTATAGTTTCTATGTGCCATTTTTGTTCTCATTGACACCGGCCGCTAAATGGGACGTGCACCATACACACGATGTATAAGAACCAAGTGTCGGTTGTCCATACGGCGAACTGAGTTGTTGACCAAACCAAGGAGAATTATGGCCCTAGCTGGTGCACTTTTGCCCCACCAGGGGAAGCTTATATTAATTATATTCATTGCTCAAAGTTTAGTGCTAACAACTTTTGTACTTATATACTATAATGTACTAATAATAATGTCTATTGAGTTTAGTTTAAGTATGTGAATGTGCATATGCTTTGTTTTCCCCATATTGTAATTTTGACTTTGCTTCAAATTTTATTATTGTTTGGTAGGTGTGTGCTTGACCATTAAACTGAAATGTTCATATACTTTTTGGTGTAAAATTTTGGCTAAGTGATTTAACTACTACAAGTTTAGTTGAGGTTAAAAGACTTCCCATTTCTAGATTCTTACTAGTAAACTAAACAAGTACCAAGATTTACATACAAACCCAAATTGTCAAAAGCCTCCAATCCAACGAAATCAAATTACATGTTTGACAAGGATTCCAAGTATATGACTAGTCTATACCACATTGTATTTTTGACACAACACACAAGATTCGACATTAGTTGACATCACTCTATCTATTTTTTCACAATTTATTATCATTCTCCTAAATTTAATAAAAGTACTAACTTTATTGAATTACGATAGTATAATCTTGTGTGCATATAGAATGATGCAACCATCACAATTGTGTTCACACCACCCGCAAGAATGGTCTACAATATACTTATAGATATAATAAAAATACAAAGTTATTTTAAAGATGTTGAATCCATGTCCAATCCTCTCTTGATTTTTATTTTCTTTTGGTAAAACCCTCCTAAATTAAATCTAAAAAAGTGTTTAACAACAATAATAAACTTGTTAGAAACTAATACAATCTTTTGGAATAATTTTGAGTGTGACCTATCTTTGAGTGTGCCAAATATGATTCACAATTTTCATTAGTCTTATTAACATGAGGTTGTAACTTTAAAGTCAACGTGCTATTTATTCTATAGATTTATCTCAATTTGAAAATGCATGTAAAAATACTCTCAATTAAGGTAATTAGTTACTGTATTAATTTTGAATTTTATATCTCCAAATTTAATTATTTAAATTTAAGGTGTTCTTTAGTTTTTACTTTAAAATTTGATTCCCAAAAATAATGCTCATTGAATACCTCTACATAAAGCCATAAAAGGATCCATTGGTTGTTAGGGCTTGTTTTCATACGTTTATTTTCAATTCAGTTCAGCTCGAATAAGTTCAGTTCAGTTCAGTTCTATTCAGTTCAGTTCTAATTAGTTCAGTTCAGTTCAGATCCTAATTTCCTTCTCTTATAAAATATTCATTTCATTTCAGTTCAGTTCAACTCTAATAAGTTCAGTTCATTTCAATTCAGTTTAGCTCTAATAATTTCAGTTGAGCTCAGTTCAGCATAGTTCAGTCAATGAGAACAGACCCTTAGTGTAATTGTGATTATGGCTACACTTGGTAGGAATGACTAGAGCTGTCAATTCGGGTAAACGGGTCGGGTTTAGGTCGGGTAAGAGTGGGTCGGGTCAACTCAGGCCGGGTCAATTCAAATTAATTTCATAACCTATACGGGTCGGGTTTGAGTTGGGTCATGCTTCTTATTGGGTTTGGGTCGGGTTAATAACATGTCGGGTTACATTTGGGTATGGACAATAGGTCGAGTTTGATTCAAGTTTTCACGGGTTAAAACGGGTTAGGGTATTTCTCGGGTTCGAGTCGGGTTCGGTTCAAGTCAATAATTTGCGGGTTAGAATGAATCAGGTCGGGTCATTCTCGGGTTTGAGTTGGGTTCGGTTCAAGTCAATAATTTGGGGGTTATAATCAGGTCGGGTCATTTTCAAGTCTGGTCATTCTCGGGTTCAAGTCGGGCTCGGTTCAAGTCAATAATTTGCGAGTTTTAATCAGGTTTGGTCATTTCCAAGTCGGCACATTCTCGAAGTCAAGTCGGATTATGTTCAGGTCAATAATTTGCAGGTTACAATCAGGTTGGGTCATTTCCAAGTCAGGTCATATTCGAGTTCAACTAACTATAAATATATAATTATTATTTTATCAAGTTAATTATTTCCTTTGAATATAATATATATGGCAATACACTAGGGAACTATAGTCTATAATTTAGGAAGATAATTTTCTCCTTTGACCATACAACAATTATATACTGTATTTAACTCTTAAATTTGAGGATGATGCTCCTTTCTTTTGCTGGCTTGGACCGACTTGGTCTCCCTAGACAAAATGCGTTGATCAACAATGATAAGGTGGTCTAAATTACATTTAAGCTAAGGTGATTTGAAATCGGGTCGGGAACAATTTGGGTTGAATTTAGGTCGGGCCAATAACAAGTCGTGTTGATTTCGAGTTAGGTTAGTTACAGATCGGGTTGATTTTTTAGGTCGGGTTAGTAGTTGGTTTGTAAAATTCGGGTTAGGTGAATAACAAGTCGGGTTGAATTTGGGTCAGGTCAATAGCAAGTTGGGTTGATTTCGGGTCGGGTTTGTAACAGGTTAGGTTAAATTCGGGTCGAGTTAGGAATGGGCCGGGTTGAATTCAGGTCAGCTTAGTAACAAGTCGGGTTAAATTCGGGTTTTGACGGGTTAAAACGGGTTTAGGTCAATTTCGGTTCAAGTCGGGTTTGGTTCAGGTCATCAATTTACAGGTTACATTTGGGAAGGGTCATCTCCAGGTTAGTTCATATTCGGGTTCGGGTCTCACATACTCGGGTCAACTCGAGGTTAGGGTTAGTTTCAGGTCGGGTCAGGTTCACCGTTTTTTCGAGTTAGATGAGTCTGTTAATAATCGGGTTTGATTCGGTATTTTGGGTCGGGTTAACTTTTGACAGGTCTAGGAATGACCGCGTGTTCGATCTACCACAACAACAATTGAAAGGGGATTAGAATTTGTGAATTTAAGCATCCAAAACTGATCTTCGAATCCAAATTAGTCCAAAGGGTGAACTAAGTGAAATAATAATAATAATAATAATAATAATAATAATAATAATAATAATAATAATGAAAAAATAGTTATGAAATTGTAGCATGTAATATGCGAGAGAAATAATTCCAACTTTATACAAAACCGAGTGCATACATGTAGACCACACATGCAAAGTACTAATGAGTTAAATAGTGTTGTCTAGTCTCCAAAAGTGGATGCCATATCCATAATCGAATCAATATTTTCACAATATTTTTATCCTTTTATTCCTGCATGTTACATTAACAATTTAACATTTGTACACCAATCTTATATAAAAAAAAATTATCTGTATAACTTATTTTGGAGCATTATATAAAGTACATTACGAAATAGAAATGTATGAAGTCAATTAGTTTATTTTGTTTAAGTATATAGGGTAATCTTCAAGATTTAAGATTAAGGCCATGTTTGGTAATTGGCTTTTTAGTCAGCGAAAAAGCTGGCTTTTAAGCCAAAATGAAAAAGCTGCTTTGAGTAGCTTTTTTGTTGGCTTTTGACTTGTTGGCTCACAAATTATCTAATAAACAACCAACAACCACCAATTAATTTACCAAACACTTTTGTAAACATCCAACTTAAACAGCCAATTTCAAAAGCCATTATAAACAGTCAAACATTCCAGCTGGTCAAACAAGCCAAGTGAACCAGCCAACAACCAACCGCCAACCGCCAACAGCCATTTGCCAAACAAGGCCTAAATTTCAGCTGAGAGTGAAAGATCACTCAAGTAATTAAAAGCTCCTATTTTGATTTGAGGTTTTCCTAGGATCGATTCAACATTTTGGATAATCGTGCATTGACATCATGACTTGGGTGCATATTAATATGTATACCAAAATAAAGTTATTAAATGGTGGGACATAACCCTTAACCCTAAAGACTATGGGCCTGTTTACATTTACTTAATTTCAGTTCACCTCATAATTTTCCTCTCTCATGAAGGCCATGTTTGGTAATTGGCTTTTTAATGATTTTTTGGTTAGCTTTTGGCTTTTTTAGGTGGTCAAACAGCCAAAAAATGTGTTTGGTAATTGGCTTTTTAGTCAGCGAAAAAGCTGGCTTTTAAGCCAAAATGAAAAAGCTGTTTTGAGTAGCTTTTTTGTTGGCTTTTGGCTTGTTGGCCCACAAATTATCTAATAAACAACCAACAGCCAACAATTAATTTACGAAACACTTTTATAAACAGCCAGCTTAAACAGCCAATTTCAAAAGCCATTATAAACAACCAAACATTCCAGCTAGTCAAACAAGCTAAGTGAACCAGCCAACAGCCAACCGCCAACAGCTATTTGCCAAACAAGGCCGAAATATTCATTTCAGCTCAGTTCAGTTCAGCTCAGCTCAAATCAGTTTATTTCAGTAAATGTGAACAAACCCTATATATAACATTACCCTTTACTAATTATGAAATACTGTACTTGTATAAGAAAGTAAAAATTACTTAATTGTACTCCTTATTTAAATACGGAATAAACTAAAATCCAAATGAAAAAACAGTCGTCACTAGTCAACCCACATTTATTTCCTCACTTCCTAATTCTCTTTTAACGGCAAAAAAAAAAAAAAAAAAAAAAAAAAAAAATACTCGTACTGTATTAAATTCCCTCCTAAAATCCCAAAAAATAAAAAAACAAAAAACCCCAAAAATTAAAATAAAAATTCCATCTTTCTTGTTTCAAGGTTCTCTGTTTTTCCGTTCATATTTCTCTGTTTTCTGCTTAATTTTCATTTCAAACGTTTCTTCTTCTTTCTCCAATGAAGGAACCACAAATTTCCCAACCCCAAATCTTAAATTCTCCTTCAATTAATCCCACTTTATGACGACGATCAAATACCCACAAATTTCTGCCATTTTTTTCTCTCTCTTCTTTCTCTCTCTACCCACCATTCTCCATGGCCTCGGCTCCGGCTCAACTCTCGCTATCTCCTCCGCATCTTCCACCGTTTGCGGCATCGTTGCCGGCGAAATCAACCGCCGAATAGAGTGTTTCAGTAACGGTCAGTTAATTTTAATTCAACCAAATATTTCTTACGCCGCCATTGCAGGTGGTGGGAGCTTTTTCTGTGGACTTAGATCTGGAGGAACAAGCTTACTGTGTTGGGATACAACTACTATCACTGTAAATTCATCTACATTTACCCCAAAAAGAATTTATTACAGTAGTTCTTCACCATTGAAAGAGATTTCAGTTGGGGATTCTCAGGTTTGTGGGGTAATTAATGGGACAAATGAGGTAAAATGTTGGAGAGGAATGATGGGTTCGGGTCAAAACCCATCTGGGATTGGTGGGTTTGGGTCGATTTCATCTGGGTTTGGTTTTTCTTGTGGGATTTTGATGAATAATAGTAGGGTTAGATGTTGGGGTAGTAATGAAACCCTAGCTTCTGAAATTGAAAATCAATTTGGGGGTTTTTCAATGGTTAGTTTAACAGCTGGTGGGCAACATGTTTGTGGGTTTAATTCATCTGGGTATTTGGTTTGTGTTGGTAGGAATTCAGATGGGCAATTAGATTATCCATTTGATTTGAATGAATCTTCTGGGTTGTCAAATTTGGCACTTGGATCAGATTATAGTTGTGCAATTAGGAGATTGAATGGTACAGTTGTTTGTTGGGGTAAAAATGGTTCATATTCAAGTAATTTGATTCAAGGGGTTGATTTTGAGTTTTTGGTAGGTGGGTTGAATTTTTTTTGTGGTTTAATTACTAGGAATTCTTCAATTATGTGTTGGGGTCCTGGATGGAATGGTAACAATGCTTCTTTGGGAATTGAACTTCCTTTGCCAAAGATTTTACCTGGACCTTGTGTTCAATCTGATTGTGATCAATGTGGTGTTTATCCTGAATCCGAGTCTCTTTGTTTTGGTTCTGGTAATATATGCAATTCTTGTACTGTTCCATTATCAATGGCGCCGGTTCCGGCACCGCCACCTAGGGTATTGCCACCTTTGTCGTCACCATCGACGTCGAAGGGGTTGAGAAGAGGTATTTTGGTGTTTGCCATTGTTGGGGCAGTAGGTGGGTTTGCTGGGTTATGTACTATTGTTTATTGCTTGTATACTGGTGTTTGTTTTGGGAGGAAGAAGATTCATAATTCGGTACAACCAACGATTACTCGAGGGGGTTCGAGTAATGCTCGAACCTCTAGCAATAGTCCTCCTTCGAGGTCCTTGACTATTTCGAGGTCCTTGACTATTAGGCGTCAAGGGTCTCTAGCATTTAGGCGGCAAAGGAGTGGAACATCTTCCACTAAACACGCCGATAGGGCAGAGGAGTTCACCTTCCAAGAGCTAGCTGATGCTACTGGCTATTTCTCTTTGGAGAATAAGATTGGTGCTGGTAGTTTTGGTGTGGTTTATAGGGGTAAATTAGTGGATGGTAGGGAAGTGGCAATCAAGAGAGGAGAAACAGGACCGCGAACAAAGAAGTACCATGAGAAGGAGAGTGCATTTGAATCGGAATTAGCATTCTTGTCTAGGGTACACCATAAGCATTTGGTTAGACTTGTTGGATATTGTGAAGAGCGCGATGAAAGGCTATTGGTTTATGAGTTCATGAAGAATGGGGCACTTTATAATCATTTGCATGATAAGAAGAATGTTGAGAAAGGCAATAGTGTTATTAATGCCTGGAAGATCAGGATTAATATCGCTTTAGATGCTGCTCGTGGTATAGAATACCTTCACACTTATGCAGTCCCGCCTATAATTCATCGTGACATTAAGTCTTCAAACATTCTGCTAGATTCTGATTGGATTGCTAGAGTATCTGATTTTGGATTGTCTTTGTTAGGTCCTGAATCTGATCAGGATTTCAGGCCAACTAAAGCAGCCGGGACTGTTGGGTATATTGATCCCGAGTACTATGGGTTGAATGTGTTAACAGCAAAGAGTGATGTTTACGGTCTTGGTGTTGTATTGCTTGAGCTTCTAACAGGAAAGAAAGCTATATTCAAGGATAACAGTAGTGATGGAGATCCGACTAGTGTGGTGGATTTCGCTGTACCAGCAATTTTGGCCGGTGAATTAGTGAAAGTTTTGGACCCGAGAGTTGGACCGCCTGAATCTAATAAATCAGACGCGGTTGAGCTTGTTGCTTTTACTGCATTACATTGTGTGAATTTGGAGGGAAAAGATAGACCTACAATGACCGATGTTGTATCCAATTTGGAGCGCGCTCTAACCCTTTGTGATGATAGTCATGGTAGTATTTCTAGTGGCGGAATATTATCAATTGGATCAGATTGAAGAAAATTCAAGCAAAATTGATTGTTTTTTTTGACATTCTTTTTCAGCTTTTCCTTCATTTTGTAGTGATCATTTTTCATGATTATACATGTTTATTGAATGTATATACTTCATTATTAGATACAGTAGGTGTAGAGTAGGAAAACATGATTTGTTTCATCCCTGGAAAATTATTGTAATTTTCTTGAAATGAAAGTGTAAATTTGAATTTTCTTTGTCCTTCACTTTTTCCCTTTTAGGCGAGAATGAGCTGGCACTAGACGAGGCCATGCCACGTCACACCTAAGTTACGAAGGAAAACTTCACGACTTTTTAAAGCGAACACCAAAGTTAGCTAACCAATCTACATATTTGGTGTCCTTTTTCCCTTATGGCACGATGCATGAACTTGGATCATTCAATCAAAATCATTAGGAGGAAGACCCTGAACTTGGATCATTCAATCAAAATCATTAGGAGGACCCTAAATCTATATCTATATCTATACTTAGTATTTAAAAACACAAACCATAAATTTTGCATATGACACATGGCATCACAATTTACAAGTCACTCATTACCCCATATGCCACATGTCATTTCCTAATATTTATGTTTAAGTTTTTATGCATTATACAACTTGCAAATTCAAGTAAGAAAATGAAGTGTTTTATTTCCACCATAATAAAATAATGTTTTAATTAATACACATTACATAAACATATAAATTATAATAAAAATTGTTTTTTCAACTCCTAGACTTTAAATATAATTTAAAATAATATGTCATTTTATATCCCACAATCTTCACATGTATATATCTAGAGAGAATTCAAGTTAATCTCTGAGATTGACATGAAAAGTTAATCTCCTCTCACAATATATTGTTTTATTTTTATTTTTAAAATAATAAAAGTGAAATAGTAAAGTGGCACGAAAACAAATGCATAAAATTGTGAGAGGAGATTAACTTGGAATGTTAATCTCGGAGATTAACTGGGGCTCCCTCATATATCTAAAAACTAAATTCCTTCATCTTTTTTTCATGGTTCTACACTTCTACCCTATTTTTTTTCTTTTAAGTTTTAGAAATGAAACAATCTTCCTAAATATGAAAATAATTAACCCAAGTAACAACCCGTGCATTAAACGGGCCAAAAAACTAGTTAAGATTAGAAAATCTTTTGGAACTCTTGAAAGGGATGTTATACCAGGAGACTTTGGCAATTACCATACTTAATTATTTTTCATTTTAAAATAAGAAACGGTCCAAAGAGACGTCGGTCATAGTCCGAGTCTTTGATTTTTCAAGTCATAATACTGTACCGGCAAAGGAATGGCGTTTTCTTTAATTAAATTATGATGATTTAATATTTACATGCAAGTTCATGCAACATTATTGAAAAGTTGCTTCATTTTCTTCTAGATACGCCATCACAAATTCACAATTCATGAGCTTGAAAAAATGAAAAGCTTCTGGGGTGTTTTGTCATGAGTAGCATAGAGATCCTATTAGGAAAAATCACATAATTATAATTTTGTTTTGTTATTAAGAAGTAAATTCAAAGAATAATGTAGTTGAGATTTTTGTAGGAAATTCAGCTCCTGTTTGTCTCTTTTGAGCTTAAGATTCTTAAATAAAATATGCGACTGATATAAAATATTATGAGAAACCTACTTGATTTAAGGTGACTCCATCCGTCCATGAAATACCATTATAAGAAGTCTACACACTACTCCGTAACATTTTACTATCAACGTCCCCACATAAACGAACCATGTATAGAACATTATAACCATAATAGATTATGACATTTTAATTAATACTCCATATATGAAAACAAGAGCCACAAATTCAGTAGATAAGATAAGATTCAAGTAATTGCCATAAAAATTTCCATATTATGAAACCAATATTTTTGGCGTTGAATTTGGTCAAATGGGTGGGCCTATGATTGTTGAGTCTGATTATATACACCTGCTGTTGTCCCACACTAGCTTAAATGTTCATGTATACATAACATTAACATGCCCAGCCATACAACCAAACAGTACCCACCACCTTATTATATAATTTTAGCAATTTTATTAAATTAGTCGGTGCCTCTGCTTTTATTTCTAATTTTTATTCTAATTATTATATCTTATTAAAATAATAACATCAAATGCATATGTTTAAATTAAAAAAAAAAATGTATATTTGGTGAAGTTGTGGATTTGGCCGGTGATCTAAATCTACCTCTCTGTTGATGAGTTGCTTTGTGTACTTTTTTTTGTGTACATTGTCTACATCTTTCCTCAAATTTGAACCTTAATTGCTTTAGAGTTCTAGCCATTTGTGCTTTTCTAAACACAAAGTTAGGAATAAATTTGTCTTGATTATTTAATACGTGTCTTTTCTACATCAATAAAGGTAACAACATTACACATAATTCTATCTATCTACCGAAGTATTAAATAAATTTAGCGATTAAAAACAAACACCATAATTTGCCATCTCTATCATATGGCTAATGTTACTCATATATTGACGAGCTCTCCTCATTAGTTTGGTAGGTAAAGTTACGAAACATTCCATATACTTCTCCATCGTAATATATTAGCAACAACTAAATTAAACTAGAACCATTCTACCCGTATTATATTAGCATCTACGTAATATAAATTAATTTTGGTAAAAGAAATGCTCATTAAGACTTATTCTCATGATCTCATCCCCCCAAAAATGAACTCATCATAACTATATTTTGGATAATATAGTTTATAATGTTTCTCAATACGTTAATACCATGCTTATATTCATAATGTTGCTTCCTCTCTTTTTGGGTACCACATATTTTATTTAGTGCTTTGTGAATGAAGATAGCTGTATACAAATTAATTCAACAATCAACATCTCTCATTTTCATTGATATGCTTATATACTGTATTACATTACACTACTTCACACCAAGTTGCAAATTTTTATAGTTGCATATTTATAGTTCGTATATATTGCTAAGATTTGCATCAATGCTAAGACGCGTTTAAATTATACTTGTCCTCTTTATTCCTTTTTTTGGTTGAGGGATGGAATTTACATCTTCACAAACAAAATGAACATGCATTTAATTTTGACACAATGATACAGACCAATTCTGTTTTAACAAAATAACCGTAATTATTTCATTCTTGATTTAAATCACACGCACACATTATCATTTAAATGTTATTGTGCACCCAGTACACGCAAGATGAGCCAGAAAACAAAACGGACAATTAACACAAGTGGAAAGTTCAAGACGGCTCTTCTAGTTCTAGCTATAACAAGTTATAAAAACAAACAGCTTTGACTACCAAATGTTATTCAGATGTTATATGGTAGATTGGTAGGGCTGCTATGGTTTTATTTCAAATCAATTATTGACTCCTTTATTCATTCCTTATTTGACCGGACCTCCTCTCATACTGCAAAGGTTCTTACCTACCTCTCATACATGATACATGTAAAGCTGACAATTCGGGTAAACAGGTCGAGTTTGGGTCGTGTAAGAGTGGGTTGGGTCAACTCGGGTTGGGTCAATTCAAATTAATTCCATAACCTATGCGGGTCGGGTTTGGGTTGGGTCATGCTTGAGTCGGGTCATACTTCTTATCAAGTTTGGGTCGGGTTAATAACAGGTCGAGTTACATTCGGGTAGGGTGAACAATAGGTCGGGTTTAATTCGGGTTAAAACGGGTTAGGGTAATTCTCGAGTTCGAGTCGAGTTCGGTTCAAGTCAATAATTTGCAGGTTAGAATCAGGTTGGGTCATTCTCGGGTTTGAGTCGGGTTCGGTTCAAGTCAATAATTTGCGGGTTATAATCAGGTCGGGTCATTTTAAAGTCGGGTCATTCTCGGGTTCAAGTCGAGTTTGGTTCAAGTCAATAATTTGCGAATTATAATCAGGTTGGATCATTTCCAAGTTGGGTCATTCTCGGATTCAAGTCGGGTTATGTTCAAATCAATAATTTGCAGGTTACAATCAGGTTGGGTCATTTAATTTCCAAATCAGGTCATACTCGGGCTCAACTAACTATAAATAGATAATTATCATTTTTATCAAGCTAATTATTTCCTTTGACTATAATATATAAGGCAATATATTAGGGAACTATAGTCTATAATTTAGGAAGATAATTATCTCCTTTGACCATACAACAAATATATACTACATTTAACACTTAAATTTGAGCATGATGCTCCTTTCTTTTGCTGGCTTGGACCGACTTGATCTCCCAAGACAAATTGCTTTGATCAACAATAAGAAGGTGGTCTAAATCGCATTTAAAGTGATTTGAAATCGGGTCAGAAATAATTTGGGTTGAATTTAGAATGGGTCAATAACAAGTCGTGTTATTTCGAGTCGGGTTAATAACATGTTGGGTTGAATTTTTGGGTTCGGTAAGTAATAGGTATGGTAAAATTCGGGTCGGGTCAATAACAAGTCGGGTTGAATTTGGGTCAGGTCAATAACAAGTCGGGTTGATTTCGGGTCAGGTTTGCAATAGGTTGGATTAAATTCGGGTCGGGTTAGGAACGAGTTAGGTTGAATTCAGGTCAGGTTAGTAACAAAACAGGTTAAATTTCGGGTTTGACGAGTTAAAACGGGTTTTGGTCAATTTCGATTCAAGCCGATTTCGGTGCAAGTTAATTAAATTGGTCGTTGTAAACCGGTAAATTGGTCGTTTAAAAGCAAATTGAATGGTTCGACAAACCCAATTGGACTCCCGGAGAGTATTAGGGACCATGGTAAACATTTCGGCAATTTTTATTTCAAAGCGAAAAAAGTCAAAATTTTCCAAAATTGAAGGCTGGTATCCACGCTTTTTGAGAAATTTTGGAAGTTTCGGGGCCCGGTGTCGGAAAAGCTTGAGATTTTAGGATATACATCTCAAAGCTATATAATGCCGTTTGAAACCATATATGATCATTATATGTTGTCATAAATGTTCGTTGTAGGCTTGAATTAATGTAATCGGTGCAAGTTATAAACCGGTAGATTGGCCGTTCAAAGGAAAATTTGATAGTTCCAATCACCCAATTGGACCCTCGGAGGGTATTAGGAACCATAGTAAATATTTTGACAATTTTTATTTTCGGGCGAAAAAAGTCAAAAAATTCCAAAATTGAAGGCTAATTATCCACGCTTTTTGAGAAATTTTGGAGGTTTCGTGGCCCGGTGTCGGAAAGACTTGAGATTTTAGGGGATACATCTCAAAGTCATATAATACCGTTTGGAACCATATATGATCATTATATGATGTCATAAATGTTCATGGTAGGTTTGAGTTAATGTAATAGGTGCAAGTTGTAAACCGGTTTATTAGCCGTTTATAGGCAAATTGGACGGTTCCAATCACCTAATTGGACTCTTGGAGGGTATTAGGAACCATGGTAAACATTTCAACAATTTTTATTTCCGGGCGAAAAAAGTCAAAAAAATTCCAAAATTGAAGGCTAATTATCTACGTTTTTAGAGAGATTTTGGAGGTTCCGGGGCCCAGTGTCGGAAAGGCTTTATATTTTAGGGGACACATCTCGAAGTCATATAATGCCATTTAGAACCATATATGATCGTTATATGTTGTCATAAATGTTCGTGGTAAGCTTGAGTTAATGTAATCGGTGCAAGTTGTAAACCGGTTTATTGGCCGTTTAAAGGCAAATTGGACGTTTCCAATCACCTAATTGGACTCTCTGAGGGTAAACATGGTAAACATTTCGGCAATTTTTATTTTCGGGCGAAAAAAGTCAAAAAAAATTCCAAAATTGAATGCTAATATCCACGCTTTTTGAGAAATTTTGGAGGTTTCGGAGCCCGGTGTCGGAAAAGCTAGAGACTTTAGGGGATACATATCAAAGTCATATAATGCCGTTTGGAACCATATATGATCATTATACATTGTCATAAATGTTCGTGGTAGGCTTGAGTTAATGTAATCGGTGCAACTTGTAAACCGGTAGATTGGTCGTTCAAAGGCAAAATGGATGGTTCCAATAACCCAATTTGACTCTCGGAGGGTATTAGGCACCATGGTAAACATTTAGAAAATTTTTATTTTCGAGCGAAAAAAGTCAAAAAAATTCAAAATTGAAGGCTAATATCAATGCTTTTTGAGAAATTTTGGAGGTTTTGGGGCCCGGTGTCGAAAAGGCTTGTGATTTTAGGGGATATATCTCGATGTCATATAATGCCGTTTGGAGCCATATATAATCACTATATGTTGTCAGAAATGTTCGTGGTAGGCTTGAGTTAATGAAATCGGTGCAAATTGTAAATCAGTAAATTGGTTGTTTAGAGGCAAATTGGATGGTTCCAATAACCCAATTGGACTCTCAGAGGGTAGTAAGAACCATGGTAAACATTTCGGTAATTTTTATTTCCGGGCGAAAAAAGTCAAAAAATTCCAAAATTGTAGGCTAATATCCACGCTTTTTGAGAAATTTTGAAAGTTTCGGGACTCGGTGTTAAAAAGGCTTGAGATTTTAAGGGATATATCCCGATGTCATATAATGCTGTTTGGAACCATATAATCATTATATGTGGTCAGAAATGTTCGTGGTAGGCTCGAGTTAATGAAATCGGTGCAAGTTGTAAATCGGTGGATTGGCCGTTTAAAGCCAAATTGGATGGTTCTAAACTTCCAATCACCCAATTGGACTCTCGGAAGGTATTAGGAAAATGGTAAAAATTTCGGAAATTTTTATTTTCGGGCTAAAAAAGTCGAAAAAAATCCAATATTGAAGGCTAATATCCACGCTTTTTGAGAAATTTTGGAGGTTTCGGGGCCCATTGTCAAAATTGCTTGAGATTTTGAGGATACTTCTCGAAGTCAAATTACGCCGTTTGGAACCATATATAATCATTATATGTTGTCAAAAATGTTCGTGGTAGGCTTGAGTTAATGAAATCGGTGCAAGTTGTAAACCGGTAAATTGGCCGTTTAAAGGCAAATTGGATGGTTTCAATCACCCAATTGGACTCTCGGAGGGTAATAGGAACCATGGTAAAAATTTCGGTAATTTTTATTTCCGGGTGAAAAAAGTCAAAAAAATTCAAAAATTGAAGGCTAATATCCATGCTTTTTGAGAAATTTTGGAGGTTTCGGGGCATGGTGTCGAAAAGGCTTGAGATTTTAGGGGATATCTCGATGTCATATAATTCCGTTTGGAACCATATTTAATCGTTATATGATGTCAGAAATGTTCGTGGTAGGCTTGATTTAATGAAATCGGTGCAAGTTGTAAACCGGTAAATTGGTTGTTTAAAGGCAAAATAGATGATTCCAATGACCCAATTGGACTCTCGGAGGGTAGTAGGAACCATGTTAAACATTTCGGTAATTTTTATTTCCGGGCAAAAAAAGTCAAAAAATTCAAAAATTGAAGGTTTAATATCCATGCTTTTTGAGAAATTTTGGAGGTTTCGGGGCACGGTGTCGGAAAGGCTTAAGATTTTAGGCGATACATCTCGAAGTCATATAATGCCGTTTGGAACCATATATGATCATTATATGTTGTCATAAATGTTCGTGGTAAGCTTGAGTTAACGTAATCGGTGCAAGTTGTAAACCGATCGATTGGTTGTTTAAAGGCAAATTGGACGGTTCCAATCACCCAATTGGACTCTCGGAAGGTATTAGGAGCCATTGTAAACAGTTCAACAATTTTTATTTCCGGGTGAAAAAGTCCAAAAATTCTAAAATTGAAGGCTAATATCCACGCTTTTAGAGAAATTATGGAGTTTTCGGGGCCCGGTGTCGAAAATGCATAAGATTTTAAGGGATATATCTCGATGTCATATAAAGCTTTTTGGAACCATATATGATCATTATATGTTGCTAGAAATGTTCGTGGTAGGTTCAAGTTGATGAAATCGGTGCAAGTTGTAAACCGGTAGATTGGTCGTTTAAAGGTAAATTGGATGGTTCCAATCACCCAATTGGACTCTCGGAGGGTATTTGGAAACATGGTAAACATTTCGACAATTTTTATTTCCGGGCGAAAAAAGTAAAAAAAATTCCAAAATTGAAGGCTAATATCCACGCTTTTTGAGAGATTATGGAGGTTCCGGGGCCCAGTGTCGGAAAGGCTTGAGAGTTTAGGGGATATATCTCGAAGTCATATAATGTCGTTTGAAACTATATATGATCATTATATGGTATCATAAATGTTCGTGGTAAGCTTGAATTAATGTAATCGGTGCAAGTTGTATACCGGTTGATTGGCCTTTTAAAGGCAAATTGGACGGTTCCAATCACCCAATTGGACTCTCGGAGGGTATTAGGAGCCATAGTAAACATTTCAACAATTTTTATTTTCGGGCGAAAAAAGTCAAAAAATTCCAAAATTGAAGGCTAATATCCTCGTTTTTCGAGAAATTATGGAGTTTTCGGGGCCCGGTGTCGAAAATGCATGAGATTTTAAGGGATATATATCGATGTCATATAATGCTGTTTGGAACCATATATAATCATTATATGTTGTTAGAAATGTTCGTGGTAGGTTCGAGTTGATGAAATCGGTGCAAGTTGTAAACCGGTAGATTGGTCGTTTAAAGGCAAATTGGATGGTTCCAATCACCCAATTGGAATCTCGGAGGGTGTTAGGAACCATGGTAAACATTTCGGAAATTTTTATTTTTGGGGTAAGAAAGTAAAAAAAAAATCCAAAATTGAAGGCTAATATCCACGCTTTTTGAGAAATTTTGGAGGTTTCGGGGCCCGGTGTCGGAAAGGCTTGAGATTTTAGGGGATACATCTCGAAGTCATATAATGCTGTTTGGAACCATATATGATCATTATATGTTGTCATAAATGTTCGTGGTAGGCTTGAGTTAACGTAATCTGTGCAAGTTGTAAATCGGTAAATTAGCCGTTTAAAGACATTGGACGGTTCCAATCACCCAACTGGAATCTCAGAGGGTATTAGAAACCATGATTAACATTTCGACAATTTTTATTTTCGGGCAAAAAAAGTCAAAAACTTCTAAAGTTGAAGGCTAATATCCACGTTTTTTGAGAAATTTTTGAGGTTTCGGGGCCCATTGTCGAAAAGGCTTGAGATTTTAGAGGATACTTTTCAAAGTCATATTATTCTGTTTGGAACCATATATAATCATTATATGTTGTCAAAAATGTTCGTGGTAGACTTGAATTAATGAAAACGGTGCAAGTTGTAAACCGATAAATTGGCTGTTTAAAGGCAAATTGGATGGTTTCAATCACCCAATTGGACTCTCATAGGGTAGTAGGAACCATGGTAAACATTTCGGTAATTTTTGTATCCGGGCGAAAAAAAGTCAAAAAATTCCAAAATTGAAGGCTAATATCCACGCTTTTTGAGAAGTTTTAGAGGTTTCGGGGCCCGGTGCCGAAATGGCTTTAGATTTTAGGGGATATATCTCGATGTTATATAATGCCGTTTGGAACCATATATAATCATTATATGTTGTCAGAAATGTTCGTGGTAGGCTTGAGTTAATGAAATCAGTGCAAGTTGTAAACCGGTAAATTGGTCGTTTAAAGGCAAATTGGATGGTTCCAATCACCCAATTGGACTCTCGGAGGGTTTTAGGAAACATGTTAAACATTTTGGAAATTTTTATTTCCGGGCAAAGAAGTCAAAATGTTCCAAAATTGAAGGCTAATATATATGCACGTTTTTTGAGAAATTTTTGAGGTTTCGGGGCCGATGTTGAAAAGGCTTGAGATTTAAGATGATACTTCTCGAAGTCATATAATGCCATTTGGAACCATATATAATCATTATATGTTGTTGTTGATGAGTCACATTTATGTAGATTTTATAGGCAAATTTATGCTTTTTTTTATAGTAGCATTTTAGGTCTTTTAGTCTCTTTTTTAGGTCGCAATTGCATAAGTTGTCTTAATGTTTCAGGTAGTTTGTATAGCTATTTGGACGCTTTCGGAGTGATTTTGGAAGAATCGAACAATGAAATGATGAAAAGTCGTTGAATTGAGGTCGCTCAATGAAGGATATTTGTTTGTGGAAGCTTAGGTTGAGATTTATATGAATGAGTAATGAATATAGCATCCACAAGGGTCGTTAAGCATCTTTCGGAGATGAATTTGAGTTAGAAACGAGCAAAAACGATGGTTTACAAAGTGTCAAAACTGACCTTTGTTCATTCTTTTGATAATAACTTGAGTTCTAAAGATTGGATTGAAGTGATTCAAGTTGCGTTGGAAACTAGACTTGAAGAGCTTTCCAATGGTAGGTCACACGCCCCAAGAAGGTTCCTAGAACAAAAGTTATATCCGTGACCATACCCCGCGCCCAATCGTTGCTCCGTAGCTACTGCCAGGGCGCGGGCTGACATGCGGGCGCAGGATATGGCGAGTACACGACCAGCCCAAGCAGCCCACGAGGCTTCATCGCTACACGTCCTTCACTCGTCCCTCGATTCTGTCGATCTTATTCGTGACACATTACCGTCTATCGTCCAATAAAAATACAACTTATGTAATTTATATTTTCTTTATTTATTTTTGGATTAGAATTTAGGAAGTTTATAAATACTCAAGGGATTATTATTTTCCTTTATGCCTTTTTATGGTTTTTATTATTTTACGTTCTTTTGAGTTTTCTCTTGAACCCTAGTTTCTCATGGCATCTCCATGGATTCTTCCATGGATGATTCTTGGGTTTATTATTTCAATTCATTGAGGTATTTTATTTCTATCTCTTATTTTTAATTATGTATTATTCCTTAGATCTAGTTTTAATTATTTCTTCCATGTTTGAGTAGTTTATTTCTAGGGTTTGGGAATCCATGATTATATAATGAATCGTGATTGGTATTTTTAATATTTTGATTATTGATTTCTCTAATTGATAGTGTTTTATTGTTAATCATGCAACCTGATCAATTATTTGATTAATTATTGTTAATAAGAGTTTTAATCGAAAGATCTTGCTTTTAGAGCTTTACCTACAATTAGCAATCCTGATTATGTTAGCGACCGAAGTGCATATGTTTAATTGAGAGCGTTAAGACCCGATCGTAGGCTTAGCAATTGCTCTAGATAATTGATTGATTGAATTGTTATTGATATTTGATAGATTTAGAACTATAAGCATAGTGAGCCAGAACCCTAGGTTTTTTTTATTAGTTGTTTTTTCCTATTTTAATTTAGACAATTTTCTACCCCAATTTCGTGACGTAGTTTAGTTTCACCAAATTCTTATAGGTTAGATTAAATAGCCATCTCTCTGTGGATTCAACCCTACTTACCCTACTACATAGTTAGTTGGTTTTGTTAGGAATTTATTTTTGACAGGTGTACGACAACCTATCAGTTGTCAGAAATGTTCGTAGTAGTCTTGAGTTAATGAAATCGGTGCAAGTTGCAAACCGGTAAATTGGCCGTTTAAAGGCAAATTAGATGGTTCCAATCACCCAATTGGACTCTCGGAGGGTATTAGGAACCATGGTAAACATTTCGATAATTTATATTTCCGGGCGAAAAAAAGTCAGAAAATTCCAAAATTGAAAGCTAATATCCACGCTTTTTGAGAAATTTTAGAGGTTTCGGGGCTCGGTGTCGAAAAGGCTTGAGATTGGAGGGGATACATCTCGAAGTCATATAATGCCGTTTGGAACCATATATGATCATTATATGTTGTCATAAATGTTCGTGGTAGGCTCGAGTTAACGTAATCTGTGCAAGTTGTAAACCGGTAAATTAGCCGTTTAAAGACATTGGACGGTTCCAATCACCCAACTGGAATCTCAGAGGGTATTAGAAACCATGATTAACATTTCGACAATTTTTATTTCCGGGCGAAAAAAGTCAAAAACTTCTAAAGTTGAAGGCTAATATCCACGTTTATTGAGAAATTTTTGAGGTTTCGAGGCCCATTGCCGAAAAGGCTTGAGATTTTAAAAGTTACATCTTGGGGTCATGTAATGCCATTTGACAACATATATGATCATTATATGTTGTCATAAATGTTCGTGGTAGGCTTGAATTAATGAAATCGGTGCAAGTTGTAAAATGGATGGTTCCACCCACCCAATTGGACTCACAGAGGATTTAAGGGACCATGGTAAACATTTTAGCAATTTTTATTTACGGGCAAAAAAAAGTCAAAAAATCACAAACTAAAGGGTAATATCCACGCTTGTTGAGAAATTTTGGAGGTTTCGAGGCCCGGGGTTGAAAAGGCTTGAGATTTTAGGGGATACATCTCGGAGTCATATAATGCCTTTTGGAACCATATATGATCATTATTTGTTGTCATAAATGTTCGTGGTAGGCTTGAGTTAATGAAATCGGTGCAAATTGTAAACTGGTAAATTGGTCGTTTAAAGGCAAACGGGATGGGTCCAATCACCCAATTGGACTCTCGAAGGTTTTAGGAATCATGGTAAATTTTTCGACAATTTTTATTTCCGGGCGAAAAAAGTTAAAAAATTCCAAAATTGAAGGCTAATATCCACGCTTTTTGAGAAATTTTGGTGGTTTCGAGGCCCGTTGTCGAAAAGGCTTGAGATTTTAGGGGATACATCTTGAAGCCATATAATGCCGTTTGGAACCATATATAATCATTATATGTTGTCTTAAATGTTCGTGGTATGCTTGAGTTAATGAAATCGGTGCAAATTGTAAATCGGTAAATGGGTCTTTTAAAGGCACATTGGATGGTTCCACTCACCCAACTGGACTCTTAGAGGGTATTTGTGACCATGCTAAACATTTCAGGCGAAAAAGTCAAAAAATCCAAAATTGAAGGGGAAATTTTGAATGTTTCGGGGTCCGGTGTCAAAAAGCATTGAGATTTTAGGGGATACATCTCGGGGTCATGTAATGCCGTTTAGATCCATACATGATCATTATATGTTGTCATAAATGTTCGTGGTATGCTTGAGTTAATGAAATCGGTGCATGTTGTAAACCGATAAATTGGTCGTTTAAATACAAATCGGATGGTTCTACTCAGCCATTTTGACTCCCGAAGGATATTAAGGATCATGGTAAACATTTCGGCAATTTTTATTTTTGGGTGAAAAAAAGTAAAAAAATTCCAAAATTGAAGGCTAATATCCACTCTTTTTGAGAAATTTGGAGGTTTCGGGTAGATTTGCCAATTCGAGTAAACGGGTCGGGTTTGGGTGAATAACAATGGGTTGGGTCAACTCGGGTCGGGTGAACTCGGATTAATTCCATAACCTATGTGGGTCGGGTTTGGGTGTGGTCATGCTTGAGTTGGGTCAAGTCGGGTCATACTTCTTATCGAGTTTAGGACAGGTTAATAACAGATCAGGTTACATTCGGGTCGGGTGAACAATAGGTCGGGTTTAATTCGGTTTTTTACGGGTTAAAATGGATTATGGAAATTCTCGGTTTCGAGTCGGGTTCGGTTCAAGTCAATAATTTGCGGGTTTGAATCAAGCCAGGGTATTCTCGGATTTGTGTCGGGTTCGGTTCAATTCAATAATTAGCGGGTTATAATCAGGTCGAGTCATTTTCAAGTCGGGTCATTCTCGGGTTCAAGTCGGGTTCGGTTCAAGTCAATAATTTGCGGGCTATAATCAGATTGGGTCATTTCCAAGTCAGGTCATTCTCGGAGTCAAGTCGGGTTATGTTCAAGTTAATAATTTGCAGGTTACAATCTGGTCGGTCATTTCCAAGTCAGGTCATATTCGGGTTCAACTAGCTATAAATAGATAATTATCATTTTTATCAAGCTAATTATTTCCTTTGACTATAATATATATGAAAATCTACTAGGGAACTATAGTTTATAATTTAGGAAGATAATTATCTCCTTTGACCATACAACAAATATATACTATATTTAACCCTTAAGGATGATGTTCCATTCTGTAACTGGCCTAGATGGTCTAATTGCATTTAAGGTGATTTGAAATCGGGTCAGTAACAATTTGGGTTGAATTTAGGTCGGGTCAATAACAAGTCGTGTTGATTTCGAGTCGGGTTAGTAATAGATCAGGTTGAATTTTTGGGTCGAGTTAGTAATAGGTCTGGTAAAATTTGGGTCGGGTCAATAACAAGTCGGCTTTGAATTTGGGTCAGGTCAATAAAAAGTCGGGTTGATTTCGAGTCGGGTTTGTAACAGGTTGGGTTAAATTTGGATCGGGTTAGGAACGGGTCGGATTGAATTCAAGCCAAGTTAGTAACAAGTCAAGTTAAATTCGGATTTTGACGGGTTAAAACGGGTTTGGGTCAATTTCAATTCAAGTCGGGTTCGGTTCAGGTGAATAATTTACGAGTTACATTCGGGTCGGGTCATCTCTAAGTCAGTTCATGTTCGGGTTCGGGTCTCACATACTCGGGTCAACTTGAGACTAGAGTTGGTTTCAGGTCGGGTCAGGTCACCATTTTTTCGGGTTCAGATGGGTCGGTTAATTATTAGGTTAGAGTCGGTATTTCGAGTCGGGTCAACTTTTGACAACTCTAGATAAATGTACAATATAATCTGATAAAGCATAGTAAATGAAAATAAAAACAAACGTTGGAGACATTGAAAAAGCTAGTCTATCAAAATTTACAACCGATAAACTCTAATAAACCATTTGGTAGGTATAATAAAAGCAAGGGACTCTCCTACACAAACGGGTCATTAATTGCATTGATGATTCGCTTATATTGTTGTATTCCATAGTAAATTAAATTTTGTGAAAGAGAAAGTACAATAGATTACATACTTGTTACATTTTTTAGCATCCTATGTATGTCTACAAGAAAGATGTAATAAGGTACAAAACACTTTCGAAGACATTTTATACTCCGTACAATACATACCTGAAAATTTGAAATGCCTGATTTTCGACTCTGTAAGTAAATAGCTGCTCTAATACCATGCAAAATACTATAATCATGTTTGTAATATGTCTAGTTTACCAGCCATAACTAGCAGTATTTTGCCGGTGATTATTAGATCCTTCGGTATCTTCTCTTCTCACGGTGTTCTTCAACTTTGTTCATCCAGTCATTGAGTGACAAGAGACCCTTGTATCCGTAGTATGCTACAGCAACTAGAGCTACCAAAACAATGATGAACATAACAAATCTTTGCAGCCAGGTTATGAGTTTCTGTTCATAAGCATGTAATTACAATTAGACAAGTCCATGAATTAACCTATGGATAAAAGGATAGAAAGTTGCGCATTGGGATATCAATCATAGAGAGGACATAGAAAGGACCTGAAATTTCGAAACTTGCTTCATTTCTTGTACTCGCCCACGCCTCTTTTTTCGCTTTGGTGCATTTGTTTCATTCTCGATCTCCTTCTGTTTGACAAGAAGCAAGTAAACAAGAAGTTATAGAGCACTGAATTCACATCCAATCAGAGATGGCAAAGGAGTCTTTCAGTTCAGTTTCAGGTCATATTTTTTAAGAGGTGGTTACGGTCATTTGGTGGTTCTGTTTCAAGATTAGGGTCTCCTCATATTTGAGTCTACTGTCAACAAGATTATCCTGATAAATTACATAATAATATCCATCACACTAATTTTTGGGTTTGGGATATAATTGGGGTCATATTATTTCGAGTTAAGGTTAGGCCAGGGAAATTGTCTACCAATCAGTTTTGCAAGGTCTACATCCAGTTGAAGTTACTATATAAAGAAAGCAAAGTACTAAAAGTCAGCTGTAATAATCGTAAAGATGCTCAACTTAGTAAGTTAGCATGTATCAAGAAGAATTAGGCTATTCCCGAATTGCCATTTATTTAGACTTCTTCAATTTCTTACTACCATCAAACTTTGTCACCTAATTAGCGTTATTCTATGAATTGCAACGGAATAGGATGCATTAATGTTAACAGATCACAGCAGCTTAAGCCAAGCAGGAAAAATTACCTCTGGTGCCTTAGCTTTTCGCTGCAGTAATTCAGACTCAGCAGCTTGGGCTTTGCTCTTACAGCTGGAATCACAGGAAAGAAGTCCATATCCATATTGAGTTTTAGGTATATCTTTAAGATCACGACCAGAATTTCTATAACTGGTTTGAACATCACGACACAACCACTCCTTTTTCAAGTTGTGGCATCCACAACGAACAGTAACCTTGCAAGAAGAGGAAAAAAAACCTTAGATGAAAGGATAAAAGATGAATAGCACTTTAAAATTACGGATGTAGATGAAGTTGATCTACATGTAAGTTTAGTAGATATACTCATGTACTAGGAAAAATAACTTTCTATTTGAGCCTACTTGAGGTTTTTTTGATATACTAAGCTTTGAACAAATAAACAACCAGCAAAGTAGTTATTTCCAATTTCCAATTCAATGAGTTCCATTTAACTGAACCAGTCGCCCTGTCACAAGTTGAGCAAGTTTTCAAGTGGAACCTCTATTAGCAATGTTCACTGCTTTGAAGATATTCCTGACATCACTAGAGAAAGGACAACGATGTTTGTGTTGCGATAAACATTGTAATTTGGACCAACAATTGGGAAGGAAACAGATGTATTACATGGATAACTCAGCCATATCAAATGAGTCACATGCAATGTTGACAGCAAAATAATACAGCCGCAAACCAAGCAGACATATAGGCTAGTTTGCAGTGAAGCATAGAATGTAACTATTAAGCTACAACAAATTTACAGTGTATGCTAAATACTCCACACAGTTTGTGAAGTACTCGACTCCCCACAAAAAGCACAACTTAGAAGTAATTACCTTTTTACAGCATTTCTCTGGTGAAGGACAAGGACCAGGATGACAAGTCTCCGGGCAAAGATGTGTACAATAAGGTAACTTTCTGCATATACAACATAAAAACACATATTGGAATTTGCAAGATTTTTAGTCAACGTTGTTTCAAAAGAGAATACAGTCTACAATATCAATACAGCATAAATGACCAAAATTACAGGATTTTTGTTATATACTATAAATACTATAATATGTTATTCTACAGCCTACATTAACCTAATCCAAACATGGATAGTAGTGGTTAATGTGTTTTTGACTTAAAGCTTACTGGACCAAACATTTACTACTTACATCTTTCCCAATATCGGAAGTGATAAGCTTGTCCTTATAATAAGTTCACATGATAATAACCTTTAATCTAGTTTGTAAGCGGATCATACTTGTGTCTATGTGACCATGCTAAAATTAATGACTGCCTCTCCAAGGTTCAAGTTACGTCCATCCAAGAAGCAAAACCCAGAGGTTTCAGTGCACACAAAATGTCTTTATTCCAATTCAAATTGAACCTAAACAAATACATAAAATTTTCCAATGAAAGGATACACTGCTCTTAAAATATTTTACCTGTGGCAAGGTCCACCACATGAACGAGCACTCAGTTGTTCCTTTTCAGATAAGGTGTTATAGTATATACACTCAAAAACATGGACCATTGCACCACAATGACATGCACGTTTTAAGAGCACTTTGCACGGGGGGCATTCTTCAGGATGGCATGGCTGTGGGCAAGGGTGTGAACATGCAGGTGTCATTTCCTGAAAATAAGAAAATTAGCACTTAAATGATGTTTGTCATCTGCAGAAAAACATACTCAAGAAGAACAAACTCAATTAAGTGATTAACTCCAGCTACTAGGAAAGATTAAGCAGTCAATGACAAAAGAGTGTATGCAAAATCATAGCACATTATGATCACCAATGAAAAGATATTCCCAAAAAAAAAAAAAAAAAAAAAAAAAGGATTTAAAACATTACAAAAAGGAGGGCAAGAAGTCCATTGGAAACTGCACGTTACAATTTTATATTACTGATAAAGACCTTTTCTTCGTTAGGCCGTTTCAATAAATATATAACACAAATTTTAAAGGGAACTTCCGAAGCAATTACTCTACTGGTCAAGATTAGCTAGGGGCAAGACTAATGCATCTAGAACTTCCCAAACCTACTGATTACAGGATCTATACAAGGTAGATTGTAATAAGTTGAAGTGCCAAACAAATAATTAAACAAAAAAAAAAAGGTAAAATCTACCTTTTGGCAAGGGAGAGTACAATCTTCACAGGGTACTCCTCTTGTATGCTGATCTGATGAGGATGACAAGTTCTGAAGGACATGGCAAGTCTTTGTGCAATAATGATTGCCACAAGCAAGAGGATTTCCACACAGGTTGTCACAGGAAAATTGCGCTTTATTTGAACAAACCATCTGTGGAGAAACAAACAAAGGAGGCATAACCAGGCAAGTTTATCTATATTGCAATTGTATAATACTAATCAAAAGTATTTTTGCTAGCTGGAAACTACATTAGTTTATTAGTACGTGCCTCAATTCACCCTTTTTATACCAATAAGGCAAACAAGACAGTCAAAATCAATATAAAACCAACAAAAAACTCAATTTCTATGTAATACCAACCATTCTTTCTGCTGCAAAGTGTTGGCCAAGACAAGACCTCCAAACAAGTTCTGGACATGGTGGACATGATGTTCCCGCAGTTGGTTCACTCTGATAATTGTGTTTCTTTTTCTTCGGTTTCAGTGTAAACTCTGGGTTAGGCGGAGGTCGAGGACCATGACACCTAAAACCAGAAAAAAGAAAGGAAAGATTATACAAAAAGAAAATAATGAAGACCTTGTCACTTCACCCAAACTTTAAAAAAAAAAAAATTACCTTAATTTGCAGGCATGGCCACAAGAATACTCTTCACCACAGGGAAGTCCACAAGGTGGGCAGTTTCCATAATGACATTTGTGAGGCTAGTGCACAAAAATCAGTGCAAATTGTTTAAGTGATCATGTTGTTACAATTAACAATGAAATTGAAAAATCTAGATAAGCACCAAGAGAATTGATTTTTTAAGCCACAACAGTGTTGGTGTGCTGTGGTATGGCATGTTATAAAGACCCACAAATTGAAGCCGAATATTAATGGGCATGTAGTCTATTAAACAAATGTTATTAAGGAAAAAGAGACATAAGTAACTAAGGATCATGGCCAAGGAAGAAAAACAATCTGATAAGATATTTCCACATCCAACCTAATGCAGACTTCAGAGTTCAGACTATTCAGAGTTGAGACACCAAAACGTTGTTGAGAGGCAAATCAAAACATACCTTACAAATTGATTTGTGCCTACATAAAGGAGCTATCCGACATGTTTTGCGGCAACGAGGCGGCTTCTGTTCCGTTTCTGTACCACAAGGAACCTGGTCGCAAGTACGCAGATAGCTTATAAAACAATTCAAGTGTTGTGATTTTCAATAACAAATATAGTTGTGGGTTATTTTGATCCTTGCTGTTATCAAGATTTTGAAATGAAATAGATATGGTTTCAAAAGGATTTCTTTTGTCAAAGAAGCTCTTCATTACACTCTTCTCCAACCAAAAATAGATATTCAGGTTGTTTTGATTCTTGCTCTAAACATAATTCATTAGCATCTTCATAAAATGATAGTAACTACCTATGAGATATCTTTATAGAGATTCCAATCAACAGAATCTTATATCATGTAAGTATATAGCTGATAAGTGTCTGATAAAAAAGCAACCTTCTAAAAGACGAAAATACGAGTAACTCAATAGGATGATGATATCACTTTGCCCTGAAAAGATACCTTTTCACTTTTAAGTTACAACAACCTTTGAGGATAAAGTTTGACCAAATTTTGTGGGTATCCGTTACTGAAGGGGCAAGATTGTGAGCATTCTACTTACAATTTCCATGCCCTAGATATGAGTTACTTAAGAAACAAGAAGCTAACTTTAATGTTGTTTGGTTAGTGTGGCCTAAATTCCATAAGCCCGACTAATTATGTCTCAAGGTCTACAAAGATTACTAGAAAATTATAGTACAATGAAAAAATGATAGGAAAATTGTGGAAGAACCTAGAAGAATTAGATAATTCTCAAGATGCTTCTAGATTTAAGTGGACTTTTTCAAGAGCATATATGTATGTAGAAGTTTTCACACACTTCTTCCACCTCCATATCTCATCTATAAATATTAATGTTGGGCATCATTTGGAGAGTGTATCCACCAACATCATTCTCCAATGCTTCGATTATACACAAAGGTTTATACCTACACTCAAAGAATGTAAGCTCTACACACTCTCTTTAATCCAATATTTTCTTAAAAAAAAACTCCTTTCATATAGTGAGAGTTTGCTTGTACCACTCACCCTTTCAAGGGTTCTTGTACTCTCCGTGGATTATTTGGGGTACTATCGTCGTGGGTTTTTGACAATTTTTTTCCAGTTAAATATTGTTTCTCTTTTAACTACTCCATCTATTGCTAAACAATTGACATGGTCAAACTTGACACAGATGTCAATGCACTAGTTTGACCTTCGATTGTCAAATATAAAATATTTAACATTATGAAACTTTATAATAATAATATCTACTCTCTATGTCCCTATTTGTTTGCCTCATATTATATATATGGATGTCCCTTAAATATTGCTCCATTACCTTATTTGGTAATATCTCCCACCCTCAACCACTTGCAAACTTTCAGCAAACTTTGGTTCAATCCTTAATAGAGCACAATTTGCACAAAGAGAGCATTTAACAATATATTTCAATACAAAATTTGTGTTTTATACCTTAATAAAAACGATGGTCAAAGTTAGTATATAAAGAGTGAAAAAAGTCAAACATGCCAAAACGTTGAATTCTCACCTCAAAACGTGTCTCTCCACAAGCACATGAAATGGTTACCATAAGTGGACAAGGTGCACAGGGTCCTCTAAAACAATATAAACATAAAAGCATTACTTTATATTTCTGAATGAAAGAAAATAATGATTATTCAAATCTATATAATATAAGGTCGTGTAAATTTGCACGTGATAACAATGAACCAATAATAATAGTTAACACTAGATAACTAGTGTCAAAATAAAATTAGATTGTAATATCAATAACATCATCACATTATGCAAATGCTTTTAGTTCATTTTTAAAAAATGGCAAAGGAATTATTTTTTTAGTTTAAACCAATAGCATTGTCATTTGCAGTATACCTATGACATGGAGAAGGGCATTTGTGATTTCTGCAACGGAGCCTCCTGCCACAAACCTGACAGAAATTTAACTCCATTCAGAACAATATGTTATGAAACCACAAATCATAAGCATCAATAATAGAGCAATAAGATGCACCTCTGTACAAGGTGGACAATCTCCATCGCAGCAACGACGCCTACATGCATGGCGCCCACAATCACGTTCTCTCGAACACTTCCTTTCACATGCCAAATCTTGATAGCAAGGAACCTATATTATTGTCAGTACGCATTGGTCTATGGCTCTATGCCATCGCAATATAGGCACATAGCATCTAAATCCACATTCAACCAAAAGAAATTTATATACCTGTTTCTTTACGCTTCCACATCGACATGACTTTGTGATCATGATTCTACAGGTCTCGACGCAAGATCCACGATGACACCTTTCATGGCATGTATGCTTGCCACAACTCAGCTTCTTATCACAGGTTGCCCCACACAATGCCACCTCAACATCACAAGGTATCCCTTCATAAACTCTTCTCCCACAGGGACAAGTCCTCCTACCCTTAAGAGGGCAATGACCGCACACGCCCTCATGGCACCCTCGCTCGCAAACATGCTTCCCACAATCCAAACCCTGCCCGCACGGATTATCACATCGAAAATCCCTATCACAACACTCCCTCTCCTCCTTCACCTTCCCACATTGGCACCTATACACACCCTTCTCCCTACATGGTGGACACTCATCATTATGGCAAATCTCAGAACACCTATGAATCCCACAATCCAAAACCTTATTACATTGCTTATTACATGAAAATTCCTTAAACCCACATCTCCTAACATCCTGAACCCCCCCACAAAAACACTTACTTTTCACTAATTTAGGGCAAGAAGGACAAGGTCCAGGGTGACATAACAATAGACAAAAATGCCCACAATTATTCTTCAATGGCCTCCCACAAATCTCCCCACAAGAATGGGGCAAAACCCAAGGATCATGAGGTGGGTTTTCCAATTTACCACAAAAACAATAATAATTCTTAGGAATTAAAGATTTAGAATACTCAAATCTACATTTAGGACAGTTCCATACCGAAGTATCGGCCGCGGTCTGAGCCGAGATGGGGAGGCGCGTGAGGGCGCGTGAAGCAGCAAGAGCAGTAGATTGCTGAGCCCAATTCTGAATACATTGAAGATGAAACACAGAGAAGCAAAACCCATTACAAGACCAAGTGGGGTCAGTTGATTTGATGCGCTCAAGGCAGATGAGGCAAGAAAGAGCTCCTGAAGAAGAGGAATTAAGAAAAGATTGGATCTTTGTAAGGTCTAATGATTGAGGGGAAGAAGATGAATCTTGGCCGTTGATCTCGAGGTAAGCTTTGAATATGGTGTTGGAGAGATCAACATGGCGGAGTTGATGGGCGGAGGAATTGGGGGCGGTGTCGGAATCATAGTCGGAGGTGTCGGAGGAATGGGATTGTGGCGGGTTTTTGGTGGAGGACATTTTGGGACTTAAAAATTAAAACCAAAAGCAGAAGAAACGAAAATAAAGAGCAAATTGGTTAAAATACTTTGTACATCACTTGTGAATTGTGATTCAATAATCATCCCTAACTAGTATGTTTTGATTTCATGTTTTCCCTTACATCCAAAATCAATTACTGCGGAAGTCCCGAATTCCAATGATTTTGTGATGTAATATACAATGGAAAATTTGCAATGTATTGACTTAAATTGATTGGAGCTGAACTAAAATTAAACTGAAAAGAAGAGGTCCTTAGTCTTTAGATTGAATATTATTTCACTTTGATTCCATGTTTTTTTTTTCACTGGTGACCTATTATATTTTAAATTTTATTTTTTTTTTCCGTTGTGAACCATAATTAGTTTTACCGGTTAAAAAAACTAGTATATTTTACTTATATAACTTCAACATAATATATTTCCGTCAAAATAAAATATATATATACAGTATTTATATTTTATATCAATAATGAATTTTGTTGCTTTAGATAAATAAAATCAATTGAAGAAAACACAACACTAACTTTTTTTTTTTGGAAGACAAAAACACGACACTAACTAGATAAATCAGAGGTGCAAATTGAACAAACATTAACAAAAGGAAATAAAATTGAAAAAATGAAGGTAACAACCACAAGTTTCAACATCCAAATGAAGCATATATACAATGGCAAAACCACAATCACCAAAATCCCTCTTAACTGCATTCCACAAGTCTTTATATTCGTAGATCTAATGACTTGGTGCATTTTCGCACACAACGGAAAAGTAATACAACACATAGGCGGGAAAAAAAACGAAGGAGATGAGCAACTCAAATAAACTGAAAGCGCATGAGAAGCTTGACTGATGAGTACTTTATTCCCTCACGGCTACAAAGTGGGACTGACCGTATACCTTCTCTGATCTCCCAAACAGGCAAACATGTTTGACCTCCAAAATCGTCTTTCTCAGACATGTCATACTCATGAACTTCAATCCGAAGGAGTGCAAGTTCAGGAACAGTCAGTGGGAAGACAAACTCTTCATTCCAGGCTGGTATCCAGTTATCTTCTAACGTTTTTGTTTTCTTCATCACAGTATCTGCTGCCACTCCCGCAATCCCAACCTGAAATTGAAAATTTATTGAGATGTTTACGAGGGTACCTTATTGCCACCAAAAACTAAAACATTGTGTATAACAATATTCAGTTCTTGTGTATGCTGTTATAACTCAAGATAACTCAATGCAACACCCCCTGCTAACAACCTTCTTATGACTTGGGAGATCAAAGAAGTGCAGTGGATAGTATCATTAACAAGACAGACACATCACACAACCCCCACGATCCCAAGGTTTTCTCGTCATATATACTCATATTCTTATTATAAAAGTTGATAGGGTGAAAGCTTATTCCCAGGCGGAGGGGGCATATAGAAGCCTAATGTTCAAATATTTGGATCTGTCCTGTACCTTGGAATGAGAGTCCATAACTAAAGTGGACAAGCTTGCAAGTCAACCTAGTGTTTAAAAGTATTCTCGAGGTTTTAGGTTGTGTTAATTTGGCAGCTTACCCGAACATAAAAATCTGGAGGGGAAAATTGATCAAAATGTGTATGCTTGAAATCATAATACCATCCTTCTCCCATGAACACAGTCACCTGCAAATTCAGAAGATTAAATCAGCACCTTTCTACTTAAAATTAATTCGTGAGGGCAGACAATGGGCAGAACGTTTTGTCAACAGTACAAATAATTTGATGTAGTTACTAACCTTCAAAGTCTTTTTGACTTCAAGTTTAGCTTTAGGATCAAAGACCTCGCCATTAGGACCACCATTCAGAAGAAAATCTGGTTTTTTCACATAACCACATCCACCGTTGGCTCTGAACATTCCTTGCATCAGCCAGAGGGATCTTCCATATCCCTGTCATTGGAGAAAATTATTATCTTAAGCTATACTGGGACAAAGAATTACAGAGATAGCACAAGCTTCATTGCTTTGACAAGGGAGGTTAAAAACCTGCATGTTAAATGCAACCATCTGAGCTCCATGCATCCATCCAATGAGAGGGTTGTAATTTGATGAGGTAATTCGAGTTCCCTTAGGGTAGATCCTAAGCATGTTATTCTGCGTAAACCTGAAAGAAAAATGGAAAACTTTTTAACATCTGATTTGGTAAATGATTTGTATTTGCAGATACACAGAATAGGGAACAGGGAAAAATAATCAGCTGAAGCCCAGTCAAATATTAGTTGTCACATAGTCTCTCAAGTACCAACCCCCTATAATTTAGGATATACCGTGTATCAAGTATTAATGGACTACTCCATTAATCTATTCTCTCAGCCATTATTGACAGCACCATAAGATAATGAAGAAAATGTTATGCAGAAAGTGACATTAGCAGGGCTCACTAAGAGAAATATGTTAAGATTGACATGAATACCTGACAATCTCCTTTCCATTGCGAGATGCCGCCTTTTCAAGCTGTTGTTCACTCAAGCTAAGACGTCTCACCTTATTAGGATCCACCTTTAGTGCTTCGCTTAGACCACCCTTGGGTTTTCCAGCATGAATAGCAATGAGGCGTGTGTATTCTGGTGCCTCAAACTTTTTTGACTTGTTAATGTCATCATCAACTTCTTCGTCATCATCATCATCATCATCTCCATCATCCAATTCGTGATTCTGGAATTCATTTTGTTACCACCAAAAAATTGAGGCACACAATAGAGGAAGCAATTTTAAACAAATTCTATACCTTCTTACTATGAGATTTAAGACTAGGGACTTCCTTTCCCCAAGCTTCCTCATCTCCAGAATTGTTGCCCCTCTGCGAATCTTCCTTTGCATCTTTATCTTCATGATACACTATTGGCGGCTTTGTTGATATCAAAAAACGTTTCTTCAGTGAAGCAGGGGAAGGAAGTTTCTTAAAACATTCTGAATCCTGTTCCGGTGAAAACAGCGCGTTCCCAAATGTTTGAGTGATCATCTACAGGATAAATTCATTAGTGAGTTATTTGTTGGTGGATGTTTCCATGAGAAAAGCTAGTAATTTATGGCTCTCAATGGAGATGATTAAGGTGAATAGCCAGTTATGTGATTAATTAGCTTCCAAAATACAGATTGACCTTCAATTGATTAGAGACTCACCTCAGCAGTTTTAGCTTGAAGATCGGTAGTAAGGTGGTCTTCAAGAGTTATCACGACAGGATAATCAGATGTGGAGAAGGCATGTTCCTTGATGGATCTTAAACATCTAATGAGCTCAACAGGTGAAGTCATTGTCCTATACAAGAGTTGAATCATACCCAGAGACGGTAAATGATAAGCACAGTATTACAAAGAAGACAATTGGCTTTAAACATGTCAAAATTTTAAACATCATTAATTCAATAAAACAAGTCATTGCTGCTATGTCAAGGACATGCAATATCAAAGTAAATACATACCCTCCATGAAGAACATCAACATTGTCTTTAGAAGAATTGGGCCATATATCCAACTCGATCACTCTCACAGACTTTTTCAGTGCATGTATGATAGGAACATCACTACAGTCACTAGTCAATTGATTCCCAGTAAGATAAGAATTGTGACCAGTATATATGAAATATTGTGACAGTGGAGCAGTCATATCTTGGTGAACCTACAAGAATGAAAATATGATAATTGGTGGAGAGTGTGGAGGACAGATGTGGAAACATAGATAACATAACACACATGGGAGACAATCACAGAGCAAACACAAAATGTTGTGTGTGTGTGTGTATAAGAAGAGAGGGGGGGGGGGAGGAGCTGGGACAAAAGGTGCACTTTTAACCATAACATTAAGTACCAATGGCCAATTACCTTCAAAAGCCTCCAGCCTAGGCCACAGAAAATAATTTGAATACATAAATCACGGATGCAAAGCTGAACACAAAATATATGCTTTTCCACATATTAAGCATGCACTCAACTGACAAAACACAAACCAGTAAACAGACTCAAAATAATCTTCAGATAATAACAACCACCCAACAAATTCAAGAGCTCAGGAATGTTAAAAGAAATAAGAAACTTATTCGGGGTTGGGAGATAGTTTGGGAGCTCAAACATGAATGACATGACACCCAGCTCCATAAGCATAATAAAGACAGCAATTGCAAAAGAATCCAAGGAGATGAAACTATTTGCAAAAGATCTAGAAAAGCGGTACCAGCTGTAATGAATTGGAGTGGATCAAGATACTCACCAAACATCACCAGGTATTAGCAATCTAGCAAACACCACAATGAAGAAATTATAAATTGGGTAGCGCATACATCACTTTATTTACTTACAACCATAAATAACGAATTCGTATGAGAATGGTAACTGTCCTCGCAGACTACATTAATTTAAGAAATCAATGTCATTCCACAAATTAGGTGGCAAGAGATATGATACAGTAAATAAGGAAACCAGGCATAATCATCAGTTACTTAGAAGGCAAATCTAGAAAAGAAACAAACGGAAGATTTACTGATGCAAGAACAAAACCAATTTTGATCGGGAACATAATTTATAGTACTTGATACAGGCAGAACTTTAATTGAAGGGGTAGAACTGAACGACTACAATGAAGCTCAGTCCACAGGATAGTCTGCAACTCTGCACTGTTTTTATTTCTCGGTATTCTTACTTATCAAGAATATAATAGCATGAATTAATTTACCACAACAACCAGAGCTCTCCTTGATTATGCATTGCAAGGCAAAATGCAATTTGCGAAATTGCTACAACAGCCAGAGATTACAAACAATTACAACAACCAAATATAACAAACCAACAGAATAAACCATCCATCATAATCTAAGGAACTACCTCCCTCAAATGAAATAAACATGATCTCAAATCAGTCAAATTTACGTACACCCAGGCATATAATAGACTCGCCCTTTCAGCAATGCTTTCCCATTCACAGTCCAAACTTTTAGCATTAACACTTTTACTTTATCAACATCAACAGAAACTGATCCATTTTACCAAATGGGTTAATAGTGTATCAACTTGAAACTAACAAAACAAAAGCCAAAACTACATTTAACACATCAATGTGACTAAATACAATTACTTCAAATAGTAATATGCATATGCTTGTCTAAACATGCTGTAGCTTCATCCATGAATAGCTTACTAGGCCCCACAACAGAGTAAAGAAAGTCAGTACAATTTAGGAAACACATTCCAAGAGCAAATTTCACCCCAATTGGGTAACCAAAATCCAAAATTCAATCCAACCCATTAAACTAAACCATCAACATCATATAATTCACAAATTTCAAATACCCACATAATAATTCAACCTCAAAAGGCAAAATTGAAATAAAATAAATGGCAAAAAAATCAAAATTAAAGTAAAAATTATACCCCAAGTTCAGGAGAAAGAGGAGGATTAAGATCCCCAAAGAGGTACTTGAAAAACCCTTCAAGATTAAGGCCATGTTTATGAAAAACAACAACAGACCTAACACTATCAATTAAAGCTTGAGCATTTTCAATAGTAGCTTTATCTTCCTTTTGTTGTTCAAGAAGAAAACGATGAAGATTAGTAGCAGTCATAACACCATTTTCAGAGTAATTCTCAAATAAGGCCTTAATCTCTTTTGGGGCCTCTGAAGCTGTGAGCTTGAATCTTCTTCTGCAGCAAAAACATACTTTGAATGTTTGGTTTGACATTGAAAAAGATGAGAATTTTTCTGGGGTTTCTCAGAATATTTTTGGAACAAATTTAACAGGAAATTGGTGTGACGTTTGGCTTTTTGTATGCCAAAATTTAATTTTTTTTTTTTATGAATTTAAGAACTGGGTTTAAATTTTGAGGAATTAAATAAATTTATCGTAGTTATGATTGATTATGATTGTTGTTTGTTCAAGTAAAGGATAATAAATTTGCTGTGAAAAAAGGAGAATTAATTAAATTGAAGAAAATGTGATGGATTTGCTCGGCAGAGACAGGTGGATTGGTGCAGGTTTTGGGCCCCAGGTGATGATAGTGTATATGGACCTTTTTTTTTTTTTTTTACTGTACTATTTTTTGGAAGTGAATGTGTGCATTTTATATGGTAGAATATTCTATGCGTTGCCATTATTTTTTACCGTATTGGTGAAATTTGACCCGACTAAAAAAATAAAAATAAAAATAAAAAAATAATAGAATTATTACTCGCATATCAATAAAGTTTTAGAGCAAGACTTGGGTGGCATCATCATTTTGAGTCTTAAAATTTATACTTAAGACTTTTCCCATTTTTTTTCAAAAATCTCAAGCAAGTCTCAAGTTGAGTCTTGAAATTTCAAGACTCAACTTAAGACTTGAGATTGGGACCCACCTCACCCACTTCATTTTTATTTTTATTATCCTTTTTTTTACACTTTTCTACATATAATATGTCAAATATTTAAGTCTTAGGGCTAAAGTGATAAATTTGTGTAAGTCTTAGTGAGTCTTAACAAGAATTTGATGACATCATTTTCAATGGGGACCACCAAAAATGATGTCACATCCAAGTCTTAAGACTTGGGGTTAAACTTGCTCTTACTCCGTACCTATCTACAACAGGTGGGTAGCAATATAAAAAATAAAGTTTTACTCCGTATTAGCTTAATATATAGGCAACGCTTAACATAAATGACCTTAACTTAAAATTTTATACTCCCTCCGTGTTTTTTTAAGTGATACATATTGACCAGCACATAGTTTTAGGCAATTTAATTGACTTAAATAAAATAAGAGGTAAGTGGGGTAGTGGCGTATTAAAAAATTGTTAAAGAAATATAGTGGGGTTAATAGTTTATTGAAAAGTAATAAATGTAAGAGGAAAGATATAATAAAAAAGTAGTAGTGGGTTTGGGTGGGGGTCATGAGATGAGAGAGATATAATATTTTAATGTATTGTTTTGTCAAAAAAGGAAATGTATCACTTAAAAAAACACGGCCGGAAATGGAAAATGTATCACTTAAAAAAAACACGGAGGGAGTACGACTAATGTTAAAGTTAAACTTAATTTTCATTTTATTCAAGTTCATATATTTTGGTGTTTATTTCATGAAGTGTCATCCTACAATCGATAAATTCACAATAGTGATTGCGAATTATTGTGAATTGATCAATTGTGCAAATTATGTGGTTTTAATATTATTGAGGTATGACCATATAGTGGTAACGGTGGAAGATGTATTTTTTAAACAAACCTAATCTATTACTCAGCTCGTAGGTTTTATTGCAAATTGAAAGCACATAGTTGACATATTTTTCTATTTTTTAAACAATTTTTTTTCATATCTAAATACTGGTATCAAGTATATAACATATAGTCAATATTAGTCTTTGGAACATTCATATTTTTAACTATCTACCTTCATATATAATATTTTAATCGCATAATTAATTTTTATAATTACATGTAGGGTTTTAGGATGCATTTTTCTTATGTAATTTTATTTTTTTTAAGTTTGCTTTTCCATTATTTATGATGTAAAAAAAAATTAAAAAAAATAAATAAAATAAAAAAGTGAAAAAAAGACCAACTGATGTAGACAAATTTAAAAGCTAGGTGTCCCATTCATACAACTATCAAGAATGCGATCTATTCAGCTATCTTGAATTTTTTACTTTTAAAAAAAAAAAAAAACAAATCTGGAATTTTTAACTTTCAATCTACATCAATTTGTAGTATTTTACTACGGAGTAATGACAGAATAAACGTGAATCCGACAATAAAGTACTGTTAATTTTGCATTCAAAATTTAAAAACGTGTTAGTGCAATATCTGAGATTAGAACTATTTTAATAAGATTCTCCGTATTATTATTGACGGATTAGTTGTAGAATGTAGACATAATACGAAGTAATAAAGATATTATTGTTTATTAGTGAAATCAACAGTCAACGTAAACACTAGAAACCAACTCCGAACCCTACGTGGAGACATATATGCTCCTCCTACTTCTTATTACAACTTTGAAAAGGAATACCGACTTACGGAGTACTACCAAATTTCAAAAGTTGACTTTTTACCTATAAAGATCCGTATAGTATTTTTACTAAGACTCTGTTTAATTTGATGTAAAATATTTTTAATAAAAAATTATTTTTCTTGCAAATCATTTTTTTCAAAAAATAACAATTACAAATTAATTTTCCTTAAAATGTTTTCTTAAGGAAAAAAATTATAGAGAATAAAACAGGAGACTGGAGTGAAAAAATTAAGAATAAATGTGAGCAAAGTAAAAAGGAGGTAAAGAGGAGATGGGAAAAAATGGCTTCTCTTTATATTTTAAGGAAAGATGTAAGGTTTAAATATACCAATAATGATCGATCCAATAAGTTTTAAATGAACGGTCAAACTTAAGGAGCAAGAGGCCCTCAACCACTAATGTGCGCCAACCCCACTTGGTTGCTTACTCGAAGTTGAATTGACTTGTGAAATGTTTTGGCCTGGTTGGATCTTAACTTCCCTTTACCAATCGAAAAATCAAACAATTGTCCATTTACAAAGTTTGGGCAGACTAGTCACCTTTTAGTGTGTTTTTTCTTTCTTTTTTTTTAAAAAAAAAATAAAAAAAATAAAGGGCCTAATGTTTATAAAGGTCTAACTATTTTTTTTTTTCCCGAAACAATTTCAACTATATAGTTCGCTTTAAACTTAAAAGCTTAATCAAAAAGACATGTATTTAGTCAAAATGAAAAAGAAATCGAAAAGATTACTTAAAAAATCGTATAATTTATTTTACCAAAATTATGAAATAAAAAGTTGACATATTTGGTTATTAGATATATTGGGTCAATATATTAGTGCAATAGTGCTACGTATGAAGTACATAAATATTTTGTTCTTTAATTAGATCAGTTCCATGAATCATAATTAGTTACAGCCAGACATTATACTTTTATTCAGTGTAATCAAATAAGTATTCTTGTAAAATCAATTTCAATCATTTTCATCTAGTAATAAATCAACTTCAATTGGAAAAAATAATACTTTAAACGCGTAAATATCCCATGAAGAGAACACAGCTATAGACATGACCAATTTATTCATGTTAGAAACATAGTGTATCTGCACACAATAATATAGTAAAGGGTTCTTCAATTTCATAAATGGGATTTTCTAAAATCAATTGATTTAAATTGATGAATGATGATTTTAGAAATTTCCTTTATAGGGTTTTTGGTTAATTAATTTGACGACAAAGCTATCAAAATATGTTTATTTTTGTAATGATGATCGACAAACCGTAGAGAATATTAATTAATTAGGTATATTATATATATTTGGACACAAATCATTCAATTTTTTTTTATTTTTTATTTTTGAATAGATTCAAGGTTTATACTACTATATAATCAAATGATGATCTTATCCATATAAATTTTGATATGAAATCAAAGAGTTTTGTCATTTGTGGAAAGAATAAACCATTTCCATATCATAATTTTAATTTTGATATGATATCAAAGAATGGTGTCATTTGTGGAATAATGAATCATGCACTTCCATATCATAATTATTCATTATAATATTCTAAGAAATTATAATATGGAAATAATAATGGACGTATGTACATAATATGATCATTTTCCATATTTACCATGACTTTCCATGCATAATTTTATTTAACCCCTATAAATATAAATCTTGTAATAAAACCTAAACAAACCATTCCATCTTCTTCTCTAAATTTCTTCAACAATGGAAAAAATTCAAATTATTTTACTTTCATTACTTCTTACTAGCCTAATCTTAATTTCTCCTACACTAGGAGCCCTTAAACAAGGTTTTACAACCGATCTTATACACCGTGACTCTCCATTGTCTCCATTGTACAACCCTTCCCTAGACAAATGGGAACGTGTAAGGAAGTCCATACAACGTTCGTTCTCTCGAGTCAGTCGATATAGCCTAACATCATCGGTGTCTCTTAACGACGTTGTGTCCGAAGTGAAGCCTGCTAGAGGGGAGTATCTCATGGAGGTGTACTTAGGTACTCCACCAGTTAAACAACTTGGGATAGTTGATACCGGAAGTGACCTTATTTGGACACAATGCCAACCTTGTACAGAATGTTTAAAACAAAAACTTCCCATTTTTAACCCTAGAAGGTCCACCACGTACAAAGTCCAAAGTTGTGAGTCCAAAGCGTGCCAGGCTTTGGACCCTAACCAAGCCTCGTGTAGTACAAGAGACACTTGTGAGTACACTTATACGTATGGAGACCAGTCCCATACTCATGGGGATGTGGCCGCGGAAACCTTGACTTTTAAGTCTAGGACCCGCGGTAACTCATCCTCATTCCCTAAGATTTCCTTTGGTTGTGGTACTGATAACTCTGGAACTTTTTCAGAAGAGGGATCTGGTTTAATTGGTCTAGGGGGTGGGCCACTTTCATTGGTTTCCCAACTAGGCTCGTCGATTGTGGGTAAATTCTCCTATTGCCTAATCCCCTTAGCCGTCGATGGGAACTTCACAAGTAAAATTAAATTTGGGACAACAGGAGAAGTGTCGGGACGTGGTGTTGTCTCCACACCCCTAGTCCAAAAGAGTCCCGAAACATTCTATTTCCTTACTTTAGAAGGAATAAGCGTTGGTAACGAAAGAATACCCTTCGCTAGTTCCAAACGTTCTCCTTTATCCACCAACAATTACGGGAGTGAAGAGGGTAACATAATAATCGACTCAGGTACCACATTGACCCTTTTGCCCGAGGGTACGTACAGCCAGTTATCCAATTCCGTGAAACGGGTTATTCGAGGCACACCCGTGTTGGATCCATCCGAGACATTGGACTTGTGTTACAAAGCAAGTAGATCCCTTAAGTTACCAAATTTAACAGCACACTTTACAGGGGCGGATGTACTGTTGACGCCGGATAATACATTTATTAATGTATCAGAAGATGTGGTGTGCTTTGCTTTTGTAGCAGCACAAGATATTTCAATCTTTGGTAACGTAGCTCAAGCTAACTATTTGGTGGGATATGATCTTGAAGAAGGGACAGTCTCCTTTAAGCCTACTGACTGCACTGAGGGGCAGTAAACAATCATTTCCTATCAACTAGATTAGTAGCGTTCATTTAAGTTCTTATGTTATTTATTTTATTGCAATTTATTTCCCGTTGTCTTGTAAGATGAATTTTTCTTTCTTACTTGAATAAAAGAATGTTATTTAGATGTAATTTATATATTTAATTTGATAAGCTAATAGTTTTTGTTTGCTCGAAAAGAGTTTGGATCACAATAAAAAAAAAAATGTCATTCTTTTTCATACAATAGAGTAGTACTGAAGTTTATAATCATTCATATCAACTGACTGAATTCAAAGTTTTACCAATAAACGACAGCAAAACATTCGAGCACACAAAGTTTCTGCAGCACAAAATAAAAAAAATTGTCAGAACAATGTATTATAGCTACAGTGCAGCAAAAACTAGCTGTAACTCTTTAAGAGCTTCAGCAAGTATCAGTAGGCAACTCTATGAATCCATGGAAGAGAATGTGCTCATACTCACCACTAAATGTTAGCCTTCAACCTTGGAAGACATGATTCACGAGCTTCCTTTCTGCATTCATAGGGCTTACCTGTACCATCATGAACTACATTTTCGTATAAATATGTATTCTGTTCTTGACACTCTTAATTAGATGTATCATCACATCATGAAGTGTAAAATAAGAAAACATCAGAATATCATAGCAAAATTAAGATAACAGCGTAATTTTTATATGAACATTCAGATTATCTTCTCATTATCAGAGTAGTATATTGAATCAAGTTACAACATAGCACAATTGTTACCACTGATAGGTACATTGCTTCAACACAGCACATATCTAGCTTAGAATAAATGTTTCATAACCGCATCTTTGAAGATCTATCCAACTAACAACAAAAAATGATCCCTAAAGATGGGCATTTCCCTTGTATGATCCACTATTTCTCACCCTGTCAAATTCCAATACTCAAACCAATCAAGTAGTTGTGCTGTGCAAGCTAATCAGAATAGTAACCTAGTCTATACACTCGAATACTGCAGCCTCGAGCATGGTATAAGTTAAGAAAACTGAAATCTCATCAAAAGCCTAACAGATGGGAGTTTCTCTCCCTTCCTATCAAAAAGTCGGACTGATCTAATTCCGGTTTTAAGCTCTGATATTGGCAAACACGTTTGCCCTCCGAAATCATCCTTCTCTGACATGTCATATTCTCTTACTTCAATTTGAAGCAGAGCCAACTCTGGGACGGTTAATGGAAATGTGAACTCCTGATCCCACACAGGTGCCCAATCATCTTCTATGACTTTCGTTTTCTGTTTGGCATAATCTGCTGGAACTCCCAATATGCGAAACTGCTCACATAACAAATAAAAATCTGCCAATCAGCTTCAGATCTGACTTCTTCAGGCAATATGACACAAATAAAAGTACCAAAATAAAGTATTCCTTTTAGGTTGCTGTAGCCTTCAAAGAATCAACATTACAGGATTATAATTAGCAATTTAATCATCAAACATATGACTATTTTCATCCAGACTGTTAAAGACCAAAACAGGACTTGTGAGTAACCTAGGCAAAATCAAGTCATCGTACTCAAACTAAAAGATATACTATAATAGACTTCATGAAAACAGGCCACGGAATTTAACAGGACTAACCTTCACATAGAAATCTGGTGGAGAAAAAGTATCGAAGTGAGTTTTGCTAAAATCCAAGCGCCATCCATCTCCCAAGTATGCCCTAACCTGCAAGTGTCACGCAGAGTTCAGCTGAAGAACAGTAGTAGCTTAGCTAGAACCATAATTAGAATGATCATTTATCAGCTGACCTTCAAAGTCTTCTTCACTTCTAACGGGGCCTTTGGATCAAATACCTCACCATTTGGACCTTTTTTCATCAGAAAATCAGGCTTTTTGACAAAGCCACAGCCACCATTAGATCGAAACATCCCTTGCATTAACCAAAGAGATTTACCATATCCCTGTATTTCAAAGGAATAAAAATCCATTGACTCCATCAGATAATAGATACAAAACCAAGAAAAAATCATCATATCAGTGAGAACCATAAAAAACTAAACATTAAATCAGATATAGAACATAAAAGGACACTGAATCAAAGTTACCAAGCAAAGGACCAATGCTATAAAAAAAAGCATACAGAAACATGCTTCAATTTCCTAAGTTTGAGCACACGCACGAAACGCATTCAAAATCGACAAAATTAATCAAACTAGCTTAATAGCAAATTAAACTTGTTTGCCTCAAACATGAAAAAAAAAAAAAAAAAAAATGAAAGAAAAAAAAAAACCAATTTAGATAAAAACAAAAAGCTTTTTTTTCTTCTTTATTTTTTTAAAAAAATAATAAAAATAAAAGGTATCATAAATTTAATAGCTCAGCGACAGTAATCAAAGCTACCTGCATGTTAAAAGCAACCATTTGAGCCCCATGCATCCATCCAACCAATGGCTCATAGTTTGAAGATCTAATACGTGTTCCCTTGGGATAAATCCTAAGAAAGTTTCTCTGCGTGAACCTACAATTTTGCAGCAGCAAGCATGGCTATCAGTGAGTCTTACAGAAATAATGCAGCAGAAATTGCTGCAGTGAGAGAGCAGTGTACATCAAGACAATACCCACTCACCTCACAACATCAGGTCCATAATTTAATGCTGCCCTTTCAAGAGCCTGTTCACTCAAACTAAGACGTTTAACTTTATCTAAACCAGTTCTAAGTGCTTCTCTCAAGCCATTCTTTGGTTTGCCCGCGTGAATAGCAATCAGACGTTTGTACTGTGGTGCAACCAACTGACCAGATTTACCATCAGACGCAGCATCACTGTCTTCATCATCTTGATCACTTTCACTATCACCCTGGGTACTATTGGGTTGCGTATCATCTCCAGATGAAGCTGGTGAGGCACTCCCCTTATCTTTGCTTTGTTTGGCCTCAAGGTATTCTTTTGGTGGTTTGGTTGAAAGAAGTATTCTGAACTTCAACTCTTCCGGTGAAGGAAAATGTTCTAAGTGATGACACTCCGGACAGTACAGCATCTCCCCAAATATTTCAGTCACCATCTAGAAGAACAACTAATATGTTACAAGATGAAAAGCAAAAGGCACAGAAGACATATATAGTTTGATGCAGGGGGTAAAAATAAATAAAGAGTTCATGGAAAACTACCTTTGCAACTTTAGCTTGAAGGTCGGGAGTAAGGTGGTCTTCCAATGTTATTATCAAGGGATATGAAGATGCTACAAAAGCATGTTCTTTTATAGACTTCAAACATTTGATGAGCGACACTGGAGTTGTAAAGGTCCTACAAATGAAGAGAAAATTCAAATGTTAAGATTTAAGAAGGTCTAAAGAGACACAAGTAAGGTGTACACATTCAGAGATCGGACTCAAAGAAGTTCACATACCTTCCATGAAGAACATTGATATCGTCTTTTGCTGAATTAGGCCAAATATCAAGTTCAATCACCCTGACTCCTCTCTGCAATGCCTTAATTATTGGTACATCACTGCAGTCACTGCTGAGCTGATTCCCCGTTAAGTAAGAATTATGACCCGTGAATATGAAATAATGTTGCATTGGAGCAGTCATGTCATGATGCACCTGTGAAAAAATAACAATAAAAATATGCTTTATGTCAAGAGAAGACTACATATTCCCTGCAGGAGATCATTCATAGAATCATGTGTCAAAAAAAAGATAAGTTAAACTTTGACAATCATCAACTCAGCGCAAAGAAGTCCAATAGGCTAAGAAGTCCAATAGGCTAAAACATTGTCTTCAAAAAATGCTTGAAGTATAATTGAAGTAGCAGCTTGCATACTTGCTCAGGAAATTCAGATTTCTTCATAGTTAATATTGTCTATATTAAGTGTGTTAGGGTCCATAACACACATTTTTAGCAACAAAAAAAATCCACTTTCAAATGCTAAAAGTTACAACTTCAGCAGTAACTCCAGTAAGTATGGTCAGGTATATACTGTACTCACAGAGATACTCCTCCAATCTGAAGTCTTGAAAATTGTCTCAATGTACCGCCAAAGTAACACCTACACTTCCTCAATACAACAAACTACCGTTGCTATTTCTATCAGAACAACCCACTTAATTTTCTTTTGAGACTTTCAATTTAAACTCAAAACCCTCAAAAGGAGCAACAAAACCATCTATAATAACTCGAATCAAGAACAACAGTTCCAAGCACCCAGCTTTCGCCTCGTGACATTGAAGCCAGCATTGACAGCATAACCCAAATGGATTTTGATTCCAACCATAAATACCTTCACACCCCATTTGGACCATTTCTCCTACAAAACTCCAAATCATATATAGCAATCTTCCCTAAAGTCAAAAGCATCTAAAATTACAAACTATTCCATTACACCAGAATTAATTACTGCCAATTTTTAACCATAAATAACCCCACATACATTTCCCCACAAAACCTCCAATCACAAAATTCACCCCTCAGTCAATACTTACCACCTTTACACAAAAATTCACCTTTCCAATCACATTTTAACATACAGACAACTGATGATCAGTTGACATTCCTCAAAAAGAAATACAACAAACATATTCTGTTTCCCTTTTCCAAAACCCAAACTAAATTCAATCCCATCAAAAAAAAAAAAAAACATTTTCCATCCACAAATTACCCTAATCAAATAATTCCGTCTACATCATTTACACTTTGTGACTCTCTATACACCCGAATAAACAAAAACCCACCCGAATAAGCGAATACCCACTTTATATTAATTCTTAAATAATTCAATCCTGTCCGATCCAATCCAATCAATAATCAACCAAAAAAAAAAAAGGGAAAAATTACCTGGGAATTAAGAGGAGAATTAAGATCATCAGAAAAGAGAAAAAAGAAGAAATCATCAAGAGTCAACCCTTGGCGCGTAAACTTGCTAAGATGTCGTCGGCGTCGAAGAATGTCGTCGAGAAGACGAGTAGCGTCGGGCTCCGTCGTATCCTCCGCCTGAAAATCGACCAGAAAACGGTGGAGTTGCGCCGCATTCATGTGGGTCCCTTTTTGGGAGTAAATTGTAAAAGCTTCAACAAGATCAAATGGTGGTTGAATGTCATTGATCTTAAACTTTCTATTGAAACACATAAACATCTTGTAATTATGATGGGTACTACTACTCCCCATTTTTAATTTTTTTTTTTTTATCCAAATAAATATTATAAATTGTGAAAAAATATGATTAAATTTGAAATGGATTAAAATAAATTGAGAAATGAATGAAGAAATGTATGTATTTGAAGGGTTTTGATTGGAAAAAATGGAGATTTATGGAGGTAAGAAAGTGGGAAAGAAGGGAGATTTTAAAGTTGTTTGTCTTTGTATCTAATTTGATTTGATTTTTGATTGGTGAGAAAATAAATAAATGTAAGTTCGAAATAAAAGAAATAATAGTGAGTGTTGTCCTTATCTGAAAATAATAATCGTAAAACTGTTGGTGTTGACCGTTAAATATAGCAGTTATCATTAACACGGCTTCGCTACGTTTTTCCCGCTGCTTGGGTTGCTCAACTTTGATTTGTTTTTTTGGATGCATTAGATTGTGCAATAAAATGGTTATCATTTATAGAAAAAAATGGTTATCATTAATGATGGAGGAATTATCTTTTCAATTCACTCTTAAAATATCTAGTCACTAGTCTGCTAATCGGAATGGGTTGATTTATAGGAAGATTAAATTAAAGCCATGTTTACTAAATAATATTAAATAAAAATAATTTCAGTTTAATAAAAATAAGTTCAGTTCAGTAGAATTCAGTTTTCCTAAAGAAGAATTATAATCGAAGATCAGTAAAAATAATTTCAGCAAAAATAATTTAAATTCAGTAAAATTTATTTAAGTAAAAATAATTTAAGTTCAGCATATATAATTTTGTTTCAAAAAAAATAATTTTTATTCAGTAAAAATAAGGTAAAGTGAAAGGAGTCTAACTGTGTCATTCGCTTAATATATAAATTAAAAAATAGAGGAATTGTACTTACAAAGTACGTAATTAGGGTGCTTAAATAATTTGATAGGCCAAACAATATAGTTGTTACAATAAAAATAAAAATAAAAAAATACAGAGTTTATACATATGGTTAACAATAAATTTATGATAAAGAATTATATGAATTAGAGATATCTATGATAAAATTAATTTTTGGAGTAAATAAACTACAATTACTCTGTGTAATAAACTTAAACTTTTAGATGTAAGTATTAAAATAAAAAAAAATATAATAAAATAAAATAAAATAAAAAATAAAAATCTTATAGGTGTAATGACCCGAGATATTAATAATGGAAAATTAGTTTGATTATTTAATTTTGTTCCTATGGCATGGGGCATCAAGTATATGTGAGATATCACCCATATCAACATTGGACATGTGGCAAATTAAGGGCAACACCTCTGACAAATATCGGATCGACATAATATATGTCGCCACCAACCCACCACTCTTCAGTCTTCTTCCCTCATCAGCAAATACTATAATTGATAAATACTCATATTCCATTAATTATAAAAGAAAAGTACAGTATCTGAATTTTTAATTATTTTATGGGAAGAATAAATGTTTATGTATGTGAATTTAAATACACTTACACATACCATAATTAAATTGATAAGAGTAGAATTATTTGCTGGCTATGACGTACAAAAGGATGATTAAAGTTAATTACTTGGATTTGAATAATACGAGTATTAATCACCTCAAATAAAGCTGATGAATGAAGACCATTTCTTTAATATCACAGACGTGTTTGTTAAGATTTAAGAGGGATACAACAACTTTCTAACTATTTATTAACAACTTTCTCATGTGAACGTTTCACATACTTGCCACCATCTAATTTAATCAACTATATGGACATAAGCTAACCGTCCTTCATTCCTTCAAACTTCATTAAGTATTCATCGTATTATCAGTGATCGACCTCCAACAATATATTTTACAAGTTATATTAATGATGATAATTTTTAGTTGACGATCATAAAAATGTTGATATATTTTTTTTTCAAATATAATACTCCCTCCGTCCCTAAATTATATATTTTTATTTTTAACATTTATTCCTCACATAATAGAGGAAAGTAGGAATGTAATTTAGGGACGGAGGGAGTACTCACTATATGTATAAAGTTAAACTGATTGTGTTTTCATGAATTATATTGATTTAATTTGTTTACTTTTGACTTCAACTGAACTGAATTAAGCTGAACTGAACTGAGCTGAGCTGAACTGAACTGAATATTTTATAAGAGAATGAAATTAGGAGCTGAACTGAAATAAACTGAATTGAGCTGAACTGAACTGAATTTTAACGTAAGAGAACAAACCCTTAGTATGGTGTATTTTATTTATTTTAAAAAAATCTCTAAGATGTTTACGTTAACTAAATTGAACATAAATCTTTTCCTTTTTCACTTTTTCTTTGGTAGTTATAATAGGGGTATTATGTAATCTTTACCATGGCTTATTGTTAATGACAAAAACATCTTTATCTTTTGGGAATACCCATATACAACATAATGACACAGAAGTAGATCAAATTAAGACAAAAGCTATCAGAAATCTTCTATTTTGGAGCTACATTCAAATAAATCTATAAAGATAGGACAAACAAATCTAATAGTCATGAAAGTTTAGAACAGAAAATTTTAGTACTTGAGCAAATTGTCGGAGTACACTATAAAACTTGATTCACACAAAGACTAATTGTAATAGTATCTTAAATAGTGTTCATAAGCAAACTTTGTACTGTACTATTTTACAAGCATTTTTTTTTTAACAGTGAATTTAGTGACCAATGACCCTGCTGTTCAAACATTCAAGGGAGAAATTGCAATAAACCAACCCTAGTATTCCGTATAAGAGTACGTTATCTACCAACAAAAACCCAATAAACTTTTTAGGGAAGTAAATGTCCAATTATCCACTCAAACCGATAGAAGTGACAAATTCATATATGCCCTATAAATAATCCAATACAAATTCCGATTTGTATCGACATATATCAAACTCGATCCATTTACCTGAATTGACACGTCTACTCAAACTCGTAAAAAACATCCGAAACACCATTATTATTATACAAAACTAAAAACCCTTAGAACTACACATAAAAACATCATGAAAGCGAATACGAGTAACCAATTAGCCGGACAATCAACATTCGGTAGGAAATCGGGCGTTAATAGTTACTTCACTTACTTGTATTACTTATAGAAAACGGGCCTGATCTAAAGAGTCCGCTAATCAGTGATCTTCTGATTTCAATCTCCTACCAAAAAAGGAAATCCCTAAAACTGGAAATCAAAGTGAGCTCAGAAATATGGCGATTTCCAAATGGATCATATTTCCTGCTCTACTATGGCTTCTCGCTCTCTTCGGATTCTTACTTCTTATTCTGGTATTTCTTCATTATCTTTTTTTGTGTGTTTAATTTCATTCTAAACTAGTATATAATCTCATGTTTTTTCACCTTCAATCTCTCAATTTATCAGTGTTTTTTTCTTGATTTAATCTCAGAATTTGCATCTTGTCAAATCCAATTTCTGTTTGATTCAAAAAAATATACAAAAGATTGTAAATTTGTCAACTTATGGTAATCATTTAAGTGATCCCGGGTCACCTCAATTGCAAAAAACTAGCGATCCGCTCGTTAAAAGTGAGGTTTTAGGGACTAATGATGAGGTGAGCTTATAGTTTGTGTTTGATTTGGTATTACCCATTTGGGTTTTTTTTTTTTTTTTTTTGGCAATTTTACATGTTATATAGTCAATTGGTGTTTATTTGATTGGAAAGTATGTGTTTTAGGGGAAGGTGTCGGATGGAGGATTGAAAGAAGTGACTCACCGGGTTTTCTTTGATGTCGAAATCGATGGGAAGTTTTTAACATATACATTTGAGAAATGTTTGAATTCTTGATGAGGTTTTGAGGTGTTTTATGAGAAATGTAGCTGCTGGTTTAAGAAAAATAACAAAGGAAAAGAGAAAAGAGGTTCAAATTGTTATTGCATTAGAAATTTAGAATGGTTACTCGTGATCATAATAGCTTAGTGAAAGATTTTGTTTGAAAGGTGTGGATTTTGTCTGCAAGTATTCGCTGGACGTGTTGGTTTTTGCTTAAAAACTAGCAATCTGGCATATAATGTTATTCTGTTGCAAAATAATTCACAGTTCTGACAGTTCATAGCATAGTTCCTGTCATGGCCTGCATTTTTATTATCACTTACTTTTGCGTGGTATGGTCGGCTTGAGGTATCTGTTACCTGTATGCATAATTTGCATGACGAACATTTTTCTTATTTCCATGTGGATACATGCATTAGTATTGACAAAGGGCAAGCTGTAGCTATCTTACTTGACAACTCTAGCTCAAAACCGAGAGTTTTGTTGTTTGGGAAGACATGTGAAGGCAGATGTATCATTTTAGGAATAATGACACCTTTTCTAAGAAAACTCCTATCATTGCTGAAATAGCTAAAATGGCCACAGGCCCACATTTGATGGTTAGAATGGGATTGGTGTAAAATTTGGCTTATTCAATTATCTTGCTAGCCTTTTCTCTACTTGTTTGTACTCTTTGTAGCAAATTTACAGGTGTAAATGCGTATATAGATTAAAGTCTTATGAAAAAGGCCTCCTCCCTATTAAGCCTGCATATATCTAACACCCGTATCCTCTGAAAAATTTATCGGCAGTATATCACACAGTTAATTAGTTATATGACAGGGACCTCTTCTCTGCAATGAGCCTCGATAAGGCTTTAATGCTCAATAAACCACACCTTCAAAATATCTGCATAATATAGGAACATCTGCATTAGATGGCAGATTTAGTTATGATTTAAACATGTGTAATGTGGGATTTAACCTAGCTGGAAGCATTACTGACTATTGAGTTTGAATTATTCAATCTAGACTTGGTACTTTCCTCCATTTTAACCAAGTATGGATGTTCTTCTTTTCACATACTTCTCAATGGGGATGAGTCATTGGTAGAGATAGGGGGGAGATGTAGGAGAAATAAAAGTTAAAGTCTTTCCAACATAACTTCAGTACTGTAAGCTATGGAGCAGATAAATTGAACTCATCTTCCTTTCCCTAAGTTAATATATGTTCTTCGTATCCAATTGAAGGATTAGTGTCTTCATACATTTTTAAGCAAAATAACGTTGCTTTGATATTTTCCGGCATAGAGACATAAGAGTTTATATCAGTTACTGTCTAAATGTCTATCATATATAGATCAAGGTGGCTCATTAATGAATTCCATTCAATACACATTTAGATTTCATAAGAGCAGTCCCAACTGTTTTGTATTCTGGAACTATGTGATTAAAATTTCCATTATGTGAAGGGAATCTGATTATTATTTGTTTATTTTTCAGGACGAATTGTTATGGGCCTCTTTGGAAAAACAGTCCCCAGAACTGTAGGTACAGTTCTCAGTTTACTTAAATGCTCCATGTTAACTGCACTGGAAAATCACTCAGTGTTATTTTTTTTAATCTTTTTAACTGATGGGAAAATCTATCTTTTTTGCAGAGAATTTTCGAGCACTATGCACGGGTAGCCATGTAACTTTTGCTCCCTTTCTTTTAGTTTTTGCCTCTATTCATGGATCCAATTGGTGCAATTAGTATCTACAAATTTCCAGCTATATCTAATTTCCTTACTTCTTTCTAAGAGAGTGATCTTCAAAAATATTAAGAATTCGAGGCTAGTGCTCTTCTTTTTGCATGTTCTAGCCAGATGATGAACGCATCTTGCACATGGGTTTCTTGTGATTTACCTGTCCGGCCATCCGAGCATGTGATTTACTCTTTAATTAAAAACATACAATTCTGCCGTCAAATAGTTGCTTTATAAATTGTTAGGTGATCTGAGTGAATGTTGTTTTAGAAGCATATTTGTTATGACTTTACAAGTAATGAGAGTAATTGGCCGTATATTGTCATGAAATCCACATGCCATTGCCACCTTTGCAGCTTCTGAAGCTAATTCCCATATGCTACCTGGACAAGTGTGTTTCAGTTTTATTTCTTGCCTACACTCATCTTACTATTTAAGAATAATGGAGGATCAACCATTTTTGACAACATTTCCATGAAAGTTTGCATTTCTTGCTGGTATAAATGATAGTATGAGCTACACTTTACATTCTTGACAATGGATTATATAAAACCAACTAGAGTTGACTAGCTGAGGTGACTTACTGAACTGGATCGGAATAGCTTTGTCTTAACATTGAATTTTTATGACTTAAATAGATCGCTAATTATTGCAGGAGAAAAAGGAGTTGGAAACAATGGGAAACCTCTGCACTTTAAAGGAAGCAAGTTTCACCGGATCATTCCAAGTTTTATGATTCAGGGTGGTGATTTCACTGTTGGTGATGGCCGCGGTGGAGAGTCTATATATGGTGAGAGATTTGCAGATGAGAACTTCAAACTGAAACACACTAATCCAGGTAGCATAAATTACCACACATATTCATTATACTGGAGCTGTTTTTTTTTTTTTTTTTTTTTTTTTTGAGGGGCAACATGTTTATTTGTTTATCTTAATTTATTATATTTTTGCATTATGAGAATGCACCAGAGAAGCTGGGTCAAAGTTTCCTTGGGCTAGCCTTGTACCTTTTCTTTTGTGCAAAACTTAGCCTTGGTATGATTAATTTGTTCAAGAGTTATCTTTCTGAGGAAGTGGGTATGCTATGGGCACATGCCTTGACAAACTAGCTCCACTGCTACTAAACCGTAATGCTTCTAATAATGATTATAGTATTATATTGCAAGAATATGATCTGCAATTGTTTGCATAGCACTTAACTTCTCGTATTTGAATAAATCTTTTTGCTGCTTACTTTGGCCAGGAATTCTTTCAATGGCAAATGCTGGACCTGATACCAATGGATCACAGTTCTTTATTACAACTGTTAAAACAAACTGGTAAGTTGCTAAGTTTTGGATTCTGTTATATGTTTCTTGTTTATAAAACGGTGAGAGAGGGGGAGAGGGTGGAGGGCAGTTGGAATTGAGGCTCTCATGGCCCTTTCTTTCAGAATTTCTTGTTTCTTTTCATTAAAAAAAAAGAAAGAAAGAATATCTTGTTTCTTCTTATCAAAATCCAGGAACTTAGCTTGGTAACCATCCATAAAACTTGGCAGAATTATGCATATCTAACTATTATTGCATATCCTTGGCCGTTCAATATTTTTTGTGGATTCCACAACCCAGGTTCTGCCAAGTGGTCATCTAATTCACATTTTGTTAATTTTGCTATTAATTTAGTTCAGTTAAGATTATGAGTAGTATTAACGGGAAAACATTATATTTACACAATGCTTTGGTACTTAAACTCATTATGATATAAGAGTGGAAAATAATTTACAACAAACGTTAACGTCTAGGAGCAGGATTTTGATGCCAAGTCCAAATCACCAAAAACCCAACCAAAATAGACTTTTTCCCTGGCACAGTTACACCTGTCACATTGCGCTAAATTTGTCCCAAGCTGCGTGTCCATATGATTCTCTTTTAGCTTTAGATGAGGTTGTGTTGGTTTGTGGTCATTGTCGAGCTTTTGGAGGGGAGATATTAGATAAGTGGGACTCAATTCTAATAAACCTTGATGAATGCTTCAACTAAGGTTGTAATAATTTTTCCATTTGTGGTTGCACTTTATAGGTTGGACGGGCGGCACGTTGTGTTTGGTGAAGTGTTGTCAGGAATGGATATCGTTCATAAGATTGAGGCGCGTGGTACACAAAATGAGATACCAAGAGGCAAAGTTGTCATATCAAATTCCGGTGAAATAAAATCATCGTCGTCTTGAGTACAGAAGGCGTTGCACATCTTCACTCAGTAGCCCTTGGAAGCTGGCACCAGTGAGATACAGCAGACTTTTGATATTTCTTGGACAAACATATACTAGCATCTTGTACGATGTTGACATAATTGTAATCCCAGCATAATATGCCACTATGCCACTTACTATCAATATCTTCTTTTTGCTGAATTGCAACATCCTGCACTTTCAATGCATTCTTCTATATTCTGAAAGCTATGCGGGAGATCATGTAATTGCATAAATACATAATTATTGTACTCCGAGTCTTATAAATCTAGCATATATTCATGACGCGTCAATCAAGATGTTGGGGCCTTAGGGGTTGCTAGTCTAAGTAATTGTTTAAATGATTAGTTTAGGTGTTTGGCCAATTAGCCTAAGACACCTCGACGGCTCGACCATTGAGTGGTTGTTACGAGGTGACACCAACCTGACCGCTAACGTTGCTAGAGGCTGACAGAACCTCTAGAAAGAATAGCTTCCTTGCACTACTAGAGTGCTAGTTGCCTATGGCCTATGGGAATTAGTTGCACTGGGCCATGACAGTTTCATGTACTAGATTCGAGTCGTTCAACTTGAAATGGGGAACATAACATGGTATTTTTCTTTTCACCTATCATATCATATGAATATATGATTCATATCAATAGGTCAAATAAAAATGTACTAGTTCATTCATAGTTGAAATATCACACAATTTGCAGCATTTATGCAAGTTATTCAATGCCATTTTCTCCTAGCTTAGACTCCTTATCCAGTTATCCGTATTCTTCAAATAATTAAATGTGCTCATGCAAGAGAATTAGATGCCAGGGTATCATGCTGCACTTTTACTCCCACCTATGTCCTTTTCAAAGATGCTTATTGCTTTTACCAAATCTTTTCACCTGTGTTTGATCAAGATTCATATAAAAATCAGTGATCTCTTGAAAATTCGTCAACTAGATTCCTATATTACGACATTGAATACAATCAACGCGCTCCCTCTTACACACGCGCCAAAAAATATCTCACATCGGATGTGGTGTGTAAGATATTTTGAAAATATCTCACTAAACTTGAACAGTTGAACATATCCCATAAACGAGTTTGAGTTGAAATTTCTACATCTAACTCGTTTAAAAATAATAATTTCGGTTGGATTAAGGGATTTGCATCCTATTTGTGATCAACAAAGACTTTAACTTGACTTGATACGATATATTTGTTATTTCTAACTACATAATAGATGGACTACAAATCTATAATCATCCATAAATCAAGACTTGTTGACTAGATAATAGCCTACAAGAGTACAAGATTATCATTATAAGTTTCTAACAAATACAAGAAAGAGAATTGATCACTTACCAGAATTGTAGCCTAAAAGAGCCTCCTAAAGCAATTAAAGAAAAATAGAAAACAAAATCATGTTGTGTTAACTATCAAGTGACTTGTTCAACTAGAATCCAAGATGAAAAGTTGGCTCATTAAAGAGAACAAACAAAAGATCATGCGTAAAGTGCTCCATTTTACATTTTCACTAGCATCAATTGGGAACAAATCAATACACTGGCAAATTCTAGCAGATTAGATTTAAATGTAAATGCCCTGGACTTTGTAGATGGGATGATCAATGAGTGACTATTAGGGCCTGTTCCGATTGACTGAACTGAACTGATTAATTAGTGATTTCTAGCTACGGATTAGTGATCTTTGAGTATTTATTACTATACATATGTGTATATACAAATGTACATATTATTATTATTATTATTATTATTATTATTATTATTAATTTTGATTATAATTTTGATTATTATTATTATTATTATTATTATTTATTGATGATTATTATTATTATTTATTGATTATTATTTCAATTATTATTGTTATTATTATTATTATTATTATTATTATTTATTGATTATTATTATTATTATTATTATTTATTACTTATTGATTATTATTATTATTATTATTGTTAATAATATTATTATTATTATTATTATTACTATTATTATTATTGTTGTTGTTGTTGTTGTCGTTGTAATAAGAGCTTAAAAGAATGAAATTTGGCTTTATATCATTAGCAATATCATTAGACGTAAATTAAGAGCTGAACTAAACTGAACTGAATTTCAACGGAAGAGAACATGCCCTTAGTCTTTGCATGAATATGGATAAATACAAATACGCGTATAAACCTCATCTAAATCTTTTAAGATCAATTACATTATACTAAAAGCGAAACTTAGAGGGACACTTGGCAACATAATGTAAAAAAATTTCCCTCCAAAATTACTTACTAAAAAAAAACTATTTTTACATTAAAATAAGGTTTGTATCTAAATTATAATTTATACTTTGTACAAAATCTAAAATAAACTTCCTTAACTATCAAATTGCCTATTATAACTAAGCTATTACATCATATTTAATTACTTTCTTTTTTACAGTATATATTTATTTTATACATTTTTTTTGGTAGAATTTAGTGTAATATAAGTATTTATTAACCGTGCATTGCACTGGATTTTAAGCTAGTTGTTAATAAAGAGGAAATACATTATTTTAGGAGTTCATGTGACGATAAAAAGATAGACAAGAGTGATAAAAAAAAAAATCGTATATGATGAAGATATTAATAGAGCGACTAAGTGAGATCACATACAACTTACGAGTTAAAGAAACAATTATATTGAAAATTCTTTTTTTTTTAAAAAAATGTATAGCAATTACATGCATCATAATAAGATTAATAACTTAATAAGGACTCTTTAATTGTTTGATGTAGCAAAATTTAATACTTTATTCTTAATCGTAATTCCGTAAAGTTTACTACATATCTAATATCCATCAGCAAAAGGACTCCGCGGTTGTCACACTATATATATATATATATATATATATATATATATATATATATATATATATATATATATATATATATATATATATATATATATATATATATATATATATATATATATATGTGTGTGTGTGTGTGTGTGTAAACAGGTGCACAATACAAAATTTGATCCACACCTACCAGATTATGCTATAATACTCCATATAATATTTTGTTAATTGGTACTCCTTGTTACAAAAACCAAAAATAAAAATAATAAAAATAAAAAATAAAGATAAAGTGTCAAAATATGTTCATCAAGTCATCATTCCTCAATCGATTTTGAATGTGTTTCATGTTGATTGCTTTTCTTAACCTATCATCAATCCTGGCTCCAGCTATCAAAAATAGACACATCAAGTGCTAATTATCCAGATGTTTTGAGTGCTAATCCTGATATTACACATTTCTAGAATTGACTAAGCATGAACAAATGGACAATTTCATGCCAATTATATGATCCTCAGCTCCAATCTTTTTGACAAAAAAAAAAAAAAAAAAAAAAAAAAAAAAAAAAAAAAAAAGATTGGAGCTGAGGATCATATAATTGGCATGAAATTGTCCATCTGTTCACGCTTAGTCAATTCTAGAAATGTGTAATATCAGGATTAGCTCCAATCTATGACATATATTGTCAATTTCTAACTTCATTTTTTACAATATGTTCAATGATTGATTGATTTTTTATTCTTTAAATCAAAGTATCTAGTACTGGATTAATGAGTATGTTACTTATTCAATACCTTTATCATGGGATTTTTTTTATAAGAACTAACGGAAGATCGAATTAAATCATCATAGATATTGACTTTTTGCAGTATTCATCACTCTTGTTTGACCATATAATATGAGTCATACGTTAAGCAAAATATAGTCAAGTGAGATCTTATTGGATTCGTCTCATATAATACTTTCACAATATCCACTTTTTATAATTTTTACACTTACATAATTGTAGATATTTAGCATATAAAATGTGTTTTGGGATGCGTAATTCCTCCTTGTTGCAATATTAACAGAACGGAGGAAGTATACATTAACTACACTTATAAAAGTTTTTTACTCCTTTTTAAATTAGTAGATTAAATTCGAACAAATTTAGTACAGAGTAAAAACTCATTACGATTCATTACCAATCAACGTTCATCCTTACATCTCATCTCATAGCTTAAATTACATAAAATTGAACAAAGGAGCCAAATTCTCCTTCATTATTATTTTTTTTTTCCTTGACAAAACTAATTAGTACTAGCAATTAGTACCACTTATTAGTACTAATAAATCACACCAAGGCAGATAATCTTTTTTATCTTTAAAATTCCCCTTTTACTCATTATTCATCCTTCCATTGCTACTTCCTCCCTTTCCTCCACCTCCTTGCCGTTGCTGCTTCACCCTTCCGGCGAAATTCCCCGACAATTCGGAGTAAATCGACGCGACTTTCGTAATGTTCCCATTCAATTCCTGAATGATGGCCACATTCTTAACCATATTATCCGGCCTCCTCGACTGGTGGTTCTCGTTAGCCTGCTGGATCAGCATCCTATTCCGGTCCAACACCGACTGCACCTGACTAAAACTGTCCGCAAACGCATTCCACGCCTCCGGATCCCTGCAACCGTCGCCGGAGAAATTGTTTGCAGTTCTCCGGCGACGGTTGCCGGCGCCGCCAACAGACTCCATGTTCTGTTGGCGATCGCCGTCTTCTAAACTCGAATCGCCTCTCGAGTAAGACATTAGTCAAACTTTATTTTATTTTTTATTTATATATTTTTTCAAGCTACCATAGGAGGCTACTTGGAGCTCTGGTTTGAGGAGAGAGACGGGTAGAAGAGGGATTATATAGAGGTGAGTCATCAAATGAGGCGCGTGAAAAAGAGTTGGGAAAAAGGGTAAATTTGGAATTTATCACGCGCTGAGGATGAGAGTAGGGGAGACTAGAGATGAAATATCCAAGGGCGGAGATATTTTTGTAATGAAAAAGTGCAAAAAGAGCAAAAGTGATTCTGCCACGTAAGATGGAAGGGTGAGATGGTGAATACGGTGTCGTTTTGGGGTATACTATGAATTGTAAGCACTTTTTGATAAGCTCTGGTTGAATAGTCTTTTGGATAAAGTTTCTGGTGAACTTGAGAAAAAAAAAATTGATGAACTAATAAATAAGGGATACAGGCTGGACTTTGAAATTGACATTTTTTTTTTTTATTTGAAACGAGTATATTGTACGGAGTATATTTATTTTTTAATTTAAAAAGTTATTCCCCCTGTTTTTAAATGTTTACTCAACTTTTATTTTTTACAACTTTGACGAATGTTTGTAATTTATACTTAAGAAAAAATAATGTCCTGTGTGTACTTGTTGAAATCGTATCAATTAATGGATTATTAATTTTTAATTGTTAGAATTTCTACTTATTGATAATTAAAGATATTATCGATTAAAGATTAACATTGACATACGTACTCAATAAAAATGGAACAATTCTTTAAAAATAGAGGGATTATTATACAGTATTTTTGTGCTTTTAACTGGTTTTGTCATTGTCATTGTCATTGTGATCGTTGTTGTTATTTAGGTAAACTTTTATGTACAATTGGTTGTATTATGTACACAATACATGATATAATCAAATAAATCATAGTATTACTCGTATGTATTTGTTGTTGACTTGTTGTATTGGTGCCTTGTGTGCAAATAACTAAAAATTAAATTATTATTTTTTGAAAGAAACTAAAAAATAATTTTGATTGTACCTTATAAGAAATGGTTATTTAACGAAAATCGTCCATAATTATATGCTAATTATTTCACTAGTGAGAATGTGAGATGTTTTACGTATTCTTGTTCATTTTGAAGTTTGAAATCCAATGAACACATTAAACTTTAGTTATAAAGTGGTGAAAATGGATTCATATGAGGAGATTAAACTTTACACAAAATAAACTTTTAGAGTATATTTATATGAAAATGGTTTCATATGAGGAGATGAAACAAACAAACCCTTATTTTCACCTATTTTACACAATATAAGCTCAAATAAAAGTTACTTTGTATTAAATTTAATTTTTAAAAAAATCAATAAAGTCAAACAAAGAATATACCCTAAATTGAGCCAAATATTACTAAGATATTTATGGATTGAGTATTGAGATGATTTTAGTACTTCCTTGATAATTTTTTATTTTTTTTTAAATGTTACCACTAAGGATAGTGAGAAGCAATAACATTTTTGAAGAATCATAAAAAAGGCACAAAAGAGCAACATATTAACGCCACGCTAGCAACTAAATATGTTTTTTTATTTTATTTGTCTTCTCATGATGTTATCTCAGAAGATTTCCTCTTTCACTTTTCTCATTATTATTCAAGATCAAACCATGCATTATCTTTTAACATTCTTGGTCCTCTTAGATAGTTGGAGTAACATGCTAGTCATCAGGGGCGGATCTACTAAGGTGCACAGTGAGTCACGTGACTCACCAGCACAACAAAAAAAAACAAAACTAAGAGACAAATAGGCGGTCTCTTTGTGCTTCTATTTGAGATTAGCCCACTGTTAGCTTTTTTAATATCAAAGAGACCGCCTATTGAAATATCATATAGGTGGTCTCTTTCTTGTTGCTATTGCCACCACGTCATTAGAGACCTGTTATCTAGATAATAGGTCTCTTTTTGTCAACCATTTAATTAGAATAACTTTTTGCGCTGCTTTCATATTACATTAAAGAGACCTGTTATATTTAATAACAGGTCTCTTAAGTTATCTTAATTTTTTTTTTAATAATAATTCTTGTTTTTAAGTAAAAAATCATAAAGTTAGTTTAATGTAATAGTTTTATGGTATGTATTTTTATATCCTATTTTTGGATTGAAATCATTTTGGTGAAATATAATTTTTTTTATATAATTTTTGGATTGAAACAAGTGATCAATTATTGATAGTGACTCATAAGTTCGAAAATTCTGGATCCGCCACTGCTAGTCATTTGCTATTGTTTATTTAAAATATGGTGTTTTGGTAATATAGCACTTTAGATTCATTGCATAATTTTATAACATAGTGAGCACTTTAAACATAAATGTTTGAATATGAATAATGTAGCAAATGAAAAGATTTTTGTGGGGAAATTAGAATATATAAACCATGTGGAAAAAATATAACTATATGATAAGAATGTCCAATAATTTGTTGCGCCAAACTAATAAGTCATCGCTCTATCACAATTTATATTGCACTCAAACACTTGCTCAATGTAGGGCGATCTAATATTTGGTGGGTGTATACATGTTATAGAAGTGATATACAATGTCATATGAATATATGTAGTGAAATTCAAATATCCGCTAGCTAGGGATATTGATTTTTGCGCGTCTAATCAAATAATTGTGCACATAGAAATGTTTCACAATCTGTATGTACTCTTCTTCACTATATACATCATTAACAAATAATAAGATTACTTTTCTGTGGATAACACTAGTTTGGACTATAGAGAAATTTTGTGAGAGTTAGATTAAAATATGAATTTTACCCTATAACTGTTCATCATGTAATAATAATAATAATAAAAAAAAAAGTATAATTGTTTATAATAAAAGCAAAAAGATGTTATAAATTACAAATAATAATTATATGTTCCACTTAGATACAAAATACATAGTAATAGCTACGTAATATATATTCTAAAACGGTAGAATAAAAAATACGTCCGTCATTCAATGATACAAAATGTTAAATACTTTACTTAAAACCAACCTTTATACTTTTATCTACAACGCTACCACTATTCAAAATTATACTTTGTATGTCACTAAATGCCTCATATTTCTTTATCCACCATCCAATCCACCATGTATGATGTATCTATCCTTACTTCATCATTTAAAGAAATAAAGGTAGTGGTTGGATTAATTATATTTGGTAGCTAGTTTTTTTTTTTTTTTTTTTTTTTTTTTTTTAAGTCTTCTAATTCATACTCGAAATAAAAAAACAATTTATTTGCTTAATTGTCATCCACGCAATCATCAATATTTTATACAGTTGTACATACTTGTATTGAACTTTCTCAAACATGTAAGACAATTTAATTTCAGAGTTAGGAAGTTAAAAAAAAAAACATTTTTAGATAAACTCTGAGCCAAATTCATTTCCAATCAATATTCATCCTTACAATACAGCCACATTGCATAAAATTTAACAAAGGAGCCAAATTCCCCTCTTTTTAGCTCCTCATTTGTTCAATGTTATTTTTTGAGGGAACTAATTACTAATTGTTTGGGTCCAATTTAGTCAAAATTGGGCCGGAGCATTAAATGATCCAATTAAAAGCCCAAGGTCAAGGTTCAACTCTCCAATTGCTCAAAAGTCAAAAGTCAGCCCACAAAGTAAGCCAATTGGGCAAAAGCCCAACCTCTCCAAATATGATGAGGTATAAAAGCCCTCATATTAACACATTCAAGGGGACATCTCATAACATCATATACACTATCAGACACAACAACACATGCATCATCACTTGCATTATCTCATACACCGATTATTGCAGCTCATATGCTCATTCTTGCATTGAGAAATACTCCACAAAAGCCTCAAGCTACAAACTCTCTTGCATAGTGTCTTCCTTTTTACACATTGTACTGACTTTAGCATCGGAGGGGCCTTCCTCGGAAACACCCCCGAGGCTAGTTTACGTGTGTTAACTGTGCAGGAAACCTTCGGCCCAACACAGCTTGGATCGAATCCAGTCTTCTCCATTTTAGTGGACCTTCGGCAAGGTCCCATTGTTTTCAACCGAAACAATTTGGCGCCGTCTGTGGGGAAGACTTTCAAAAATCTTTAAGCCAAATTCCTAACCAAGATCATCTTGCAATTATCTTAGCAGCCATGGCTAAGAACCGCAAGAGCAAAAGCCTCCGTCAAGGAGCGGGCGAAAAGCCTAAAACCCCTACACCATCGCCCTCGCCGGACCGGAACTCTCCCAAGGGTGCCGGCTCGGGGGGAGGATCACACAAGGAGGATTCCCTATCTCCTATAATGCATGACTCCCAATATAGGCCGGACCACTCTCGGTCTAGCAGGGGTCAGTCTGATCATAGGACATATTCGGTGTCCCAAAGCCAACCATCGGCTGCACGGCCTCATTACCACACTCGGCCGGGGACCCCTTTGACGGGGCCCAGTTCGGAGGAGGTGGCAAGAGCGCTGGCAGTACTCATGGAGGCAATGAGGGCACAGAATATGCCACCGCCTCGTGATCGAACTCCTCCGCATACCCGGCATCAGCGGAGGAAGTTAGACCATGACGGTGGGAAGCTTCCTTCCTTCCGGGAACTGGAAGAGTGGGAGGAGGATTCTTGGAAAAATGAAAAACAGAGGAAGAAGAACTCTCAATTATTTAAAGGATCCTCATCCTCAAGACCAGCAGCGCATAAGAGCAGCAGCTCAGCTTCTCGGCCAGAATCTACTCGCCGGGAACCTGAGACTGCTCGCAGAAGCGTCCTTGACCGACTCGGCGGCCAGGAACCGAGCGTGCGTAGTCGCCTCACGTTCCCTGCAGCCGAGGCCCAGACTTCCCAGCCAGGGACGAAAACCACTCCTACCTCTCTGAGAGGGCGGAGCGCGGTCCCTTCGGCCAGGAACAAGGGCAAGGCCATTATGCTTCCCGCTAGTTCACCATTCGAGCAATGGATACTAGAAGAGCGCGTACCCACGGTTAAAATACCGTCGCATATCACATATGACGGGACCACGGATCCGAAGGACCACGTGGCCTCGTATGAGACTCATATGCATCTTTGCCCCAGATCCGAGGCGACTTGGTGCAAATATTTCCCAACCACTCTCAAGGGGGTCGCGCAAGCGTGGATCTCCAAGGGAGTAAGGCAAGGCTCCATAACAGGTTGGGATGATCTGTCCTCCAAGTTCAGGAGCAAGTTTTCCACGGCAAACCGCCGAGAAAAGACTACCGCAGAGCTCATGGGTCTGCAACAGGGGGAAACCGAAAGCCTCCGAGACTACCTGACCCGTTTCAGTAACGAGTCATCAAGCGTCTCTCAGCTGGACCAGGGGCTAGCTGTTTTTGCAATGCAGAATGGCCTTCAGCCAGGAAAATTCCTAGACTTCATGGTCATGCATACCCCGCAGACCTTGGAGGAAGCTCTTAGTGCTTCGGATAAGTTCATCCGAGCCGAAGAATGGAATAAAGCAAAAACCCAACCTCAATCCGGGGGAGGGAAACAGAGGCAAATACCCTTGTCTGAAGGCCAAGGCCATAAGGCAAAGGGAAAATCAAAGGCCTCGGAGCCATCTTCGGCCAGCGACCTAAAGAAGGACAGGTTTGCCTCATACACAGGCAGATACGAGTCCTACACTCCGCTCTCTCTTCCACGCGCCAAAATTTACAGTGTGACGAAGGAGGAGCAGAGTTACCGAAAGCCGAGACCACTCCCAGAGTGGTATCAGCGAAAAAATAAAAATCAGTGGTGTGAGTTCCACGAGTCTTCGGGCCACAACACTGAAGAGTGTATCCAGCTGAAGGACCAGATAGAAGACATGGTCCGGAAGGGATACTTGAAAAAATACATCGCGGATCACCGCGAGAAAAAAGAATCCGAAAGGTTAGCAAAGGACCCTCGGCAGGACCTTGATTTCCCCCGGAAAAACAGTAAAAAACCGGAGGGGAAATTCCCTCCGATCAATGTTATCTCGGGAGGAATATACTCTCGGAGGGAGCACAAGCGTCACCTTAGAGCTTTGACTCACCAGGTGAACAACGCTGACATTCAATCTCCCCAGTCGCCGGTGCCGAACATGACGTTCACAGCCGCCGACTGCCGGGGGATTACGTTCCCTCACGAGGATCCGTTGGTGATCATCGCCACGGTGGCCAACCACGACGTCAGTAAGGTCCTTGTTGACGGTGGCAGCGGAGCAAACATTCTGTTCCGAAAGGCCTACAACCAAATTAAGCTGAAGCCCAAGCACCTTACGCCGGTACCCTATCCGGTATCCGGGTTCAATGGGGCTTCAACTTATCCAGATGGGAAGGTGACACTTCCTGTCACCATCGGTTGCGATGAGGCAGCCCGGAACGTCATGATTGAGTTTTTGGTCATCGACGCTCCTTCAGTGTACAACGTGATTTTGGGGAGACCCATAATTCACGAGATCCAAGGGGTCGTCTCAACTTATCATCAGCTGATGATTTATGTCTCAGACGCCGGCTTCCCCGAAAGGATACAGGGCAACCAGAAGGACGCCCGAAGGTGCAACTACCTCAAGCCATCCAGTAGTCGCCCAGATAACGACAAGGATGAGGAGGAGAAAGAAAAAGAAAGAGAGCCAAGCACAAAAAAGCCGAAAGGCCTAAGTGCTTCGGCCCAAGGATCAGTGCCCAGAGAAAAAGGTCCCGAAAGGGAAAAGGTTGACTCTTCATCTGAGCCGAAAGACTCAGAGAGCCAGCCGAAGAACACAAAGACTGGGACACCTGCTGACATTGGCAGCAGACCAGATTCTGAAGAGTCCAGTCCATCAGCAATGGACATGGACCAACAGACTGAAACAGCAGAGTTGGCCGAAGGAGATGCTGAGAAATGTGTAACAATCGGGATGGACCTTGATCCTAACACCCGTTGTGAACTTATTCAGCTCCTGCGGGATAACAGAGATGTGTTTGCTTTCTCGGCAGCTGATATGCCCGGGATAAGTTCAGACCTCATCTCCCATAACTGAAGGGTCCATGCAAGGCCTCTCAAAATTGGGGATCTTGTCCTTCGGAATGCTGCTGCAGTTCAGAAAGGCCGAATCCATGGGAAGCTCTCAGCTACATGGGAGGGACCTTATGAAATTTATGATGAGCTTCAGCCAGGGACATACCGACTTCGGCAGTTGGATGGAACTGAGTTGAAGAATCACTGGAATGCTGATGTACTGAAAAAATACCATGTGTAAACCCTTCGGGGCAGAACAATCTTTGTAAGTACATTTTGAACTAATGACAGGCCTTGGAGCCGCCATTTATATAAAATTTACAACTGTTTATCCTTTCAAAATTTTCTTTGTTCTATCTACTCTTTGAGGGTTTTTTATTCAGCCTCGTCTGAAGCCTTCGCCTTCGGGTAACTGGGTTTCAGATTGCTGACAAAACCTGTCTTTTTAAAGAACACTGGTCTTTCAGCTGAAGTCAAACTTCAGTAAGACTTGTTCTCCAAAGACATGAGTCCATGGACAATTCTGGGATATTGCCTTAACTGAGCCTTGTATCCCAGAGAGCCATTATCCGAAACATTGCCTTAAGTTGGCCCTGTGTTTCGGGTATCCATTTTTCAAAGATAGCCAGAAAATCAAGGATAACAGCAACAGTTGAAAATTTTTAAATCAGCCTCGTCTGAAACCTTCGCCTTCGGGTAACTGGGTTTCAGATGGCTTACAAAACTCAGTCTTTTTAAAGAACACTGGTCTTTCAGCTGAAGTCAAACTTCAGTAAGACTTGTTCTCCAAAGACATGAGTCCATGGACAATTCTGGGATATTGCCTTAACTGAGCCTTGTATCCCAGAGAGCCATTATCCGAAACATTGCCTTAAGTTGGCCCTGTGTTTCGGGTATCCATTTTTCAAAGATAGACAGAAAATCAAGGATAACAGCCTTTTTAAATCAGCCTCGTCTGAAACCTTCGCCTTCGGGTAACTGGGTTTCAGATGGCTTACAAAACTCAGTCTTTTTAAAGAACACTGGTCTTTCAGCTGAAATCAAACATCAGTAAGACCTGTTCTCCAAAGACATGAGTCCATGGACAATCCTGGGATATTGCCTTAACTGAGCCTTGTATCCCAGAGAGCCATTATCCGAAACATTGCCTTAAGTTGGCCCTGTGTTTCGGATATACGTCTTCTTTAAGAACGCTGGTCTTTCAGCTGAAGTCAAATTTCAGTAAGACTTGTTCTAAAGAGGTTAGTCCCAGAAAGCTAATATCCCAAGCATTGCCTTCAGTTGGCCCTGTGTTTCGGATATCCAACTTTCAGACAATCTTCAGTAAGACTTGTATCCCAGAAGCATTGCCTTCAGTTGGCCCTGTGTTTCGGATATCCAACTTTCAGACAATCTTCAGTAAGACTTGTATCCCAGAAGCATTGCCTTCAGTTGGCCCTGTGTTTCGGATATCCAACTTTCAGACAGTCAATCTTCAGTAAGACTTGTATCCCAGAAGCATTGCCTTAAGTTGGCCCTGTGTTTCGGATATCTATTTTGAAGAAGTTCAGAAATTGCTTATTCAACTAAAGTCATACTTCAATTTCTGTGGGGGCAAGAAGCACGCAGTGCAGCTATGTTCGGCAGAGTTGAAGAAAAGAAACAGTAAAGCATTCAAAAATAAAGCAACTGAAGAAAAAAAAAATTGAGCTACAAGTTCAATAATTCAGTATCGGCAGCCGCCCACAAGCGGAAAATAACAGCTGCCGAAATACGTACATAAGCAAAAAAATAAAACTGCTGTACGACAAGGCAAGCTGAAGCAAAAAACAAGGCAAAAAACTCAGAAAGCGGCAAGTCTAAAGTTAAGCACATGATGAACCGCAAGATTCTGAAGACGACTGCCCGAGTTCCTATGCTTCAGCCGGGGGATCAGACTGATCAGCGTTGAGTCCCATGGTGGCCTCAGCCCCAGCAGCCGAAGAGGCGGGCTTTGCATTTTGCCGAGCCTCCCTTTCCCTCTGCTCAGCTTCCAACTCCAGTCTTTCAGCTTCCTCTTCGGCTTCCTCAGCCTTAAGAATTTCAGCTTCAGCTGGAGTTGCATACTTCATGTGAGGGTCTTCGGGATTCTGGACCCACTCAGCACATTTAGACCAGTCCAGCTTCGGCTCAGCATGAAGGCAGAGTCTTCGGCATACTCGGAATCCGTTTCTGAAACCCATCTCATATTCCTCTTGGGTGTAAACACGGACTTTGAGTAAAGCCTCAGCATCAGCCAGCTTCTTCTGGGTCTCCTCCAAGTCTTCCTTGGATTTCTTCAGCTGTTCAGCGACTTTGGAGGAGGAACCCTTCAGCTCATTCAGCTCTTGCTGAATTTGGAAAGCCTTTGTCTGAGCTTGGGCCACTTCAACTTTCTGGATCAGCAGTTGATCCTCAGCCTCTTGGAATTTAGCTCTTTGAGCTTCAGCAGCAGCAGCAGCCTCTGAGAGTTGGACGTCTTTGGCCAAGAGCAACTCTTCAGCAGCCATTCGGCTGGCTTCAAGAGCCTCTAGACGCTGCTGCACTTCAGCTTGTGCAGCAGTTCCTTCTTGAATTCGGCTCTCAATAGCAGCCTTGAATTTGGAGACGTCCACTCCCATATGCTCCTGGAGGAATTTTTCCCCTTCCATCAGTGGGGGAAAAACCTCCATCTCCATAGCATCGCAGAAGGTTTTCAGAGCTTCGGCAGCTTTTTTACCGTACTCCTCAACCTCCTGCTGCTTCTCTTCAGCTGCTGCTTGCTTCAGCTTAGCAAGCTTAACTTCCTCTTCAGCCACCTTCCTTTCGTGCACAGCAGCGTCTACCCTATCTTGTAGGGTATCAATCAGCTCTACAGTGAGAGTCTGATTGTGCACGAACTGAAAACAGGAAGACAAAAAAAAATAAGTAATAAGAAAAAAAAAATAGAGCTGAATTTCGGAGGAAATGAAGGAAAATTACCTGCATCATCAGCAGTTGGTTAGACCTGGCTGGGTCAGGAACTGATCTACTGGATTCGCCCATCCCAGCAGTGGCCTTCAGCGACCAGATCCTTGCCCTGTCTACTTCGGACATGCCAGCAAAATTGCCGAAGTAGGCTGCAGCTCCTTCTCGGTTTTGACCCCATATGAGGTCCCAGATGTGATTTGGGATTGGAATTCGGGGGGCCGAGAAACCCATTTCTCCAGAATGCAGAGTCTGGAAAGAAGGGAAGGACGACGATGGAGCTTGATTAGCTTTGGTTGTCTCAGCATCGTCCTTCTCAGAGGAGTCAAGTACTATGACCTCCTCTTCTTCAGGGGTGAGGACGAAAGCCTCAACCTCTCTTGCGATATCTGCCGTGAAGCCTTCAGCACTTGACATCACGGCATCTTTATTTCCGTGCTCAGCAGCACTTTCCTTGATTTCTTCTTGGACCCCTCCCTTAGGTTCGGGAGTCCTCTGATCCACCTCCATCTCAGGAGGTGGCGGAGGGGTCTTTTGAGGAGATTGGGGTGTTGGCTGGGGAACCCTCGGCGATCCATTGCCTTCCTCAGGTTCCCTTATTGCGACGCCGATGGTCATCGGCCTCTGCTGAAAGTCATGAGGGCCGATGATGGCCATCCTTCGGCGCCTTTTCAGAAGGGGCTGCTCGTCCATATCTGAGTCTGAAGACTCTTGTATTTGATCTTCGGGACGAACAGGAGCTTTGCCTTCTCTGTGTCTGTTACTCTCTTCAGACTGTAACAGACAGGGGGGAAGAAGAGTGTGAGTAAAAAAAAAAAAAAAAAAAAAAAAAAGAAGAAGAAAAGAAAAAAGTTGTCTGAAAGCTCACCGAGGTTTTCAGCAAAGCCTCGTCTTCTTCAGCTGCTCTAGCTGCAGCTTCGGCTTCAGCAGCTCTGGAGGACCCTTCTCCTCCTTCACAAGCCTCAAGTACTCGTGCAACCTCTTCGGCTGTGCGGGCAGCTTCAGCTTCCTCGTTCAGCAGCTGAAACCAAGGGTCTCTCTTCTTCCACCAAGGCTTCTGCCTCTGATACAGAGCAACAGCCTCAATTTGGAAGTGGGAAGAGTCCAGATGAACTTCCCTATGCCTCGGCTCAGTGATAGACGGGGCCCGTTCAGTTACAACTCGCTCTCGGTTAACACCAAGACGAGCGTAGTTAATACCAACGTTGGTCTCGTCCCGCTCTGAAAAAAGGAAAGGGAAAAAGTTTAGCTCAGATATGTTGGCACAGCATAAAAAAGCAAAGCGAGAGAAGAAAAAGAGGTAGTTAAAAGCCTCGGCCCCAGCCGAAGAAGCTTACCATCCTTAAACTTTCGGCTGAGGCCAACAGCTGCTAGCATATTCTCTTGGAAAACGTAATGCGTATCGGGGAGCCAAGTCTCCGGGATATGCTGCATTCGACCACTCCCCCCCGGGTTCGGCAGCTTGCCGAAGATATGTTGCTGATCCAGGTTCGGATCCGCCCCGTTATCTGCGGGGGGACCTAGACTTCCCATTTCGGGATCAGGCTCAGCTAAGTACCGGGGAGCGCTGAAGACACAAGGGTGGCCCGGATCTATGGGTGCCCTAACCCAAATCCATTGACCTCTCCAGTCCTTGTCTGAAGAGTCATTTGGCCACATGGTCAAGTATTGGGGCCGGGACTCAATCCGATACCACCCAGAACCATGGCTTCCGTGCCCACTCTGAATATTTGGCACTAGCCGATGGAGCTTTCTGAAGCAGTGCAGGTTCGGCACGTATTTGAAGAACTTGCAGACCCATAAGTATGTCATCACCCTTCGGATGCTGGTGGGGGTTAGCTGACATAGGGAAATGTTGTAATGGATCAGCAAGTCTCGGACGAAAACGTCCAAAGGGAACCTCAGCCCATACTGAAGCTGTCTCGTGTACACCCCCACATACCCCGGGGGTGGACGATGGATTCTATCGGATGCTGAGGGCATTCGGCACCAATATCCATCAGCTTCAAAAATGCCGTAGTGCAACTCAATTTGCTCAGCAAATCGATATTGATCGGCGTTCTCTACCCACCATGAGTAGGGGCGGTTCTTTATCATGGCCGAAGCGACTTCGGCATTCTCCCACTCTGAAAACCCAGGGAGGATATCCCAAAGGACAGCGGGAATTTCATCATCCCGTCCAGAAGCACTCGGCTCATCCGTTCTTTGAGGAGGAGCCGAGGAAAGGGGAGTCGCCCTAATCCCATCAGCAGGGTCAGACTCCGGCCTTCGACCATTCCAGGTCCCAATCCTATTCCTAGGATCGGGAATCGGCCTTGCTCTTCTTGGAGCACGGGCTCTACCTCTAACTCCTCTTGCCATGGACTATTTCGAAGAGAAAAGTCGAAAGAAAAGGGGAAGGAGTTCGAATTCGAAGAAAAAATAAACTGAAATCAAAGGAATTTACCTTAATCTGAAGCGAAATTTGCCGATTTACGAGTTCGTAGTGGCAAGTCTCAGTTTCTAAGCTCAATGCTCGGGGGAATTTGCGAAGTTTTGATACGGATTCTTGGATTCTCTCTCGAAGAATTCTGGGTTTGTGTTGGTGAATCAGTGAGGAGAATGACGCGCCTCTGTTTATATCTCCAGGTACGGGATACGAAGAGTCTGTGCTTTAATTTCTCTTAAGTACCCACTAAGTAACCATTAAACACATGTCTTGTGATTAAACCGCCCATTATCCGTCCAACTTCCGCAAATCATTAACCGTTGTTATCTCATTAATTACGGTTTAAATTCAAATTTTTGGATCAATTAAATCATTTACTTCCCTCCTTTTCTGAGTTAAATCAAACCCGACCCGTCATTCTTCCAAATCGGGTCTGGGGGGCAAGTTGTTTGGGTCCAATTTAGTCAAAATTGGGCCGGAGCATTAAATGATCCAATTAAAAGCCCAAGGTCAAGGTTCAACTCTCCAATTGCTCAAAAGTCAAAAGTCAGCCCACAAAGTAAGCCAATTGGGCAAAAGCCCAACCTCTCCAAATATGATGAGGTATAAAAGCCCTCATATTAACACATTCAAGGGGACATCTCATAACATCATATACACTATCAGACACAACAACACATGCATCATCACTTGCATTATCTCATACACCGATTATTGCAGCTCATATGCTCATTCTTGCATTGAGAAATACTCCACAAAAGCCTCAAGCTACAAACTCTCTTGCATAGTGTCTTCCTTTTTACACATTGTACTGACTTTAGCATCGGAGGGGCCTTCCTCGGAAACACCCCCGAGGCTAGTTTACGTGTGTTAACTGTGCAGGAAACCTTCGGCCCAACACAGCTTGGATCGAATCCAGTCTTCTCCATTTTAGTGGACCTTCGGCAAGGTCCCATTGTTTTCAACCGAAACACTAATTACTCTGATTATTAGTACTAATTAATACATAAAAGCTACACAAATTTCTTTCTAATTACCTCTCCCATTACTATTTCCTCCTTTATAACTTCCCTTCCCTCCACCCCCAGCCGGTTGTTGCTGCCTCACGCTCCCGCTAAAATTCGCCGACAAATCGGAGTAAATCGAGGCGACTTTTGTAATATTCCCGTTCAATTCTTGTATGATCGCCACATTCTTTTTCATATTGTCCGGGAGCCGGGACTGGTGGTTCTCGTTCGCCTGCTGGATCAACATCCTATTCCGATCCAGCACCGTCTGCACCTCGCTAAAGCTCTCGGCGAAGGCGTTCCACGCTTGTGGACCTCCGCAACCGTCGCCGGAGAACTCGTCCATGTTGTTGTTGGTGGCGGTTCTACGGCGACGGTTGCCGGCGCCGCCGGCAGACACCATGTTCTGCCGACGATCGCCGTCTTCCATACCCGATTCGACTCCCGAGTAAGACATCATAGTCAAACTTTTAATCTCTCACTTCTTCTTTAAGAAAGCTATGTGGAGGAGCTTTGATTTGAAGCAAGGGAAAGGGTAGAGGAAGGTATTTATAGAGCCGTAGAAATGTGCGTTATATAAATGAGGCGCGTGGGAAAAAGGTGTTTAATGGGGTCAAATTGGAAGTTGCACGCGCTTAAAGTGAGAGTAGGGAAGTTTGAGGTGAAATATCTAAGGGTGGAGATATTTTTTGGCAGGAAAAAGTGCAAAAAGAGCAAAAGCGATTCTGCCACGTAAGATTGAGAATCGGGTTATGTTGAGACGTCGTTTTGTTCACGAGAGTCTTCTAGGAATCTAAGGTGAAAAAAATCTTTGCTTGAATTTGAGTGTAGAAAAAATGTAAAAGTGTCCCTTGAAGCACTTCAATCGACATTGTAGAATTTTTCCATGGATGATTTCAACTATTTTATGTCTAAGTCTTTAGAGTTTGTATTTGTTAACATAATAAATTACATTTGAGGTGATAATTGACGATGATAATTATTTATCTATGATAATTAACATTTGAGTTAGTTGACTTTGTAAAATGTTATTAGCTAGCATTTGTTATTATTGTTATTTGAAAACGAAATAACGTACAAGACTTCAAGGACATACGGAGTGTGAAATTCTATGTACTTCGTATGATTTTATTATTTTTTTTAAATCTTTTTTTACAGGTTTATATATGATTGATTATACGTAGTAATAGCTAAAAATATTAATCGAAAAATTATACCAGGGCTTGTGTTAGTGGTTTTATATAGTCATTACTCATTAGTGTGGAGTTACGATTTAAAGTAGGAATGTTTACCTTAAGATTTTTTATATAGAGTCTATAGACAAAAAATATCTACACCTTGTTACTTAGTAATGCAAAAGGTTTACACTATTACGTTATACCGTGGAGCAAAGATATTTTTGCAGAATCAAAAAAGTGCAAAAGAGCAACACATTTATACCATGGCAACAAGCCAACAACCATAAAAAGTTTATTTCTATGAGCATCCCCTAATATTATATACGGCTTGTCCTTTATTTATCCCACGAGTCTTTCACACTTTTCACTTTATCTTTCTAGTTGACACAAAACTCCATCTCTTTAATTAAAATTTTTTGTAATTACAAAAAAATCAATAATATTCTCATCTAATACAAAGTATAATATATGCAAATATTTTTTCTAACACTTGAAAGTTGTACAATAGTATGTCGTATCACACAGTGGTGGATGCATGTACTTCCATTTGAACATGAATTTTTTCCCCAATAATATTGCTTATGTTTGTATCAAATAACCCCATTAAAATTTATCAAACGCATTTGATTCCGTTAAATTTTTTATAGGATTTGCCACTGGTATCATAAGTTTAATACGGAGTATTATACTTCATGCTATAAATTAATACATAAGATAATCATTGACATGACTTCCTTGCTTTAATTGACATTTTCTGCACCCCAATAAAATGCATGGAGTAATTAAAGTGCAAGCTGTTTAAATTTGTTTTTTTAAAGTTTATACTATTAATTAAACCAACAAAGCTGGAATAGCTCAGTTGGTTAGAGCGTGTGGCTGTTAACCACAAGGTCGGAGGTTCAACCCCTCCTTCTAGCGTTTTTTGTGTGTTTTTTTTTTAAAACCCAGGCTATCCTCTTTGCGACGAAATGTTGATTATATTACTTCTTTCAAAAAATAAATGTTGATTATATTACATGCAATTATCTGGAATGATAATTCTATTAAAAGGAAATGGGATGATGTTTTATTTTTATTAGCTAAATCATACTTTAAAAACATAATACAAATTATACATTTCATATGTTCCTAGCTTCGTAACCTTATTTATCAAAATTACGATCTTAACAACTCAAAAGAATTCGCATAATGATGTAATTGTCTTAAAGAGATAAGTCATATTATGTATTGTATTGCAGATTACATAAACGCTAATTTCACTTAGAAGTAAACAAAACTTACACAATAGCCTTGAGAAAATTTCAAAGGATAAATTGAGAATGATGCAACTCTCAAAATGTGCCACGTTTTGTCAAAAAAAAAAAAAAATGTGCCACGTATCTCAAAAGTGAGTAATTTTTATATGTGCCAGGTAACTCAAAAGTGAGTAATTGTGTTATTTTATTATATATTGTCATATTATCTTAGCAATGCTACTATCTTAGAGCTGTCAAAAGTTGATCTGACCCGAAATACCGACTCAAATCCGATTATTAACCGAACCATCTGACCCGAAAAAATGGTGACCCAAACCCGACCTGAAACCAACCCTAGACCCGAGTTGACCCGATTTTGTGAGACTCGAACCCGAACATGAACTGACCTGGAGATGACCCTACCCGAATGTAACCCGTAAATTATTGACCTGAATCGAACCCGACTAGAACCGAAATTGACCCAAACCCGTTTTAACCAGTCAAAACCCGAATTTAACCCGACTTGTTACTAACCTGACTTGAATTCAACCCGACCCGAATGTAACCCAACCTGTTACAAACCCGGCCCGAAATAAACTCGACTTGTTATTAACCTCACCCAAATTCAACCTGACTTGTTATTGAACTGACCTGAATTTTACCAAACCTATTACAAACCTGCCCAAAAATTCAACCCGATCGGTTACTAACACGACTCGAAATCAACACGACTTGTTATTGACTCGACCTAAATTCAACCAAATTGTTCTTGACCCGTTTTCAAATCACCTTAAATGCAATTTAGACCACCTTATCATTATTGTTTAAAGCATTTTGTCTAGGGAGACCAAGTCGGTCCAGGCCAGCAAAAGAAAGAAGCATCATCCTCAAATTTAAGACTTAAATTTAGACCACCTTAACATTATTGATTAAAGCATTTTGTTGTATGGTCAAAGGAGATAATTATCTTCCTAAATTATAGGCTATAGTTCCCTAGTATATTGCCATATATATTATAGTCAAAGGAAATAATTAGTTTGATAAAAATGATAATTATCTATTTATAGTTAGTTGAACCTGAATATGACATGACTTGGAAATGACCCGACTTGATTGTAACCTGCAAATTATTGACTTGAACAGAACCCGACTTGAATCCGAGAATGACCCGACTTGGAAATAACCTAACCTGATTATAACCCACAAATTATTGGATTGAACCGAACCCGACTTGAGCCCGAGAATGACCTGACTTGAAAAAGACCCGACCTGATTATAACCCGCAAATTATTGACTTAAACCGAACCCGACTCAAACCTGAGAATGACCCGACCTGATTCTAACCAGCAAATTATTAACTTGAACCGAACCCGACTCGAACCCGATAATTACCCTAACCCGTTTTAATGCATGAAAACCCGAATTAAACCCGACTTATTGTTCACCCGACCTGTTATTAACCCGACCTAAACCCAACCCAAACCCGATAAGAAGTATGACCTGACGTGACCGACTCAAGCATGACCCAACCCAAACCCGACTCGCATGAGTTATTGAATTACTCCGAATTTACCAGACTCGCTCTTACCGACCCAAACCCGACCCGTTTACCCGAATTGATAGCTCTACTTGAAACCTCTAAATTTTTTCAAAAAATGTGGATATTAGCCTTCAATTTGGAATTTTTTTGACTTTTTTTCACCCGAAAATAAAAATTGCTGAAATATATATCATGTTCCCTAATACCCTCTAGGAGTCCAATTAGCTAGGTGTATCCAATTTGCCTTTAAACGACCAATTTACCAGTTTACAACTTGCACTGATTTCATTAAATCAAGACTAAGCTACCACGAACATTTATAACAACATATATGGTTCCAAACGGCATTATATGACCTCGAGATGTATCCCCTAAAATCTCAATGCTTTTCGGCACCAGGCACCGAATCGAAATTTCTCAAAAAAGTGGATATTAGCCTTTAATTTTGGAATTTTTTGACTTTTTTTCGGCCGGATATAAAAATTGCCGAAATGTTTACCATGGTCCCTAATACCCTCCGGGAGTCCAATTAGGTGAGTGGAATCATCCAATTTGCCTTTAAACGACCAATTTATCAGTTCACAGCTTGCACCGATTTCATTAATTCAAGCCTACCACGAACATTAAAGACAACAAATAATGATCATATATGGTTCCAAACGACATTATATGACCCTGAGATGTACTCCCTAAAATTACAAAACTTTTCCTCAGCGGGCCTCGAAGACTCCAAAAATTCTCAAACAGCGAGGATATAGCCTTCAATTTTGGAATTTTTAGACTTTATTTCGTCCGAAAATAAAAATTGCCGAAATGTTTACCATGGTCTCTAAAACACTCCAGGAGTCCAATTGGGTGGGTGAAACCATCAAATTCACTTTTAAACGGCCAATTTACCGATTTACATATTGCGCTGATTTCATGAACTCAAGCCTATACCACAAACATTTATGACAACATATAATGATCATATATTGTTCCAAACAACATAATATGAACCCGAGATGTATCCCCTAAAATCTAAAGGCTTTTCGACACCAGGCTCCGATACCTCCAAAATTTCTCAAAAAGCGTGGATATTAGACTTCAATTTTGGAATTTTTTTTTTTTACTTTTTTTCGTCTGGAAATAAAAATTGACGAAATGTTTACCATAGTCCCTAATATCCTTTGGGGGCCCAATTAGGTGGGTGGAACCATCCTATTTGCCTTTAAACGGCCAATTTACCGGTTTACAAGTTGCACCGATTTAATTACCTCAAGCCTAATAAGAACATTTATGACAACATATAATGATCATGTATGGTTCCAAATGGCATTATATGACCTCGAGATGTATCCCCTAAAATCTCAAGGCTTTTCGACAACAGGACCCGAAACCTCTAAAAATTCTCATAAACCATGGATATTAGCCTTCAAATTTTGAATTTTTTTGACTTTTTTCTGCCCGAAAATAAAAATTGTCGAAAATTTTACCATGGTTCTTAATACCCTCAGAAATTCCAATTGGGTAGGTGGAATCATCCAATTTGCCTTTAAACGACCAATTTACCGGTTTACAACTTGCACCGATTTCATTAACTCAAGCCTACCACGAACATTTATGACAACATATAATGATCATTTATGATTCCAAACGACATTATATGACCTCGAGATGTATCCCCTAAAATCTTATTTCTTTTTGACACCGAGCCCCAAAACCTTCGAAATTTTTCAAAAAGCATGGATATTAAGCCTTCTATTTTGGAATTTTTTGACTCTTTTTTTTCGCACGGAAATAAAAATTGCAAAAATGTTTACCATGGTCCCTAATATCTCTAGGGAGTCCAATTGGGTGGGTGAAACCATCCAATTTGCCTTTAAACGACCAATTTATCGATTTACAACTTGCATTGATTTCATTAACTCAAGCCTACCACGAACATTTATTACAACAAATTATGATCATATATGGTTCCAAACGACAATATATGACTCCGAGAAGTATTCCCTAGAATTTCAAGACTTTTAAACACCGGGCCCCGAAAACTCTAAAATTTCTCAAAAACCGTGGATATTAGCCTTCAATTTTTGAATTTTTTGACTTTTTTTTCGGCAACAAATAAAAATTGTCGAAATGTTAACCATGGTCTCGAATATCCTCCGGGAATCCCATTGGGTGGGTGGAACCATCCAATTTGACTTAAAACGGAAAATTTATCGGTTTACAACTTGCACCGATTTCATTAATTCAAGCCTACCACGAACATTTATGACAACAAATAATGATAATATATGGTTCCAAACGGCATTATATGACCCCGATATGTATTCCCTAGAATTTCAAGATTTTTCGACACTAAGCTCCGAAACCTTCATAATTTCGCAAAAATGCGTGCATATTAGTCTTCAATTTTGGAATTTTTTGACTTTTTTTTCGCTTGGAAATAAAGATTGCCAAAATGTTTACCATGGTCCATAATACCCTTTGGGAGTCCAATTGGGTGAGTGGAACCATCCAATTTGCCTTTAAACGTCAAATTTACCGGTTTACAACTTCATCGATTTCATTAACTCAAACCTACCACGAACATTTATGACAACATATAATGATCATATATGATTCCAAACGGAATTATATGACCCCGATATGTATCCCCTAAAATCTCAAGACTTTTCGACACCATACCTTGAAACCTCCAAAATTTCTCAAAAAGAGTGGATATTAACCTTCAATTTTGGAATTTTTTGAATTTTTTTCGCCCGAAAATAAAAATTGCCGAAATGTTTACCATTGTCCATAATACCCTCCGGTAGTCCAATTGGGTGGGTGGAACCGTCCAATTTTCCTTTAAACGACCAATTTACCAGTTTATACCTTGCACCGATGTCATTAACTTAAGCCTACCACGAACATTTATGAAAACAAATAATTATCATATATGGTTCCAAACGACATTATATGCATGCCTTAAAATCTCAAGTATTTTTGACACCAGGTTTCGAAACCTTCAAAATTTCTAAAAAACGTGGATATTAGCCTTCAATTTTGGAATTTCTTGACTTTTTTTGCCATAAGATAAAAATTGCCGAAATGTATACCATGGTCCTTAATACCCTCCGAGAGTATAATTGGTTGGGTGGAACCATCCAATTTTTTTTTAAACGGCGAATTTACCAGTTTACAACTTGCACCGATTTCATTAACTCAAGCCTACCACGAGCATTTATGACAACATATAATGATAATTTATGGTTCCAAATGGCATTATATGACCCCGAGATGTATCCCCTAAAATCTCATTTCTTTTCGACACCAAGCCTCAAACCTTCAAAAATTTTCAAAAAGCATGAATATGAGCCTTCAATTTTGGAATTTTTTTGACTCTTTTTTGCATAGAAATAAAAATTGCCAAAATGTTTACCATGGTCCCTAATACCTCCAAGGAATCCTATTGGGTGGGTGGAACCATCCAATTTGCCTTTAATTGGACAATTTACCTGTTTACAACTTGCACCGATTTCATTAACTCTTAAGCCTACCACGAACATTTATGACAACAAATAATGATCATATATGGTTCCAAACGACATTATATGACTCCGAGATGTATTCCTTAGAATTTCAAGACTCTTAAACACTGGACCCTGAAGAGTCCAAAATTTCTCAAAAACCGTGGATATTAGCCTTCAATTTTTGAATTTTTTGACTATTTTTTTCGCCCAGAAATAATAATTGCCGAAATGTTTACCATGGTCCCTAATATCCTCCGGGAGTCCAATTTGGTAGGTGGAATCATCCGATTTGCCTTTAAACGACCAATTTGTCGATTTACAACTCTCACTAATTTCATTAATTCAAACCTACCACGAACATTTATGACAACATATAATGATCATATATGATTCCAAATGGCATTATATGACCCCGATATGTATCCCCTAAAATATCAAGGCTTTTCGACAACGGGCCTCGAAACCTTTAATTTTGGATTTTTTTGACTTTTTTTGCCCAGAAATAAAAATTGCCGAAATGTTAACCATGGCCTCGAATACCTTTCGGTAGGGCTAAGAAAAACTACCCAAAAAATCAAAAACCCGAAAAACCGATCTGTAACCGTTCCGAAAATTAGGGTACCTGATCCGATAATCATAACGTTTCGGGTACCCGTTTTGATAATTTGTTATTATATTGGGTATGGTTATTGGGTATCATTTTGAAATTAATGGTTACTCGATCCGTTCTGATAAGATTTTTTTTTTTGCTTTTTCCCCCTATTTTAATCTATTTTTTTTTGCAATCTAAACTCTTACTCTCTCCGTCCCTAAATTACATTTCTCTTTGGAAATTTACACGGGAATTAAGGAGGAAAGAATAAGACAAATAACAATAATTAGATAATGCAATAGGAAGTACAAAGATAGATTAGTTATTACTCATGACATGTCATCAATCATTTGCAAAAAAAAAAGGACCAATCCCATGCTCCTAATTGAAAATTTATAATCAATCATATTCATTGTAATTTGGCACAAGGATTATGAGTGAGATTAGGTAAGGATAAGTGAGAAAGCATTAAATATAAAACAGAAAAAGAGAGTTGATTTACTAAAAAAAACTTACCAAAAATAGAAAGGAGGAATGTAATTTTGGAATACCAAAAATAGAAAGGAGGAATGTAATTTAGGGACGGAGGAAGTACTTTATTTCATAATTAATTTATAACATCAATTTATTAGTAATATTATTAATAATTTGGTCAAAATCGTATGATTTTGTTGTTAATTAGTTGTAAATTATATCATAATAACTACATAATTAAGTTTATTTATCATTATTGGATATCTTATTAACCGATCCGAAAATCCGGGTACCCGGAGAATTTATCGGTTCGTGTTATGGATATCACTTTTAGAGATTTTGGTTGTTGGGTACTCGAACCGTTAGTACTAACGGTATGGGTACCCGTCCCATGCTTGAATCCGAGAATGATCCGACTTGGAAATAACCCAACTTGATTATAAGCCGCAAATTATTGACTTGAATCGAAACCGAATTGAAGCCGAGAATGACCTGACCTGATTATAATCCGCAAATTATTAACTTGAACAAAACCTGACTCAAACCCGAGAATGACTCGACCTGATTCTAACTTGCAAATTATTGACTTGAACCGAACCCGACTCGAACCCGAGAATTACCCTAACCCGTTTTAACGTGTGAAAAACCGAATTAAACCCGTCCTTTATTTTGTTCACCCGACCTGTTATTATCCCGACATAAACCCGATAAGAAGTATGGTCCGACCTGACCTAACCTGACCCGACTCAAGCATGACCCAACCCAAACTCGACCCACATAGATTATGGAATTAATCCGAATTAACCCGACCCACTCTTACCCGAATTGACAACTCTACTACTTACACGTCTTTGTACATACATATTTTTTTGATTATTTTTGATCACCACAAACCGACTAGATAGACAGTGAGAGATATTGGGTTCGATTCTCACCCTCGCCCTTGTGGCTGTCTAACCACCAAAAAAAAACTGGCTAGTTAGCTAATCCAACGGAATTGTCAAATAAATGACGTTATTTTGAGACGGGAGGAACAAATGAGTACTGTACTAAATAAATAACTCAAATAGGACCAAAACACCCTCACTAAAATGATTTTGCCGTTTTTCACTTTTGCTGGGTTTATTTAAGCGCGCACACAACGATTGAAAGAGGAAACTACGCATACAAATTTTGGCGCCTTGAGTCGTTAGCTTTTCATACCTCCGTCGAGTTTTCGACTTTCATTTCATTTGCCAGCTGCTGCGCTACTCATAGCATCAGGTGATTCTCTCTCCTCTCAATCTCTCTTTCTCTTTGAATTTGGTGATATGTTTCAGTAATTCAACACATCTTTCAACTATTTTTTCAAATTACAGGTTTGAATTACTTTAAATTATTGAATTCTATTTTGATAATTTGCTAATTTCAGATTTCGGCATAAGATCGGCGTAATTCTGTTGAATATTACGGAACATATCGATTTTTATTGCGAAAAACCCTAAATTGAACCACATTTTGTAAATTAGACTCAATCGATGTTAGTCGCTATAATTCATGATCAGTACTTAAAATTATGGTTGATTTTCTGTTTTTGGTTGATTTTCTAGGGTTTAAGTTCGCGAAATAATGGAATCGTACAACCTTAGGTCAGTGTTGGAGTTGCCTGCTCCTTTCAGATCAACCTTCAATTTCAGGTACTATGCTTAATCTTAATGTATCTTACTTTTCCTGCGCAATTGATTTTTAGTTACGTCTAACATGTTGGTTTTCGTACCTTGATTTTGATTTTTGCTTCATTTCCACGCTAATTTAGGTTAAACACTTAGAAATTGGCAGAATTATGATTATTATTTCGCGATTAATTTATGATTAATTTTTTGTGAATCATACTTTTTTGGATTGTCTTTGATATATGAATTGAGGATGAACTTTCGAAATTTCAAAATTATGATATATTTTCATCTTGCTATTTTGATCATCGTCATCTTCATCGTTATATTGATGATTGGATATGGAATAGTATTTTTGTTCTCCTTGCATTAATTGGTTCTGATTTGTTGTTTTTTATGAATTGCCGCTTTGATTCATACATGTCAATCCTCTATAGTTTGGTTTTTAATTTTATAGATAGTAGTTCATGTGTCTTTTGCTTATTGGTTTTATTTGTTGCCTTGAGGCTCATTTTTTTAAATGAACTGTACACTTTTTTTTAAAAAAAAAAAAAATGTTTATATGACTACATTTTCTGTGCTAATGTATCCCATTTTGTCTTTTCATTATAGCCGTATGCCCGTATGGATATCTTTCCATATGTGACGAAATCCTTCTGTCTTACAAGAACTACTTATGAGTGTTTATTTTGGTGCGTTAAGTTTATTATTGGCTTATTGTAACTGCACTGAGATTCTGCATCTCTGTATGGTGGTAGATATTTCAATTCTCTACAGAGTGAATGCTTTCCTTCCTGTTTCCTCTCCGATGTAAATATGGTCGTTTCTGCACCAACTGGAAGCGGTAAAACAGTGCTATTTGAGCTGTGCATTTTAAGGCTCCTCTCAAAGTTTCTTTCAGCAGACGGGAGATTCATCCACGTGAAGGGCACCCTGAAAACGGTAACCTTTCAATGGCTGGTTTTCCTTTGGTTGATCTGTAATTGTTTGTACCTTGTATTACGCTTCCTGAATTTTTTTCAAGTTAATATGAAACACTTGAGACTTTCTTCCCATTTGTGACATGAACGTCTTGGGTGGGTAAAACTTCCTTAATATCTAAGCTGAACCGATATAGTCAATTTAATCCTCTAATCTGCAGCGAATTGTGGAGGTTGGGTGGATGCTTCTGCTTTTTTTAATTGAGTACTGGAATATTACTCCCTGAATGGTTTTTCTTCTATCACTACCTATAAGCATCAAATACTTTCATTAATCATCATTACACTGGAGTACTGCATGACCCTATGTTCACGATAGAATTAAGATCAGTGCATCCTTCATTTTTTTTATTTTAATCCATATCAGTTATGATAGTATTATTGCTTCTTGACAGATCTATATAGCACCTTCCAAGGCTTTGGTACAAGAGAAGCTTAGGGATTGGGATCGGAAGCTAGGTGCTTGGGGCATAAGTTGCCTTGAGATGACTGGGGACAATGATTCGTACAATACAAAGAATATTCAAGAAGCAGACATAATTCTAACAACTCCTGAGGTACACATGATATATTCCTAGACTCCTATTATCCCAGGGTATATTTTCATAAGATGTAATAAGTGATAGTTTGCACCCGTCTTTCACAGAAATTTGATGCTGTGACTCGCTATAAAATAAAAGATGGTGGCTTGAGTTTTTTCAGTGACATAGGACTTCTGTTCATCGATGAAGTTCACCTATTAAACGATCCACGTGGTGCTGCTTTGGAAGCAATAGTGAGCAGGATTAAAATGCTTTCTTGCAGACCTGAAATGAAATCAAGCCCCCTGGCTCATGTACGATTTATAGCTGTTTCAGCTACAATTCCAAATCTGGAGGACCTAGGTACACTTTAATTGAACATTTCTTGTTTGTTAGAACTTGGTTGTATATAATTTGATGATGGATAATGATCCTCTCTGCAGCGGAGTGGCTAGTGGTTCCTCCTCAAGGAATGAAAAGGTGTTTCATGATCTCCTATCACCCAATTTGACTGGTGATATTTGGTTCAAATTTTAAACAATTACATATCTCATTTGTTTTATGCTATTCTGCAGGTTTGGTGAAGAAATGAGACCTGTAAAACTGACTACCAAAGTTCTTGGTATTTGCAAAATTTTGTACCTGATATTCTAGCTCATAACTTGACTGGGAATTAAAAAAAAAATTGCAAATTCTTGTTTTATTTTGCTCAAATATCACGTTAATGATAATGGAAGAGTTTCTCTGCATGATAGATCAATGTTTAGGCTATCTACCTGTTACTTTATTTATCATACAAGTTTTCCATTCATGGCTTTCTTCTATCATTAGTTTTTTGTTTTGTTTTGTTTGTTGTTTGTTTTTTTCCCCCCCATTATTATAAATTTGATGTCCTGCTTCTTATTTCATCTATCAATGTCTTTTATAGGGTATGCAGCAGCCAAAAATGATTTTCTCTTCGAAAAGGCATGAGTCTTAATCTGACTAAAAGCAAACTGATTATTTAACCAGATACACTGTTCTATTGCTTTGTTCAAAGAGTAATTTTCTTTGGCATGCTAGTTAGAAGCTATGGGAGGTTATCTGACTTTCCTCTTTATGTTGCTGTCATTGCTGATTTTTACTTTGCCCTCTTCCAGCGCCTCCAAAACTACATCTTTGGTAAGTTTAAGCCATATAGCTTAGAGTCAGAGTTAACTAATTTTAATAGTTTTTTCTACTTCAAACTCATTAGAATGTTAATTTTTTTTGCAGATATTTTGATGCAGTATTCTAGAGGAAAATCTGCTTTAGTTTTCTGTTCGACCAGAAAGGGAGCACAAGAAGCAGCACAGAAGATCTCTCAGACTGCCATGACCCTTGGGTATTCAAATCCATTCATCAAGACAAATGAGCAACTAGAGAGATTGCGAGAAGCTTCATTGTCATGCAGTGATAAACAGCTGCAATCATACATTCCCTATGGTGGTATAAATTTGACCTAATCGGAAACCATTTTAAACATATTTAGTCTCAATGTTTGGTTATGCTGGACATCATTTTTGTTCACAAGCCTATTGGATTCTTACAGTTGGTTATCACAATGGTGGTCTTTGCATGAAGGATCGAAACATTGTAGAGAATCTTTTCCTTAATAGTGATATTCAAGTTCTTTGCACAACAAACACGCTAGCACATGGAATCAACCTACCGGCACATACAGTGGTGATCAAGTCTACACAGCACTAGTATGTTTACGCATCTTTTTTTTTTTATAAAAAAATAGAATGAAAAATTGAAAGTAGTACTGTCTTTGATCTTTGGGTACCTTTATCTCCAGTAATAAGGAAAAAGGCAGCTACACGGAGTATGACAGATCCATTGTTTTACAGGTATATCGTTAATTACACATGACTGTTTCAACTTTCTATTTGACGACTTCTGAATATGTAGTTCTGTTCCATCTATAAAGACATTCCATCCAGGGTCCCTTGTTGTATTGGGATTATTCCTACAATCTTCTACTTTTGTGTGGACACTAGGCTGCATAATCCTTTTTATAATCACTTGGCTATCAAAATTGGAAAGACATTTGTTGAATATTATCTAATCTACAAAACCTTTTAAAAAGTATTACATAGTGAGAAATTGTGAAGTTAAAAGCCCCTCAATATTTGCATCTGTTTACCGAAGTTATTGATTATCTTACCAAGTGAGACCTTTTAAGGTGCAATCTTTGTACGCTAAATAAAACGTGAACCCTTTTCTCAACTTCGAATCAGGGAAGCAACAGTTTGTCACTCACTCATTGTAGTAATTAAGGCTCATATAATTAAGTCAGTAAGACACTTAAGAATCTAAATAACCTAAATGTCAACTTACCAATACACAGAAAACAAAATATTGTAACTGGTGCTGTAATTTTCACTTTTATATGAGAAACAGCTATTTGGCTATGCCTACTAAGGGAGGGAGTTTACAGCTTTGATACTTGGACTAGATATTCTTGTTTGTCTCGGATAATTCTTCTAGGGTTGTAAAAGTAAGCGTCTACTGTCAAGTGCTCATAGCCATGCTGAAGTGCTGAGGATCTAACATGGATACTTGTGGTGGAATGAAGAGTTGGATTTGCAAAGGTTCAAAGCTCTTTAGAAGCAAGTGAGATGGAGAAAAGAAAGTGGTGAATTTTTTAATAAATTGTATCTTCTTTTAATGATTTATTTATTTTTTCCATAGAAATGGAATTTTTAACACCTCTTGGGATTATTCTGAAACAATGAAGAGTAGGTATTATTTTCGGCAATATAGTCACTTCAGACAATTAACAGGGTTCTTGTAAGGTCTTCAATAACTCAAGTAAAGAATTGGTAGTAAACTGATCAAAGAGTTGGTGTTCCCATAAATTATTATGCTTGGCTGGTCAGTGTTATTTCTTCAGCTTCCAAAAGACATGGATATTGTTCAGTTTATAACTCAACTAAGAAATTCAAAATGTTCAGACATAAAGTTCAGCATTCTTCCCTTGAGAAAAGAAGATAATATTTAGATCCCCGTTCTGAAGTTGTTGTCTTCAGGTGTATCTTTAATTTTATCACGTTTGACGTAATCTGGTAACCTTGCAGATGTGTGGTAGAGCTGGTCGTCCACCTTTTGACGATACAGGACTGGTTATCATCATGACAAGAAGGGAAACAGTCAGTCATAACCTTATCTCTCCTAGCCCATAATGATCAAATTTGTACTTCTTACTTGTACTCTTTCCTAGTTTTATCTTTAGTAATGCTTATTCTTAACCTGATCTTCAAATTGCTCATGCTACACATTTCTTTTAGGTACATTTGTATGAAAATCTTTTGAATGGATGTGAAGTTGTAGAATCACAGTATGTATGGACCCTCAAAATTCATAATGCATAGTTCTATACTCTATGTATATAATTTTTATATGTTATAGTTTCTCTACTGCTAGATTACTTTCTTGCATAATGGAGCATTTGACTGCCGAAATAGTACAACTAACTATCCCTGACATTACACGGGCAATTGAATGGATAAAGTGTTCATACTTGTATGTCAGGATGAAAAAGGCAAGTATCTTGAAATATATACCATTAATCACTCTGTAACAATTGTCTTAGCTAATTCTTTCAGTACTTTCAGAACCCAGAGACTTATGCTATTCAGAAAGGGATTTCTAGAGACCGTATTGAGAGTCATATGCAAGGTACTAAATTCATTGCTCTCTTTCTCTTTTTCTTTCTTCTTCTTCTTCTTCTTCTTCTTCTTTTTTTTTTTTTTTTTTTTTTTTTGGCGATAGTATAACTACATTCCATACAGTAATATATTTTAGATCTTATCAAATGGTACATATGACTGTCACAGATATTTGTGTTAAGAAAGTCAACGAGTTATCAAGAAACCAGTTGATCTGGACTGATGAAGATGGTTTCCTCTTGAAGCCACTAGGTAGGCTTGGCTCATAAATAGAATATTTTCAATATAATCTTATGCCTCACATGATTGTATCCTCTCTTCACCATTAAAGATGGGGGGGACAGGTTAGTGCACTAACGAGCTGTGCTGAATAAACTTTCAGAGCCTGGAAGATTGATGACGAAGTATTATTTGAAGTTCAACACGATGAAATACATTATGCAGACTCAATCAAACTGCAGCCTAGAAGATGCACTTCATATTGTTTGCCGAGCAGAGGAGTTAGCTTGTATGTATGGAGTATATTAATTTTTGTGCGATTTCCTGCAATATGGAGAGCTGATTTATTCCTTTGGTTGGTGAATATAGGGATACAGCTTAGACGTTATGAGAAAAGGCTTCTAAATGATGTCAATGCTGACAAAGATGGCCGCCTTCGTTTTCACATCCTTGGAGACAAAGGGAAAAAGAAAAAGCGCATTCAGACAAGGGAAGAGAAAATATTTGTTTTGGTCAATGATTGCTTGACTGGAGACCCTCTGGTCCATGATTTATCCTTAAGCCAGGTCTGGTTATATGTTACTTCTTGAATTCAGTCTATTTATGACTGGCTTGACCTCCATCTTATGCACTGTGCTCTGGTTCATGTTCATACAGGATGCAAATTCTATATGCTCAAATGGATGTAGAATTGCCAAGTGCATGAAAGAGTACTTTTTCTTTAAAAAGAACTACAAAGGAGCATTGAACTCTATCGCTCTTGCAAAATCTCTACATCATAAACTGTGGGATAGCTGTCCTTACTTGCTGAAGCAATTACCTGGCATTGGAATGGTGACAGCAAAGGTAACTAGACACCATATATGCTTTGAGATGCTGATGGAAAGTTTACTCTAGGGTTAAGATTGCAAACTGCTTTTATGCTCAGGCATTGCATTCTATGGGAATAACTTCATTTGAGACCCTGGCTGAAGCTGATCCTAGGAGAATAGAAATTGTTGCCAATCGGAAATTTCCATTTGGAGATTTTATTAAGGAGTCTTTACTTTCTTTGCCTCCAAAAGTTGAGATGAAGATTGAGGCAACTGAAGGCCAGGGGCAAGGAAAGCCCAAGCTGGCAGTAACTTTGACTAGGCTGACACAGGCCCAATCTAACAAACGGCATTATGCTGATATGGTAAATTATTAGGAATTGATTTTTAAGTTTTGATATAAAACAAAATCTGGTGTACTAAATTTGGGATGGCTGGTTTGGGAATTCATTCTTTGCAGGTTGTTGGTATGGAAGAGGAAAATATGATCATCTACCATGAGAAAATCAGGTGATACTAGTTTCACTTGAAATCATTTCATCTATTCATCACCCATTATTTTGAGGCTTTACTTTTATGATTGGGTGGTTTGCATAAAGAGGAAAACACAAGAAGCTGTTTTTACCATATTACTGAACTTCCTGAAAATATGTGCTATGACCTGTCATTCTCATAATAGTGATAAAACTGTATTTGTTATTCATCTTCTGCTTTTATTAATGCTCTTTAAATATTGTGGCAGGGTGGACGATTTTCTCAGGTATGATCACTTAATTTCTCAGTTTATTTGGCTGCAAAATATTAAGCTTCAAATGGCTCATTTATTTGATAACTTATGAACATATGGAATGCCATTAGCCAATGACATTATTGTATATTTATCTCAAACTTCTTCTGGGAGTGCAGCTGTGAGAGAAACACTTATTACAAACATGTTACTATCACAAAAGTAGTTTTAAATTGATAGGCTGAGATGCTCATTCACTTCAGGATGTAATTATCTTGTTGAGGCTTCCTGAAATATCAGAAAATTTCATTTTTTAAAGAACAGATTCTTGTATTTTTGTTCTGTGCTGTAAGTCAAAGTATTTCCCTGTATTCTCTGCATCTTCTAGTATGATCGAAATTCATGGACAAAGCTACAATTTTGAGATAAAATTAAAGGATTTCAGTTTGATATGTTTTCAACTAAGCCTTTGTATTTTTCCTCAAAAAAAAAAAAAAAAAAAAAAAAAAAAAAAAAAAAAAAAAAAACTAAGCCTTTGTATCTATTCATAGACTCTTAGTTGGTGAAAGTTGCTACCTTCTTGCATCTGTTGTTGGAGATAATTTCTTTTGTTTACAGCCCATACCATACGACAGTGGTTTTGCCAAACCATCTACAAGGAAAATCAACTGTAAAGGCTAATTTGGTTTTTGAAGAATTCAGTAAGACTTCTGATCTTAACATATAAATGTCTTTTTTTTTTTCCTTATATTTGCCATTCCCTGTCTCGTTTTGTTTACTTTATTAATTGTTATTTCTTGTTAGGATTTTCTGGATTCAGATAAGTTGATGATGCTCCTTTCCTTTTACATTCATCATAGATGGGTCATGAATTGACTTTGGAAAATTTAAGAGCCATTTGGAAATCACAAGTCCCTTTTTACAAATTTAGCACTTGCCATGTAATTAGCAAAGTGTAGATTTGGGTAGTTGTACTATTGTGCAGACTAAGTTGTTGATCTTCATGTTTTGACAAATCAAGCAAATAAAATGGGACAGAGGAAGTAGCTTCATCTGGGGGTGGGAGCTCTTTTGTATTTCTGCACACTCTGGTACATAAACGTGAACTTATATTATGCTGTACTCCATGCAGTTGGTATTGATATACACCATCAGATTGAGCACCTTGAAGAGATCAAGTCAAATGTGACTCTTAGACTTGGAACCAAGAGATCTTCCTCTGTCCTACCTCCTGCAGAAGCTTCTCCACTCAAAAGCACTAGGGGAAGTGTAAAACAAGCTAAGGAGCAGTCAACCCGAACCAAAGTCAATAAAAAAGTTGATGACATGTAACTGAACTTTAATCTTGCTTGGCACTGTCCCCCCTCCCCAACACACACACACACACACGAAAAATTAGGGAAAATACTGGCATAGTCGACATTTGTTTCTTACTTGTAAATCTTTGTTTTGACAGGCCCTCTTTTAAACTCATAGATGATGAGCCAGATGAAGGTATGGCTAAAAACACTAAAATCTCATATTCACTTTGTTTTCTGTTTATGAATACTAAAATCTATGTTGAGGTGTGTTCTTGAAGGTAGTTTTGATGGTAAAGTTGCTGAGGATGACTGCAAGATTATATCTGGGAGTACAATCTTTGATCACATTCGTAAAAAGGCCAATGATTTCCCTGCCATAAAGAAGTCCGGTGCCATTAATTTTACTACGTCTGAAGCTTCAACTTTGCCAACAAAGAGTATTTGTGTAGAGCAGCATGTTTCTCCTGGCATGATTGAATTTTCTGAAGAAGTTGAGGGAAATACTGTCAATCAACATATGGTTAGTTTAAAAAGACAGTACAGTGGCCATCTAGACATCAATGGAGATGCAATTGTTAATCAAGAGACTAATAATGTTGAAGAGTCAGCAGGTAAAATAACACGATCACTACAACCTCAATTCTGCACCTCATGCTCAATTTAACCTTCGTTTTATGTTGTATCAGGTGTATTTCATTCTCGAATAGAAGTAAACAGAAAAGAAGTCCGAAGACTTGAGCACATACTTGATCATGTTAGAAAAAGGTCCAAAAATTTACCAGTGATCAATACATCAAACACCAAAGAAGGGTTTTCTGGAGTACAAGGGAACTTTTCTGACAAGGAGCAAACACTTGGTCATCTGAATGTTGCCAATGAGAAACAGTCATATGAAGCTCCAGTTGGGTCTCTGATCTTTTCTGATCCCGAAACAATTGAGCATGAGTACAATGTACATTCGCCTGCAGGAACCTTCAAGGACAAAAAGCGTGCATCTTCAACTTCAAGAAAATCATTGGATCTTCCGTTTGACCTCTTCAACAATCAACCTAACAGAACATATACTGCTAATCCATCTCTCAACTCTTCACTGTCAAGGAAAGATGTCCACTACGAGCCTCCAGGCGATTCTGCAGAGCCTAAAAGCAGTATCACACTAAATCATCTAATGGAAGCAAGTCGAGGAAGCTGTTCACTTGAAACTGGGGACATAACCAGGAATGTCAACTCATTTCTCGGATTCAAGAGTGTCTTCTCATTCCTCTGATTTTTAGCCTGATTCATTTCTTGGATTCAACCTGATCTGGCTCGTAAAAAGCACAGTAGTCATTTCTAATATAATGACATTTTTTTTTTGTTAAAGATAATACTACGTATAATAATGGTTATATTAATATAAATCGTCGTCAAAATTAATACAGTAGTATAAAATGTGAATATGATGCGAAAATTTTGTTCTCATATTTTGTTCTTTTAATAAGGAACCTATCAAATCTACGTAGTATATGATTCTTCTTACAGTCGTACTTGTATTATTTATCTAATTACGGTATATCGTAAAGGCGGAAACAGGTGCTGTACTTTGCAAGCTACCAAATGCACAATTTGATTACAGAATAAGCAAATATTTATTCCGATGATTCCACAGAAGATGAGAGTGGATCTCTACAATCAACTAAGAACAAGATAACTGTAATGAAAGCAGTAAAACTACATAAGCCACAATTATACTACGATATAGAGGCCCCGACGACAAATAATTTTTTGTTCACTGTATATAATAAAATTATGATCGAGGTAAATATGAGCCAGTATTAGGCCATTTATCCAACTATTATCTCCAAGCTAAAGCAGCCACTTCTGCTGATACTCGATCCTGAAAAGGATGTATACTTAGAAGAGGCAGCAGAAAAATCCTTAAACAGTTCAGTCCCACTGAATTTTCCGGTGAAATGTCCAGTCTGACCCGTTTAATGCCTTAGTCCCATCAATAGAAACCATATAGTATGGGGAGTCTTCAGCAAATTCAGTTGGCATGGATTTCCAATGCAAATTCGGCTCCCAGTCTGCTTCCTTGAGCACCTTCAGTATCTCTTCTACCAATATATTGCTTCCTTCGGCAGAGAAATGTATCCCATCTCTGCCAAGTACAAAATCAACATAAAGTTGAGATACTTTTCTTTGTAATAGTTTAAGTCTTTATATAATTTACCAAAATAATTGGTCACATTCTAAATTTAGTAAGTTTTTCGATGATAATTCAATGCTGAATGCATGTGAAAATCATTCAGGATTAAAGCAGCAAGTGAAAGTCTTTAAAACAGTTTAGTTAGAGGTCAAAGCAGGAATCTTATCAAACTTACGTAAAACAAGCTGTCAACCAGTCCTCCCTCTTCTGGATTGCAGAGTAAAGATCAATCACTTTCAAATCCATTTCCCTGCATAGCTCTATCAGAGCTTCAGAATATCTTTGACATTGTTCATTTGATCGATGTAACTCTGATAGATATATACTGGTTCAACAAAAACACCTACTTCAAAATTATAATCCTGTGATGTAGAAAGTTTAAACAAAAGAAGAGGTCCAAAAGGGAAACCTTCTGTTTTCTCGAATATGGTCTTCATTCACTGGAGGACTACTAAGGAAAATAATCCGTGTCGTATCTGAAAGACCCTAATTTGCAGACACTTATATTAGACTTCAGATAATATGTAGGAACAAAGGATCCAAATGAACATAATTTGCAGTGTAGCTGCAAGAAGACTAAGAAACAGAATAATTTGCAGAAAACTACAAGTCCTTCAGGTGTTTAAATGAGAACTTCAGATGAACATATAAATCCAATCTTTGCTCATTGTTGCCATTTCCTTAGGGCCTATTAATCTTAAGAGAAATCACATCACATGAATAGCTTCTTAAGATGCAGAATTTGGGATGATTGAAAGAAAAGGGCAGACTATTTTACAGCCTCAGGCCCTCAAAAATCCGCTTTATTCAGTGATGGTTACATATAATATACAATGTAAACAGCACAAGAGCTAAAACTTCTTAAAAAGCAAAGAAGGCAGCAACACCACACCTTAATATGAGTAGCAATCTTTCTCATGTTCTCAACGTATTCTGAAAGCGGCACATGAGGGCCAAGGCCTGATGGGTGGCTGCCCATCGAATCATTACCTCCGAAGTACACTATCACCAATGAAGGTTGAGTACTAGCATCCTAGAGTCCAAAAATATAAAATCAAGGTCAAAATCTTAGCTGGAAGTGCAATTATAAAAGTCATTGATATATGTGGACAATCAATAAAGAATGAACGTCAAAGGCAGAGCAGTACACATTTTCTCATGTGGACTGTAATACAACACAAACACAGCTAAAGACATCCTTTGCAATATACTTTGTAGAAAAGGAAAGCTGTCTAACAAGTCAAATTTCATAAATCTTACCACAGAGAGACAATGATAAAGCAAAAGAGGGACAAAAGAGGCAAAGGGGACGGAGTTTTTTCAGCATCAATTAAAAAGGGTTCCACATGGTGGCCTCTAATTATTTCACTTTGTATATGGTGTTTTATGGCCAAATCCTAAAGTACCATCTACTTGTGCATATTATCTCTAACGTGCCCTAATGGATGTTTTATGGCTAACATTTGGTGTTTTATGGTCAACCTTTAACATAAATAAGTAAAATTATTAACTTACCCTCTTAATTAATCCAACCACCACCGGTGCCGCCTAGCTGCCCCACTGCCACCCAGCCGCCGCCATTTCCACCCACACCCACTAATCACCCAACCTCACCTTAAACCCACCCCAAACCACCTACCCAGCCGAAACAACCTACCCCGCCCCAAAACCACTTCCACCCACTCAAAACAACCCATCTCTAACCACTAGGTAGTAATTTTATTTATTTAACTTTAAAGTTAACATAAAACACCAAAATCAAACATCAAATTAAGGGCATGTTAGAGTCTTAGAGATATATACAAAATCATAGGGTCACTTTTTAGAATTAAGACCAAAAAAAAAATCCAACTGTACTGAAAAATCAATAATTAAATGACCACCATGTAAAATTTCCCAATTATAAAACAAATGAAACAGAATACTCGTACTCTGTATCACATAAGCTACACGGCCCATACAGCTAGGCAGAACTGATCCAATAAGCCAAACAGACAGATGATAACAAGCCACAAATTGAAAAGATACAATATTTGCATTAGCAGGGGCATTCAAATAACTGTCCTCGGGGAAAAGGGGGTCAAAAAAATAATTTAATCAAGGTAATTTCAGCAAGGAACATAAAAGGGTCACAAGTCTGCTATTTATTTTAGAAGCAGATCTACAGAATCTATATCTTGTCGGATTCATAACAGGACTAGCAATTAAGAAATTGACAGTTGCAATTATGAAACTGACAATCTTCAACCAGATTCTCAGGATTGATGAGTGATGAGCATGATGTGTCTAACAAATTCAAGGAGATAATTGTTATTGAATTACGTTTAACATATAAACAAAAATTATTAATAAAAAAAAAGCAATAATTGATTAAGGCAGAAGCTCAGCACAATAGCAACAATTCTACAAGTATTTCTTCACAAATCATCTGGCAGGGAACTTAAAAGCTACAGTAGCAGTTTTTCAGACCTACAATGCTCAGTCCGTAACACAAACAGCCCTCTGAGATGAGCATGTGGCTGCTTATAGCCACACTACTTAAAGCAAAACCTTCTCTATCCAATGAGGCCTTAACCTAAGAAACAATAGAGGCCGAGGATACAATAGGTCTTAGCATCAGATTCCACTCTGTAAGGCATGCATTATGATGATCTCCAATGACCCTTACGTGGACTACTTCCTAGACAGCATGACACAAGACATGGAATAATCCCTGCTTCCAATAACATATTTCTCTCAAGTACCAAATCACTAAAACACTTTCACTATGAGTAATTAGCCAGTCCACCCAACTGCCAAATTTCTCTCAAACATGCCCATTCCTCCAATTGTAATGAACAAAAAGCCATAATAGTTATGGATTCTGATTAATGTGCACAGCTTTTATGTTATCTTTTGGGATATACATCATTCATTTGTTCTAGTTTTCACACTATCTCCTTACATTCAAAGACACATAAGCTCCATTATATCATCTGTCTAAAACCAGAAAGTACCCTTGGCTAATTGGCTTGTACATCATTATCTAATAGTCCCTGTAAGTTGACACCAGCTTTTCCTGATGTAACACTCATTCAGTTTTCCATTCACAGTAGTTACAGTTGGATCTCACATAAAGAGGTGGCTCAAAAAAAGTGTTTGCAACAAAAAGAATACCAATAATGATAGAATTACCTTTGGAAAGACTTGATCAAGGACCTCCAGTGCACGACGAGAGTTCCAGCAAGTATATCCTCGCACAAAAATGTCTGCCTGTACATATCAGAAGCCAAGATTTAATAAAAGCAAATGAGTACATAAGAAATGGCTATGATGAAACTGGACGTGATGTGGGATGTTTAAAGCTAAATAACCATGGTATAAAAACCAACATAGCCGCAAAGTACATTAAAACAAGATTGTCATCAGTAGTTATATCTCAAACTATATACTCCACAAGGAATTCTTCTTCTATTGAAGTGAACATTTTGCTAGATCAATATACACCAGCTCAATTAACATAGAGAGTCAAATGTAAATCTCCTCAGGAAAATGAGGAGCAACTAAGCAGCCAGACTATGGCAAGAAAACAATCAAACCATTTAGAGCAAGCTTGATGATGACATGTAATGATCAAACTCTTTGGAGATCACATCTTTATATTCCCTTAACTTTCAATGTTTTTTTTTTTTCCCCCTACAAAAGCCCATACTCAAAGCTTGCTACACATTTACCATATTGGTGAGTTGATTGTACATGTGAACTAGCATTAATAAATTTAACAGGTCATACTCTTACTACCAATCAACATCCTACTACCCTTTTAATTGTATTAATAAAAAAACCTCTTTTACAAGCTATTTGCCCAACCACTTGTGTAAAGTAACATTGTTGTTGCCTAGGAGAGCCATTAATCTATAAAGCATAAGTGTGAGACGGTTGAATGGTGACATTTTCCGTCTCATAACTACGATCAAACCAAAAACAAAATACCCATGTAGCATTGGCCCTAAAAGCATTACAAACATCCTTGTACATGACTTACATATGTCAATCCTGTTTCATTTCCTAAGAAAATGCTGTACAACCTTAAAATATTAATATCAAAACAAACTCACAAAAACACCTTTAACGCAACATATCATAACCCACAAAGTACAAACCAAAAACACACTAATATCAATGAAATTTCACATACACAATGAAATACATAATCAACCATTAAAGAAAATCATCATTCACAATCAAATCATTTCAACTATAACAAGATCATTTGATTCATCAATACCCAAAATTCACCGCAAAAGATAACAACTTTCGCAATAAACTAACATAAAAATCAAATCTTTATACAAAAAATGAGACAGAATAAACCTTGCGAGCATAAATATCAGCAAGAGTGGCACCCCAACCGCCATTACTAAAGCTGTATTGAACAATCGATGATCCGAACAGCACGAACTGGGGTCTGGCGGGTCCCACCATTGTTGTAATGGGAAAAATTTGGTGAAGTTTGAGAGAAAAATGAGGAGAAGAAAGATTCAGAAATTTCAGAAAAATCCAGATTATTGGTGAAGTGGGTAGAACAACTGAAAGAAGAAGTAAATAAATAAGTAGTGTTGTACGAGTAGTGAGTGAGTAAGTAACTAGGGATGCATAATTTGGTGGGATATTCAATGCGACGTGGGCTTTTGTTAATTTTGGTATTCAATTGCAGAACCATACTACTTTACTCTACTCTCCCAACCTCCATTTCATTCATTTGCATTCAACCTTAATTTTATTATGAATTCCGTAGTCAATTTTTCAGGGGAAAAGGCTATTTGCCCATCAACGCCGTAAGTGAGCTGGGTTTAGGAGGTCGTGGGAGATGTACTAGCCATATCTTAGCCTTTTACACATAATAAATTAATAATGAATATCCCGTACCCCATAGGTCCTAACTTATAAACTTTATAACCCTAAAAAAAAATTCCTCTATAAACATTATTTGAATATGTATGTTTGTGACAAGATTTGAGGACGGGGATGAGAATATGTGTCACTTGTACAATGTCTTGTATAGTTGTGTGTATTGTGTAAGCCAGCCTTTCATTTAACCATGTCACTTAGATTGAAAAAACTTATTGGTTTTCCATGAGTTTACTCTATACTAGCCAACTTATTGTGATCTGATTTAAACTTGACGGGTCTTAACTTTTTCTTTTTTAAAACTTATTTTTACTTTTTTTCAAAACCTAATGAAGTATGGAAGTATTACAAATCTGAGTTGAATAAAAATTTAAAACGAAGCCATATCAAAGTAACATAAGAAGTTTTGAAGTAATACGGGAAAAACAAGAAAGTAACAACTAACAAAGCACGTTCAAGGTTCAAATAATTGCTAGAAAAGGTGTCAATTAATACTCCACCAAACTTGGGCATACTTTAATGGTAGTTGAAAAGTCTGAAGATTGCACGTCCACTTGGGCTTTTTCTATTCATTTGCTCTGAGACTGCAAGTACTGTCTAAAATAGCCAAAATAAGACTAGTAAAGCAATTGCGGAGTAACATTACTATATGAGGTAATACACCTGCTTTAACTCTTATCAGTTACAGTATCATTCAAGTTTGAAAATTTTGCATTGATGAGTAGTAACTCCATTACCACTACATGTCTACATTCTTCCCAGTTCTTCTAGATGTAGATATGTACATTTTCAAAGTCATTCAATTACAATGAGATAAGATATACTTTGTATACGATAACAGGTTATCAGAAGAATCGAAACCATTTCATTAGAAAACATATAATCGGCTTATGTTTCTTTTTAGTAAACCATGTATATGACTGGTGTATTGTAGGAATTATATACATTAACAAGCTTCTGTTTGCGATATACCTGTACTCCTGTAGTATACGTGCTGTTGTCATTTATAATTTATCACTTGTTGGATAAAACCCCTGAAAAAAATATATAAGGATTTTCAAGAATTGCATCATATATTATGGGTGTCTGGTACTCTGGTCCATAAATTGGAACGTAAGCTTAAGAAGCACAAATACAATACAGGAAGTGCAAAATCAAATAGCTGGTTCACAAAAGTGTGAAACAAAGTAGAACCGGAGGCAACAAAGATGGTTCAATACTGCTGCGCAGCAGCAATGCATTATTTATAATCTATGCTTGTCATTTGTCAATTACAATGTAAGGACCCCTCTTTCGACCTATTGGGGTTTGTTCAATATTGAATTAATTAAATAATGAATGATGTATTCAATTCAATTATATTCACTGTAATTCTAAATAATGGTTGTAATTGTAATCAGTTGGCTTAGGCCAAAATAACATGCTTGTGTAACTGAAACAAAAAGTGAATGCCTGCAGCCTGCAATTTTAGCTGTGGAAACTAGCATTCAGCAGCCCAAAGATTTTCTATATAGCAAAATTTTCTGAAAGTGCAACAACCATATACCAAAGTGCATTCCCAGAAGTCGAGCTCTTAAAATAATCCCTTCCAGCCAGACAATTAGCCTTGTTATCAGAGATTTCTTTTTCATCAACTTTGCCTGAATGACTGCTTCGGAAGAAACCCGACCAATGATCAAGAATGTATCCAAAGAGGATCCTTGCAGCTGAGCAAAATATTCAAAACTGGAAGTTAGATCAGGCAATACAATCAAATAGCAGATAAAGACAACTACTAATAACATACTCTCAATATAACTCTGTTTAGTAGGTGAAACAAATAGTTTACATCCCTAGCAAATCTCAACCACTCTGTTCATTGTTTCTTTCCCAGTGGTAATAAGACTAATAACAAACAAAAATTGACATTGCAAAGTTAGAGTGTCATAAATTTGGCAAAGTAGTCTCACCCATATATTTGTTATTTATTTTATCCTGCACCCAGGACTAGGATGTGCATCCATATATCAGCATTACTTCATTATTTGTAATATTGAAAGTGTCCGTTATTTGTGATTGAAAGTGGTCACAATTTAAAGGACATTTGGTAACTAATATCTCAGTTGTCTTCCGCATAAAATTGCATATCTCCTTAACTCTGAAAGGAAATGAATAAACCACCACCACCACCCAATGTGATCTGCCTATAAAGGGTTCCCATTAACCTATTAATTCTCCCCTCGGATCATTTCACCCAAAACTCTCGAAGAGTATCTAATGACTTAATCATTAGACATCCTTTCCACACGAATTCAAAATGGTCCTTACCATACTGGCAATAGAAAAGGACTGGAGAAAACAGAGTCGAAAACCATCTGACAACAGGTGGAACAGCACTAATAACTCAAGATGATGACACTTTTTTTGCCTTGTGCACTCATTGTCCCCATGACCCTCAACAAAAAAAATGGCCATTTACATAAGAAGTTTATCAAAATAAAGTCAGTTCATCAAATACTGATCATTGTTGACTACATGTATCACTTTCATGTACATTGGTCACTTGGTCTGTCCAAAAACTGGAAACTATAAAGGGAATAACATATATAGTAACTGAAGTCTCAAGTTTAAATGCATTACCAAAACATTGTTGACTGATCGCAAGCAATCATTGGTCTTCAGCATCAACAAAATCACACGAGGCAGCCTCCTCAAAAGTTCTGAGATCTGAGGGAAGTACTGGGATGCATACATCTGGAAGCAACAAAGCATAACATCAATTTGTAACAAGTCAGTAACAGAAAACCATCATGAGAAAAAACTAGGAAGCACATGAGCACATCCATGATTATAAGGAAGATCAAAATCAATTACGTAGTATATTAAAAACTTAAATCAACACTGCATATAAAAAAATCTCCTTAAAAAAGACAAAAGGTAACACTTTGTAATGAATAAATTTACCTGGAGTTCTGATCGATCATTCTCTGTCCCCTGTATCATCAAATGATCAACTGAGGTATCAATGACCCTATTCCAAGGCCTCATTGTCAGAATACCGGCAAATAGTGCATAGAGGTCATCCCCAGCACCTAGCTTTGCACTATTTTCTCTTATAGCCTTTTCATCAGAAAACACCAACCCCTACATAACAAATCATAAAAAGATCGTCTCAAATGCTCCCTTTATGTCTATACAAAATTTAGGAAACTTAAAATATTAAGATAACCACAGAATTAACATATTCACACCTTCCACAATGCAGCATAGTTTACTCTGGTATCAAAGTCAAGTTCTTTATATAGACCATGGTCCAAAAGTACCAACTGTGGTTTTCTCTTGCCTGTTAAAAGGAAAGGAAATCAGAAAGCCAGAGTCAGTGCATATGTCATCTTGAAATAGAGTTCTCTAGACAAAGAATGGAGATCAATGTATGATGAAAAGCTAAACAAAGATGTGCTCACCCAAGCAAAAAAAAAAAAAAAAAAAAAAAATGTATTCTGCACGTGCACACACATTTAAATTTCAACATTACATGAACAATATGTCAAATTTGCAAATTTTTGAGAAAAAGAAGAGTATAAAACTGAAAAGGTCACAAGATAACACAAGAAAAGAGACCTACATAATCAACCTACACATTTGATTACAATAGTAAGGACAACTAGGAAATGAACCTGATGATGTCATTCAAGGACTTGACACTCTCCCAAAGCTAAAATAAGATTCTCAATTCTCCTCTTAATCCAGATTCTTTAGACTCTCCTCTATTTACAGAATTCATGATACCCCTTTTCCTTTAACTTGTTAACTGCCCTTCTCTTCAAGCTTCCTAGTTGATTTATTGTACAATTCCAATAATACCCCTTGTATGGATAGTTCATAACATTGAGATTTAGTACAACACTCTATTCATTTCAATGCTACGCAAGTGATCTTCAGTAATAACAAGTTTATTAAAATTTCATTAAGCACCTTGGGGTCATAAATGATTGTTTAGAACTATATAAGCCCACAAGTCAGTCACAAAATAGGTCTATAATGTTTTGAGAATGATTTTAGTTTAATATACGGCTGTTTCGAAATTTTGTTGATTCAAATGAAAACGATGGAAAAAATCTCAAGGTCATAAAACATTCCCCATATATGCCCACAACTTGGTCACACTAATGTTTGTGGTTTTCTAAAGTCAATAACAAGAGGCATGTCCATAATTGATTGAATAAATAGTTAAGAGGCAAATTGGACAATTTTAATCACCCCCGTGATGGTCACCTAGGGTCTCATATGTTCCATGAGAAGCACCACAACCTTGGGTCAAAAAAGTCAAAGTTTCAAAATCGTAGGCAATAATCCACGTTTTTTGGATCATTTTTCCAGAGATTTTAAGACCAGATGTCGAAAAATCACGAAATGGAAAGGGATGCATCTCGGACTCGTAAAAGGTTGTTTGGAACCATATATGTATATAGTCGGCTTGGATAATGATAGGAGGTGTGCCCGTAGTTGGATAATTTAACACTAAAAGACAAAGTAAACAGTTTCAAACACCAGCGGGCTGTTGAGGTTAGTGGGTTCCATAGAAAACATCCAGTCTTCTTTCCTTATTTTTTCCTTTTTTGGGTACGAAATTGTCAGAAATTTCCAAAAGTAAAGGCCAGCCCATGCTTTCAAACATATTTCGGGAAATTTTTCAAAAAATGTAGTGGGAATGAGGGTTGTTTCTCATGGTCATAAAAGTTGGCTTGGAACTATAAAGTCCATAATAGACTTATCAATAGGCCTATAAGGTCTCAAGACTATATTTGATTCAATTATATGGTTATTTCGAAAATACGTTGTGGTGGATGGTTTCAATCACAACTAGGCATCCCGGGTCTTATTAAAGTGTCAAGAATCCTTCATTACCCATCCACCTTTAATAATGCATAGGTTGTTTATATTAGTGTTACACCCACCACTATCATTGTTGATTTTGGTTGTGTTCAATTGTTCATAGTGAAGGCTTAGTGAAAGTATCCAAAACGGGGCCTTATGGAACCATATTGATAATAATACTAGGATACCTTTCCGATATATGGGTGACTTTCCTTAATCGAAAAAATAGCTTTTTATGGAACATGAGCGTATATCATATAAGATTTAAATTTGGTGGTACTATCTTTCCTGGATAGACCCATCTTCGACAAAATATTTGTGCAATGCAAAAAATTACATGGATAAAGATTACCTAATATATTTCTTTTGCCTGAAGGCGATGGGCGAACTATCAAGTTGGCTGCATGTGGATCACAGTGCACAAATCCATGTTTGTAAATCATCTCTGCAAAAGCCTCGCTAATCTACAATCAATTACATATCACTAACCTTATTAGACACTATTGAAGGCAGAAATACAAATTTTGGACAAAAAAAAATTTCAAAAAAATGTATAAATGAAGGCTCAGTGTAACAAAATAAACTAACGGAAATTTTATTATGAACCCCGGTCAAACTAGTTATCCAATTCCAAAAATCTTGCAAAGTGGATATTAATAATTATCAGGATTAAAGCATGGAAGAAAATTATTAAAAAAAATCAGAATCATAGGTCATGTAATGCTAGGAGTCCGGGACCAAGCCATGCTATACCAAAGGTCTTAGGAACGCTAGACCATGACACGCAATCAAGTGCAGCAAAATAAGGAAATTTACCAGTCTAGAAACATCGTATGGTAGAATTCCCATTTTCCAAATGCCCTTCACATCATCAATTTGGACACCATCTATATACTCCATAGTTAGCAATTTTTTGGTACTCATGTTCCAGTAGACCAATGGAACATATATACTGTCTGATATATGTGGTGATAGTTTTTGAAAATTATGCAAACATTTTTTACTGTTCTGTGCCTCCACCAAGAAGTCTAGTTCCTGATAGCCATAACAACAATAATTATATCAGGCCCTTGCATCAAATAAATAAAATCCAATTAACTTAAGCATTTAAATCACATACACATAATTTAAATGATATTATTTATAAACCAATTATGTAAAACGGCCAGAAGATAAAGGCTAGATAAGTTATGACAATACATTAAAACCAAAAAAAAAAAAAAAAAAAAAAAAAAAAATTCTAATTTTGAAAACCTTATCTTCTACAGGAGTTAACTCAAGAAATCAAAATACTAGAACTGCTTCAAATCTATTACTAGATAGAGCTGTCAAAAGTTAACCCGACCCGAAATACCAACTCAAACCCAATTATTAACCGACCCATCTGAACCCGAAAAAATGGTGACCCAAACCCGACCTGAAACCAACCCTAGACCCGAGTTGACCCGAGTATGAGAGACCCGAACATGAACTGACCGGGAGATGACCCGACCCGAATGTAACCCGTAAATAATTGACCTGAACCGAACCCGACTTGAGCCGATATTAACCCAAACCCGTTTTAACCCGTCAAAACCCAAATTTAATCCGCCTGTTACTAACCCGACTTGAATTCAACCCGACCCGAATTTAAACCGACCTATTACAAACCCGACCCGAAATCAACCCGACTGGTTATTGTCCCGACCCAAATTCAACTATACTTGTTATTGACCCGACCCGAATTTTACTTTTAGTCTATTACTAACCCGACCCAAAAATTCAACCCGATCTATTACTAACCCGACCCGATATAAACACGACTTGTTATTGACCTAACCTAAATTCAACCCAAATTGCTCCTGACCCAATTTCAAATCACCTTTAATTCAATTTAGACCACCTTATTATTGTTGATCAAAGCATTTTCTCTAGGGAGACCAAGTCGGTCCAGGCAAAAGAAAGGAGCATCATCCTCAAATTTAAGAGTTAATTATAGTATATATTTGTTGTATGGTCAAAGGAGAGATTTATCTTCCTAAATTATAAACTATAGTTCCCTAGTATATTCACATAATTATACTCAAAGGAAATAATTAGCTTGATAAAAATGATAATTATCTATTTATACTTAGTTGAACTCGAATATGACCTGACTTGAAAATGACTCCACCTGATTGAAACCTGCATATTATAAACTTGAACATAACCCGACTTGACTCCGAGAATGACCCGATTTGAAAAAAACTCAAGCTGATTATAACCCGCAAATTATTGACTTGAACCGAACCTGACTTGAACCCAAGAATGACCCGACTTGAAAATATCCCGACCTGATTATAACCCGCAAATTATTAACTTGAACTAAACCCGATACAAACCCGAGAATTAACCGGCCTGATTATAACCCGCAAATTATTGACTTGAACCAAACCCGACTCGAACCCGAGAATTACCCTAACCCGTGAAAACCCGAATTAAACCCGACCTATTGTTCACCCGACCCGAATGTAACCCAACTTGTTATTAACCCAAACTAAACCCGACCCAAACCCGATAAGAAGTATGACCCGACTCAAGCATGACCCAACCAAGACCCAACCCGCATTAGTTATGGAATTAATCCGAATTGACCTGGCCCTAGTTGACCCGACCCACTCTTACCGACAGAAACCAAACCCGTTTACCCGAATTGACAGCTCTAGCCGAAACCTCAAAAATTTCTCAAAAAACGTGGATATTAGCCTTCAATTTTGGAATTTTTTGACTTTTTTCACCCGGAAATAAAAATTGCCAAAATGTTTACCATGGTCCCAAATACCCTCCGGGAGTCCAATTTGGCCAGGTGGAACCATCCAATTTTCCTTTAAACGACCAATTTAACGGTTTACAACTTGCACCGATTTCTTTACTCAAGCTTACCACGAACATGTATGACAACATATAATGATCATATATGGATTCAAACGGCATTCTATGACCCCGAGATGTATCCCCTAAAATCTTAACGTTTTTTGACACCGGGCCCCAAAACCTCCAAAATTTCTTAAAGTGTGGATATTAGCCTTCAATATATAAAAATTTTGACTTTTTGTAGCCCGAAAATAAAAATTGCTGAAATGTTTACCATGGCCCCTAATACCCTCAGGGAGTCCAATTGGGTGCGTGGAACCATCCAATTAGCCTATAAACGGCCAATTTACCGATTTACAACTTGCACCAATTTCATTAATTCAAGTCTACCACAAACATTTATGACAACAAATAATGATCATATATGGTTCCAAACGACATTATATGACCCCGACATTTATTCCTTAGAATTTCAAGACTTTACGACACCAGACTCGAAAACTCCAAAATTTCTCAAAAAGCGTGGATATTTCAATTTTTTTAATTTTTTTAATTTTTTTACTTTTTCGCCCAAAAACAAAAATTGCCGAAATGTTTACCATGGTCTCTGATACCCTCCGAGTCCAATTGGGTGGGTGGAACCATCCAATTTGCCTTTAAACGACCAATTTACCGGTTTACAACTTGCGCCGATTTCATTAACTAAAGCCTACCACGAACATTTATAACAACAAATAATGCTCATATATGGTTCCAAACGGTATTATATTACCCCGAGATATATCCCTAGAATTTCAACACTTTTCGACACCAGGCCCGAAACCTCCAAAAATTTTCAAAAAGTGTGGATATATTAGCCTTCAATATAAAAAAATTTTGAATTTTTTTAGCCCAGAATTAAAAATTGTTGAAATATTTACCACGGTCCCTAATACCCTCTGGGAGTCCAATTGGGTGGGGTGGAACCATCCAATTAGCCTATAAACGGCCAATTTACCGATTTACAACTTGCACCGATTTCATTAATTTAATCCTACCACGAACATTTATGACAACATATAATGATCATAAATGGTTCCAAACGGCATTATATAACCCCGAGATGTATCTCCTAAAATCTCAAGCCTATTCGACACTTGGTCCCGAAACCTCAAAATTTTCTCAAAAATCGTGGATATTAGCCTTCAATTTTGAAATTTTTTTACTTTTTTTCGCTCGAAAATAAAAATTACCGGAATATTTACCATGGTCACTAAAACCCTCCGAGAGTCCAATTGGGAGGGTTGAACCACCCAATTTGCCTTTAAACGACCAATTTACCGGTTTAAAACTTGCACCGATTTCATTAACTCAAGCATACCACCAACATTTATAACAACATATAATGATCATAAATGGTTCCAATAGGCATTATATTACCCCTAGAAGATCCCCAAAAATTTCATGGCTTTTCGACACCGGGCCTTGAAACCTCAAAAATTTTCTCAAAAAACATGGGTCTTAGCGTTTAATTTTGAAACTTTTTAGCTCTTTACGCTCGAAAATAAAAGTTTTTGAAATGTTTACCATGGTCCCTAACACCCTCCGGTAGTTCAATTGGGTGGGTGGAACCATCTAATTTGCCTTTAAATAGCCAATTTACCGGTTTACAACTTGCACCGATTTCATTAACTAAAGCATACCACTAACATCTATGACAACATACAATGATCATATATGGTTCAAAACGGCGTTATATGACCCCTAGATGTATTCCCTAGAATTTCAAGACTTTTCGATACCAGGCCCGAAGACTCCGAAAATTCTCAAAAATCGTGGACATAAGCCTTAAATTTTGGAAATTTTTGACTTTTTTTCGCTAGAACATAAAAATTGCCGAAATGTTTACCATGATCCCTAATACCCTCCGGTAGTCCAATTGGCTGGGTGGAACCATCTAATTTGCCTTTAAAGGACCAATTTACCGGTTCACAACTTGCACCGATTTCATTAACTCAAGCCTACCACAAACATTAATGACAACAAATAGTGATCAATTATGGTTCTAAACGACATTATATGACCCCCAGACGTATTCCCTAGAATATCAAGGCATTTCGATTCCGGACCCCGAAACCTACAAAATTTCACAAAAAGCGTGGATATAAAGCCTTCAATTTTGGAATTTTTTAATTTTTTTTCGCATGGAAATATTAATTGCCGAAATGTTTACCATGGTCCCTAATACCTTTCAGGAGTCCAATTGGATGGGTGAAACCATCCAATTTGTCTTTAAACATCCTATTTACTGGTTTATAACTTGCACCGATTTCATTAACTCAAGCCTACCACGAACATTTATGACAACAAATAATGATCATATATAGTTCCAAACGGCATTAAATGACCCCGAGATGTATTCCCTAGAACTTCAAGACTTTTCGACACCGGGCCCCAAATCCTCTAAAATTTCTCAAAAAAACGTGGATATTAGACTTTAATTTTGAAATTTTTTACTTTTTTTTACGCCAGGAAATAAAAATTGCCGAAATGTTTACCAAGGTCCCTAATATCGTCCAAGAGTCCCATTGGATGGGTGAACCATCCAATTTACCTTTAAACGACCAATTTACCGGTTTACAACTTGCACGATTTCATTAACTCAAGCCTACCACGAACATTTATGACAACAAATAATGATTGTATATAGTCCCAAATAGCATTATATGACCCCGAGATTTATCCCCTAAAATTTAAAGACTTTTCGACACCGGCCCAGAAACCTCCGAAATTTCTCAAAAAGCGTGGATATTAGTATTCAATTTTGGAATTTTTTGAATTTTTTTTTGCCTGGAAATAAAAATTTCCGAACTTTTTTTCATGGTCCCTAATACCGGTCGGGAGTTCAATTAGGTTGGTGGAACCATCCAATTTTGCCTTTAAACGGAAAATTTAATTACCGGTTTACAACTTGCACAGATTTCATTAACTCAAACCTACTACGAACATTTATGACAATATATAATGATCATATATGGTTCCAAACGGCATTATATGACCCCGGGATTTATCCCCTAAAATATTAATATTTTTCTACACTGGGCCTTGAAGCCTCCAAAATTTCTCAAAAACCGTGGATATTATTAGCCTTCAATTTTGAATTTTTTTTTTTTCGCCCGAAAATAAAAATTGCCGAAATGTTTACCATGGTCCCTATTCCCTAATACCCTTTGGGAGTCCAATTGGGTGGGTGGATCCATCTAATTTGCCTTTAAACGACCAAATTACCGATTTACAACTTGCACCGATTACAATAATTAAAACCTACCACGAACATTTATGACAACAAATAATGATCATATATGGTTCCAAACGGCATTATATGACCCCGAGATGTATCCCATAGAATTTCAAGACTTTTCGACACCGGGCCCCGAAACCTCCAAAATTTCTCAAAAAACGTGGATATTAGCCTTCAATTTTTGAATTTTTTGACTTTTTTCGCCCAAAAATAAAAATTCCCGAAATATTTACCATGGTCCCTAATACCCTCCGGGAGTCCAATTGTTTATGTGAAACCGTTCAATTTGCTTTTCAACGGTCCATTTACCGGTTTACAACATGCACCGATGTACCGGTTTAAAACGGCCAATTTAATTAACTTGCACCGAACTTGACTTGAACCGAAATTGACCTAAACCCGTTTTAACCCGTCAAAACCTGAATTTAACCCGACTTGTTACGAACCTGACCTGAATTCAACCCGACCCGTTCCTAACCCGACCCGAATTTAACCAACCTGTTACAAACCTGATCTGTAATCAACCCGACTTGTTATTGACCTGAACCAAATTCAACCTAACTTGTTATTGACCCGACTCGAATTTTACCAAACCTAGCACTTACCCAACCCAAACCCAACCCAAAATTCCAACCCGACCATTTACTAACCCAACTCGAAATTAACACTTGTTATTGACCCGACCTAAATTCAACCCACATTGTTCCTGACCCGATTTCAAATCACCTTAAAAGCAATTTAGACCACCTTATTATTGTTGATCAAAGCATTTTGTCTTGGGAGACCAAGTCGGTCCACGCCAGCAAAAAAAAGGAGCATCATTCTCAAATTTAAGAGTTAAATATAGTATATATTTGTTGTATGGTCAAAGGAGATAATTATGTTCCTAAATTATAGACTATAGTTCCCCAGTATATTGCCATATATATTATAGTCAAAGGAAATAATTAGCTTGATAAAAATGATAATTATCTATTTATAGGTAGTTGAACCCGAATATGATCTGACTTAGAAATGACCCGACCTGATTGTAACATGCAAATTATTGACTTATAACCCGACTTGAATCCGAGAATGACCCGACTTGTAAATGACCCAACCTAATTATAACCCGCAAATTATTGACTTGAACCGAACCCGACTTGAACCCCAGAATGACCCGACTTGAAAATGACCCGACCTAATTATAATCCGCAAATTATTGACTTGAACCGAACCCGACTCAAACCCGAGAATGACCTAACCTGATTCTAACCCGCAAATTATTTACTTGAACCGAACCCGAGAATTACCCTAACCCGTGAAAACCCGAATTAAACCCGACTTGTTTGTCACCCGACCCGAATGTAACCCGACTTGTTATTAACCCGACCTAAACCCGACACAAACCCGAGAAGAAGTATGGCCCGACTCAAATATGACCCAACCCAAACCCGACCCGCATAGGATATGAAATTAATCTGAATTGACCCGACCCACTCTTACCCGACCCGTTTACCCGAATTGACAACTCTATTACTAGATACCAATCCAATGAAAACAGATCTAGGTTTCTTAGCAGCATGCCCTGCGAACCCCAAGGCCCCCAACTTGGTAGATCAAAAGCCTGGTCCAGAAGACTCGAACTAGTGAGACTATTATTAAAGAATTCTCAACTACAAAGGTAGACCAACCTGAATATACAAAAATGAAACTCAGTGCATTTATTTTTAGCTAATACACCCTCCAAACTCCTTACAAACACTGCATGAAATGTAAATAAGCATCATTCATTGAATTTATTTTCTGTGTAATTTCAATTTTCAATAACGCTTTGGGACAGCAAAATTCAGAAATTTTCATCATTGTCTTCAAGCAAAAACAATCCAACATAATATGGAAAAGTGTGCCGGGTATAAAGAAAGACAAACACCAATGATTACTAATATCAACAAGTTTTCATTTTGATTTCCCATGACTAAGAATTTAATCACAACAACGAATCGACATACAAATTTAAGAAGGAACATAGAGCAAAGGGCTGAATCACAGAATTCTTCAGAAGTTCAGATTGAATCACAGAATACTTCAGATCTGACCAATAAAAATAGATAAAACTACATACACAGAATTAGCTTTTTCAGAATGAAGAACACCAAAATTAGCATATTGATAAAGCAAAGGTACAGCCTCAATCAAATAATGATATCTTGTGACATCCATCCTTAAATTCACATTATATACTCGTATTGATGAACTTTCGTGCCTTACGGAGTTACGCTAAAGGTTATAATGTCAGAGCACATTAAGTAGTTTTTTTAATAACGCCCTTACTCACTCCATCTTATAAACCCACCATTCGCAAATTATAAGCTCGGTCAGTCCACGATCTTTGTCAACCCCAAATATTATCCAATTACCTTGAATAGGATATTTACCTCACAAAAACTCCAATGATGTGGAACCCTACTCATTTAGGTAATCCCTACTATATACACTTAGCATGCGTGCCCAAGCATACAAAGACAGTCATCGAGGACAGAGCAGGGAATTCAGTCACGTAATCTTGTCCTCTCTCTCTCTCTCTCACACACACACGCGCGCGCGCACACAAACACACATTTAATCACTCCGCTACTATATTTTCTTAACATGCGTGCCCAATCATAAATGGACAATTAGTCGAGGACAGAGAGTGTAGTCGTTTAACTGTCCTTAATAAAGGGGAAAGCAGGGAATTAAGTCGCGCAATCTTTCTCTTTTCCTGATAAATCCTAAAAGACTAGTTTAATCCACACGCTACAACTAAAAATAGCCCAAGGGAGTAGCATCTGATGAGTCATTTGGCAAAGAAAAATATACATGAAATCCAGAACAGTCAATAATGAAGTCTCATAGGGAGTAAATAGTCATATCAGCACCAAGCCACCAAGTAGATGCATATAAGCCAGATAAAAAGTCAAAGAAGTGATTTGAGGTTAAATGAGAAGGAGCTAACACTTTTTTGCTCTTTTTTTTTTTCTTAACAGAGTGTGCATGTTTTATTAACTGCAACGTTTAGAAGTTAATAACACGTGCAACTTTATTTAAAAGTATGTGCTCTGTTATTTTAATCAAGCAAATCTTTATTTTCAATAGATGCAATTTCAGTTCAGTAAAAGATATACACAGAACTCATAAATAATGCACATTCAGTTCCAGAAATTTGCACATCACCCTTCCAATTAAAAAGGCTTTCTCATTGGGTCTCTCCCCAACATCTTCAACTTCTGCTTCTCTATTTATATTTAAGTTTTACAACATACCTTAGGCAAGCTTTCTCGAACTTCAGCGACCAACCACCTATATACGACAAGATATTTGGCACATTAGAGCAGTGGGTATAGTTCAAGGACAAAAAATTTACAGTTTTTTTAATGATATGGCTCTCATCATGTTTAAAGAAATTATCTTAGCATGGCATCATAACAAGATTTTAAAATTGGGTAATTATGCACTTTGAATATTAACCTGTAAACAAAAGTGCAATACATCAAAGTACCTATAATCAAAATTGGGAAACAACCGATGAAGAGTGTTTACAATCAGCTCCACAGTTGCATAATCTGCAGCCGCAGTATCAGTCATGTGAGCATGCTGTACCTGGATATTAGAAAGTAGCAGGGAAATGTAGAAAACAAAAGGAAATACTAGGCTCAGCACTTAAATCCACATTGTGTATGATCCATGATCTTATTTACATTAATAATACAGAAATTGTAACCTTCACAGCGACTTTTTGGCCATTACGCAGCAGTGCAACATGAACTTGTGCAAGGGAAGCGCTTGCTATGGGAGCAGGATCAAATTTGGCAAAAATCTGCACATAATAAAGCAAATTTTGAGCTCCAGCTACCAGGGCATCAACTCTCTTCTGGGGCCTTGAGGGCATCAACTTGCCTTATTTTCTGGCAGAAAGGAAAAAAAGAAAGAGAAGCTATCTGAACTCCCCCCCCCCCGCCCCCTCCCCCTCCCCCCCAGCTCAGCCTTGGTTTGGATCTCACTAAGGGAGAGGTGGATCCATCAGGAGGGCATTAACCTGCCTACCATCCCATCACATTGGCTGGAATGGCAGGTCCATGGTCCATTGGCCAATATGGTCATATGGATGTTTCAAGGGGAACACTATCATACCTATAAACACAATAACAACTTCGAAGCCTATATAAAGAGAGGCACAACTAAGGTTAGAGAACAAATAAAACTTATAGTTTCTAAGTGTTCTTTTTCTCGCCTAGCACCCCACTCTAACACTGGAAGTTTTTATAGTTTTTAAAAGGTGTTTTTCTCTCAGATTCTATGATATGTGAAAACTATCCATTTGTATGCTGAGAAGCAAACGCAGAGCATAACATAAAAGAAGAGATTAAACTAAAGAAGCATGTTATGGATTCAAGAAAGAAGATAAACAGGTGTGTGTGTGTTGGGGGGGGGGGGGATGAACATACTTCATCTGGCATCCCTCCAAGCTCCTTCTTTATAACGTCACACACTTGATCATATGATGAAACCGGACATTTATTCAGCATAGACTCCCTCATTGTTTTTACATACTCTTCAGGCACTAGATATTCCTGAATCAGAGATGATAAAAAAAACAGCATTAGAATTGTAGAAGCAAACAAAAATCCATCTATGCCCTCTAACAAATCTATTAGACAATCATGCCAAAGCTTCAAATTTATCACAGGTAGTAAATTCAGTTTGCTATCGGTTCTTAAATGCTAGAAAGTATAGAAAATACCAATTGACCAATATGTTGACCAAGCTTAATATATATTCCTCCATTTCTGAAGCATAGATCTTGGAGCTTAAGAGCACTTCTAAGATGAACTTTATGTTTCATTTTTGAATACTCCGTGCTCCCATCTGGTAATCCCATCAGAGAATATTCATAATCTGATCCATGCAAAAAGATGTCAGAATGTATACAAAATATTTCCAATTATTTTAAAGAAATACATATAAAGTATGAGACCATATAGTTTAGTAGGACCATTCTCAAGGCATAGGTAAAGAGATAAAACTCAAGAATAAGGCATTGTGTATTTATTAAAAACATACTATCTGTCAAGTACTCAAGTAAAAAAGATTGCCCAACAAAATGGCACATATTTGAATCCTAATATAAAGGCAACTACGAAAACACCTTGAGAAAATCGCCTTCATTACAGCAAGATCCTACCACAAACAAAAGACAATTTGTTTAACGCTAGTACCAAGCTAGGAGATATAGTATTATGTGTGCAGTTCAGCAAAAAGAAATAAGAAGAACAAGAAGCACCAAAACTTCTGCTGCCCTCAGCATAAGGTTTAAGGCTAGGGTTATATGTTACTCCGTAAGAATTAACTAATGGACATAAGATTTGTTCTTTAGCAGATATTGGCATATTGCAATCTCAAACATCTAGTTCACTGCTGGGCTAACAAGTGACTAGTTCAACATAGAATGTCGGAGTTGCAATAGTTCCTAGGACATCACTCCGAACAAGGCCGCTATGCACCAAGAAACTAATTTCCTGCAGCTGCCTGCATAAATGTTTTAACTATCCTCCATTTTTTTTTAAAACCTCGTCCTTCTTATTCATCTAAAAGAAACACCTTCATACCATTTGTGATTCAATTCGCCATTTTGGTATCCTAATTTGATATCAAAGATCCAACTCTTTGAACATTCCATTGTTAAGTACTATGTTACTCAGTGCACTCGAAAGTATAATTGCATAATTTGGTCCAAAATGAGAATCAAATCCAACAAGGGTATTATTTGAGGTGAAATGTAACATACTAAAAATAATACAGATCATAGTATACACACTAGAATTAGGTTAATGAAACATTCATCTAACTATTGACCCAATTGCCAACTAATACACAAATTCATCAGAAATTGAACTTCAAATCACCCAAAATCACTTAAAAACATCAAAATTCGACAACAAACTTCTATCGATTTCCATCAAATCAAAACAAACATCCACAAATTTGAATTCATTACACAAAATACTGAAACCCTAACCCTAATAGAAATCCCTCCACAAATCAAAACACCAAATCTATAAGAATTATAGAAGATAAGAAGAGTACCGAAGACGATGCTAGCGGCGGTAGAAGCGTTGCGAAAGAGGCGTACAGGGACATTGGTCCAAAGTTTAAGCGTCGCCGGAGGATCGTCGGAGGTTAAAATGGTGGCGCCGGCAGATCCGCCGGCGACGGCAGTGCTCGCCGCAATACATTTGGCCGCAACTCCCCATAAAGAACGCGTAGCCATGTTTAAGACCGCGGATTATAAAATTAACTTTTGAATGAGCTGCTATTTATGGGCCTCCTCAGCATGCCCATGATATTCATAATACGAGTATTTATTTTTTAATTATCGAATGGGTCTAAGAGAATAAAAAAAATTAAAAAAAATGTTTGTAACAATTTTTATTTTATGTTTGTCAAGATATAAATTTTTTTTTTTTTTTGAACTGCAAGATATAATTATACTTTTGTAAAAATAAAAGAAAAAATAATAATAATAATAATAAAATCAATCATTAATGTCTTCGATTATACATTTGTAAATATATATATATTATATATATACACGAGTGCTTAAATTAGATTTTACTGTGGAATGTGTAAATAGTGTACTGTAAAAAATTTACATGTAAAAAGGAGGAAGCAAAATAGTAATAATAATAATAATAATAATAATAATAATAATAATAATAATAATAATAATAATTCGTGAGGGGAATTAGATAAGGATGTTATTGCGTTGCTAAAACGGGTTCATGCGTTCGCTAAGACGCGGGATATTGGTGCTAGTGCAGCTGCTCACATCTTTAGTAGGACCGGGTTCGCTATAGCTAGAGGGGTGGGGGCCCAGATTGTATCTCGGCTCCCTACCAATTTTTGTAAATTGATTGAATTTGTAGGTTTTAATGTTGATAATAATAATAATAATAATAATAAAGAAAAACAAATTAACTTAATTGGGTAGGTAAGAAGAACAGTCATATTAAGGCCCTGTTCACTTCACCTTACAAAAATTATTCAGTAAAAATAATTTCAATTCAATAAAATTAATTTCAGTTCAGTAAAAATAAGTTCGGTTCAACCAAAAATAATTTCAATTCAGTAAAATTCAGTAAACTTAAAGAAAAAATATAATACAAAATTAGCAAAAAATAATTTAAGCTCAGCAAAAATAATTTCAGTTCAATAAAATCAATTTCAGTTCAGTAAAAACAATTAAGTTCAGTAAGGGTCTGTTCTCTTCAGCTTAATTTTAGTTCAGCTACAATCAGTTTAATTTAGTTCCTAATTTCCTTCTCTTATAAAGAATTCAGTTCAGCTCAGTTCCTAATTTCCTTCTCTCATAAACTGAGTTTCCCCGACAAAAATATAAATTGATGACTAAATTATCCCTACTATTCAAGATTAAATATTCTTATATACCCTTTAATAAACAAATCATATTTATCATATTGATACATTTGAATTTGCTCTTTAAAAACTAGTACTTTGTTGTATGTAAATATGAAGTGGTTGTATTTTGTATCACATGAAATCCACTTAGTAGTATATAACATCATCGAGAAGGTTGCTCATACTTTAGTATAAATTAAGTTCCTTTGTAACAATGGTGCTAAAAGCATGAGTAATATGAAAAATAATTCATAAAGGCAATATGTTGAAAATATTAAAATTTTATTTCACATCTATAAATGTAAATAGGATTATTAGCTTAACTATGCAAAATCAAAACCAGATTTGTATGGACAGCATTATTGATAAACAAGGCGATCTTGAAAATTACACTAACAATTAAAAATTCATACAAAAATTTGGTATTTCTTCAAGAGCGAAGCATAGTCTTTAAAACTATCTCAATATCGTTGGCAATGGCTATAGCATCCTTCGAAACACCTTGTAGTCCCATTCTTGACAATCCAGCACAATACAAATTATTGTTTCCTTTCCAGTGAGTTGGAAAACGATTCTTTGGAAATCCATCGCTATTTAGTATATAACCGTAATCCTAACAACAACAACAACAACAAAAATCATTAAGCGCTTATGCAATAATAATGTAACATACTTATTACCGCTTGTTAAGATAATATAGAAAAGAAAAAAAAAACATAAGGAATATGATGATGACCAGATTCTGTTGTGTGTGTGTTTATGCATGTGTGTACTACTGTACTACATTTGCGTATATATTAAATACTAAGATTGAATTATTATTCAAGTCTCATGAGCTTGAGGTAATGTACATACCTTAAGCCATTCACAAGCCGTGCTTTTATATCCAGTAGCAAATATTATTGCATCAAAGTCTAATTCAACTTTATCTTCAAATATGACTCTGCTCTTTTTAATTCTCTCAATTTCAGGTAAAATAATTTGTTGTTTCATTATTGTTGGATAATACCAAAGAAAATGTTAGCAAACAAATATTCACGAGTAGAAAATTTACCTTAGTTTTTCCAGATTGAATTTCTGCAATGGTTCCCACATCAAGAACATGACTTCTTCCCTTTGTTGCCTTAAGTAGAAAAGGACCTTCATTTGGTCGAAAAATTCCATACTTTGACAAATTTCCATACATCAACATGCTAGCAAAAGTGACTAAAGCATCCACTGTAGATAAACTTAAGTATTTCAGCAAGTGCATCCCCACAGAGATCATTTCTCTTGTAACCACATGAACCTATATGATTTGATCAACAATAAATTTAATTCACATGCACACTTTATTTGTGTTCGTTATATCTATAAGATAAAAAAATATGATTAAAAAAACACTAACTGGATTTCTGATAACAATTGAAGTGTTGGCTCCTGAATTACACAGATCATAACTAATTTCCATCCCAGAATTACCACATTCAACGACCAACACATCTTTGTCTTGAAACTCACGACCAGATTTATATTCAGTGGAATGTATTATATCTCCCTTAAAATCCTTCAAACCAGGGATTTTAGGGATGTAACCCTTTCCATTTTCACCTGTAGCGACAACCAAAAAACTTGCCACGAAAACTTTAGTTATTTTCACTAATGTGTCCTTAGCTTCAACTAGCCACTTTCCCTTAGCTTCATTAAAAGATGCAGATTCAACAGAGTGAAAGTATCGCGGCCTGATATCAAAGTCGGAAACATAATTATCAATGTACTCTATGAAATCATTCTTACTCATATATTTTTTGGCATGTGGTGCATGAGGTTTATAGGGTAACGAGCAAAATTCTTTCGCTAGATGAAGATGACATCGATCATATGCTCGTTTCTTCCAAAGAGAAGCATAACAATCTTCTTTTTCAAGAACAATGTAGGGAATAGATTTTTTGGTTAAGCATGCAGCAATTCCAAGCCCTGCAGCACCTGTTCCTACTACTAGGACTATTGTTTCCTCCATATATGTTCTTTTATATAATTTGTTTTGATTTGGCAAAAAAAAAAAAAAAAAAAGAAAAAGATGTATATTCAAAGGATGGAAGAACTTTGGAATTGGTATTTTTGATGACTTGAGGAGAAATTTGGGACAAAATATATAGCGTGTTTGGGATTACCTCTCCAGATTGTTTAGTATGAATATATAGGATTATAATAAAGGGTTGTATTGTAAGATTTTTCAAAACATATAGATAAAAGCCTTCTTATGGAATATGACAATTAATATTGGTGTCATTTCCTTGATATGATGATTTTAGTATCTTTTAAGATGAGCGCATTGGCATGTGGTGTTAATAATACTAAACATATTGAGTTATTTTGACTTCCTAATAATTACAACACATAACTTACTAGGTCATGGTAAAATGTAATGTATCCAAAAGGCATTCCTACATTTAATATGAATAATATGACAATTAGTATTGGTAAAATTTAATAATTATTTATGTGATGAGTTGGTATTGTGTGGAGGGATGGAATTGGCATGTATGTGTCGTTGTTACAAATAAATCTTGGGACAATTTGGCATCCTAAGCTAAGATCTACCATATATAACTTAATTGCTAGGATGTGCAAAAAACTTTAGAATACAAAAATCGTTTCCTAAATTTAATATGAACACAAAATAGTAAACGACTGTCTGTATTATTGATTTCATTTTTCATTCACATTTAATTTTTATAAAGTCTAAATGAGCTATTCAAATTTAGCCATAAACCAATCCTCTAAATCTTTCAGTTCTTTCTGTCAAAAAATAAAATAAAATAAAAAAAACTTTCAGTTCTTACTTCGCATACAAGTATTACATAATTAATATTTATATTTTCACATTGAATTAAATGAAAAATGAAAAAGTTTGTAGGTAAAAATGCACTAAGTTTTACTATTTAAGGATACATATTTAATGCAAATTCGTATCTCTATCCCTTTAGGGATACATATATCATTAGCCGAATAAATTTCACCCACCCAAAAGATATATTGTAAAAATATGGATTTTTTTAAGTATAAGATGCCTAATTAATTATCTATCTAAGGTCATGTGTGTGTATTTGATTTGCTAAAGCCATGGATTAGCTAAATTAAATGTCTTTATATGTAAGTAGACTATACTGTGATTATAATAATGCTTAAATGTTTATCATATAGATCATATATGTGTATTGGATTAGCCAAAATCACGAATAATGGATTAGCTTAAATTAAAAAGCCAATGTATATAGTACATAAATGTACTTAATTGTGATTAAAATGCTTAATTATGTATCAACTTAGAGGTCATATAAATGTGTATTGGATTTTTCATAGCTAAATCAAATATCATCTTATGTACATGAACTTATGATTATAAGATGTAATGCCTAATGTATATTGGATTTTTCATAGCCTAATATATATGGATTTTCTTAAAATAAAATATCTTATGTGCATGATTGACATCATAAATTTGAAAAAATAAAATATTGAGGAAATTTATGTTAAATAGAAAAGCATTTGTGGATTCATTTGATTTTACCATGTTTGGTATTGATTGAAAAGGTAAGTCACTGAAATAAAAATGATATACTTCATATCATACCTATCCCATCTACTTATGATAAGAAATTACACTACATATCCATGTGAACTGATCTACTTATGATATGATATACTTCATATAATAGATCAAATTATACTTTTGAGAAAAGACTTGCCTAATTCGTGTTATTAAAGTTGTCATAGTAAAATGTACAAAGGAACTATATCTAAATATCTTGAAATAAATGATGATTATTCAAGAAAATATGGACTAATAATTTAAATTTTTTAGGGTCCATTTAATATCATTGTAGTTTTTAGTTTTTTTTTTTGGTATTTTTTAAAGTAAAATTATATATGTCATACAAAGAATTAGTAATTAGTTTGACTTATTGAAATAATAAATATTAAGAAAACTGACAACAAAAAAGTGAAAGGGAAAATTGCTTCTTTTTTTTTATTTTTTTTTTGTTTTAAAATATAGAAAATTAGAAGAAAAAAAACGCTTAGAATAATAAGAAATAAGCCCATAGGTTTTCGTAATGATTATTTTTTTTATATATATATATAGGAAGTAAAAACAAACATAAGAACAAGTGGTTTTGAATTACTTTCGATTGTTGCTTTTTTTAGGAAGCTCTAATGGTTAGTTTACCCTCTCATTTTTGCCCAACCTTTTGTTTTTAAAACTAGTTGTTAGCCCAGACAATGCCCTGGGTCATCCAATGAAATATGAGATTAAAGATAAAATTAATGCTATAATAATAACTAATCATGTTACATCAAACATAGTTTGCAAAGAGTGACATTAGCCTCTAATTAGTGACTTAAATGATTCCACGCACAAAATTTTTAAATGTAAGCCTAAGTTTATTGGATTATATTGACCATTGATATTTGATTCCTTTTTTGGACTCTACATGTTTGATAGGAATTTTTTCATATCACAAAGAATAATTATGATGCACTTGTGTTACAATTAGTGGTTATGGTTTTCACGTTCATATTAATATTAAGTTTCATAAAATTAATTATGAAGTATTACAAAAACTAAAAGGAAAAATTGAAAAGAATAATCCCACCTTTCATCCATCTGCTCAAAATAATCCCACCTCGTCGAATTCCAGAAATAATCCCAGCTTGTAACCCCATCTTTCCAAAATGAACCTTTTACCGGTTTATGAAATTAGTAACTTGTTTTAGAAGGTGACTTGACACTTGTCACCTTCTAATTGGTCCTAATTTTAAATAATTCAAAAAAAAACAATTAAAATAAAAAAAAAAAACTCCCAGCCCCACGACCACCCCCTTCATCGCCACCATCACAGCCCTTTGCCGCCACCTTCCCAGTTCCCACCATCACCACCAACCTGGACACCTAAGATGCAAGCCCAACCCATCCACCTGAGCCACGCCCACCTGAAATGCAGCCCCGCTCACCCCGCCACCTGAGCCAAGCCCACCTAACCCGAGCTGAGATTTCAACCGTCATTGATTCCGTTTTGTCAAGCTCCGAGGTTTCGACCCAAAATCCCCACCCCAAATTTTCGGGGAAGACTTCGTTCAGGTGTGGTGTATGGGCCCGACGGCGAATGGGTTCAGGCTTTTGTCCGGCCAAAACTCGATCGGAGAATCTGGGCATTTGTCCGACCAAAACTCGAATCGGAGTTTCTGGGACCGACGAAGAATCACTTCACACACCAAGAGGAGGGAATCGAGGAAGGGGAAGGTAGAAGGGGAGGGAATCGGAGAAGGGGAAGTGGAAGGGGGAACGGAGAAGGGGAGGGAATCGGAGAAGGGGATGGAATCAAGGAGGGTGGCTGGTCTAGCTGTTCTACCGGCGGTTGGTCTAGCTTTTCCGGCGTCAGGGGGTTGTGATGGGGGTGATAAAGGGGTGGCGGCAGGGGGTTGTGGTGGTGGTGATGGTGGCAATGAAGGGGGTGGTCTTGGGGGCGGTGCCAATGGTAGGGTGGGGTGGGCTGGGTTAGGGTGTTTGGGATTTTTTCTTTTTCTTTTTTTTTTTAATAGTCTTTTTCCTTTTATTTTTTTTTTAAAAAAACAAAACAAAAAATTTACCTGTTTAAACGGTTGTAAGTAAAAAGGTTCATTTTAAGCAGATGGGGTGTTAAGGTGGGATTATTTCTGGAATTCGACGAGGTGGGATTATTTTGAGCAGATGGGTGAAAGGTGGGATTATTCTTTTCAATTTTTCCAAACTAAAATGAATTTTTAATTAATATTTATAAACAATTACAATAGGAATTGAAAAGACCATGAATAATGTTGAGGCATGTTATTGTTAATTTTCTTACGTTTGATTAATTTCGAACAATGGTTCAATTTCCATGGATAATTTTGAAGGATTTGGGAAGGAATGAGGAGTTGCTGATTGATTGAATTGTTTGGCCAATTAAGTGTGTTTGTGTGTGCACGCGCGTGCATGTGTGTTATTTTTAATTCGAATATAATTTCTCCGTTTTATAATATGGTGATCATTTCAATTTTTCACAAGATTTAAGGATAATGGAAAAAACATGTAATAAAGTATTAAAAGTATGAGTATTTTATATGAAATGAATAATAATGACATTATATAAATGAAACTTTGGATATAGAGATATTTTATATGAAAATTGTTAAACAAAATAGATTTATTACGTCAAAATTATGTAAAATAAAAAAACTTTGACTATAACGTGTAATAAAATAAACACAATATTTTGGGACACCTTAAATGAATTGCAGGAACTATATTATAAGATAAAAGGAATCTATATCAATGGTATTTTTTCATGGTTGGTATTTTTTCATAGTTAATTATTTTTTAATTATATAAAATTTTATTTTATTTTATTTATATTTTTTAAAAGCTAAAATGTTATCTCTCCTCGTAATTAAGGTTCTTATTTACTGATAGCATTAATGTAAATTGTAACTTTTTGCTTTGGGTTTTAGAAATAATATACTTAGATAGATAGATAGATACATAGATAGATGTGACTATACACATGATTTGACGCCATATTATTGACATATGACAACATAGCATATATTAGTGTATTACCATTAAGTTTTAATAATAATATAGATATAGATGCTTATCAAGAAAATGATTCATGCTTAATGTTAGTTTGTCACGATGCCACATGATTAAGCACCTAGTACCATAAGGGAAAATATGGACCATGCTAATGTAAATGATAAGCTAAATACCTTTGAAATGTTATATATTAATCATGAACTAATCATATGCCCCGTTTTTCTTTTTTTTAGCATAAAAGTCATCAATTTGCTGATATAAAGCACATATATAGATTTGCCCCTATATAAGTAGGACTGTAGGAGCATGAACAAGTCTACACAAAGTAAAACCTAAATGTAAATAGCACAACATTTTTTTTTATCAAGGAAAATAGCTAGTACAATAACATAAACCTTAAGGAAAAGGAAAAAAACAAAATTAACATCCGCAAAACTTAACGCTAGCAATACATAGTTTTTTTAAAATTCTTTTGGGACTACCATAGTTTTCAAAACTATATCAATATCATTAGCAATGACTATAGCATCCTTTGATACACCTTGTAGTCCCATTCTTGATAATCCGATGCAGTACGATCCATTTTTTCCTTTCCAGTGATTTGGGAAACGGTTCTTTGGAAACCCATCATCTTTTAGTATGCTATCATAATCCTACAAAAAATACAATACAATACCATTTTAGGTTTTTATGCTATAAATTTGTAATAATATACATAGTATTTCTAATAATAACTAGTTTACATACTTGCATGCACTACTTCGACTAATTTATTAAAACATGTAAGCCGGGGTTTATGCGTTTGTCTCTTTGTATTTTTATTTTTTTTACCCACTTTTAATTTTGAACATTTATTTTTGTTCTATTTTATTTAGACATACCTCCTTTATCTTCCAACTCTCATACCAAGTTATAATGAGAACCAAGGCAAAAAATAAGAATTAGGAACTTATAATGAGAACCAAGGCAAAAATAAGAACTAGGAACTAATCTAGGCCATTAGATCATATTAATCAGACCACTCACATGCTTTCCGTGTCATTAACGACATTTTTGTAATATTTTAACTTTATAAAGTAGTTTTCAGCTTTATTTCTCAAAAGTAAATAAAAATTTAGTAAAAGTAAATGAAATCAGTCATAAAGTAAATGAAATTGCCTTAAAAGTTTTATAAAAAAAAACTAAAAAAATAAAGTTTGAAAACAGCAAAATTACGAGAATGCCATTAATAAGAGCGGGTGCAATGTAAGCCATTAGATGGAGTGCGATCAATGGTTGAGATTAGTTCCTAGTTCTTATTACTCACCTTGGTTCTCACATAATCTCAATTTTATACATATACTCATTCGGCTGAAGTGTGTAAACTAATTTGGAATGTAGGGAGAGTAGCTCACAATGTTTAGCTAAACTTAGATTTACTTACGAATGAACATTTATGATCGATGATCATGAATTAAGTGGTTACATAAAGAGAGTACATATTAGTCACATAAATTTATTGATTAGAATTGTACATACCTTAAGCCATTCACAAGTCGTGCTTTTATATCCAGTCGCAAATATTATTGCATCAAATTCTAGTTCAACTTTATCTTCAAATATTACTTTGCTCTTGTTAATACTAACAATCCTTGGTAAAACCTATTTGCAAATAATAAGAATCAAGGTAAGAGATTCAGTGAGATAAAAAAAATGATATATTTTTTGTCTTTTTGATTCTTAGCAAAATTTTCTTCACACAAAAGTATGAAAAAAAACAAAGAATTTGTTTTCTTAAATTAACCCCATTAAATTCTTCTAACAATGTTGAAACCAAGCTAAGGCAAATTATAAAGTGCATTTTTAATATTGTGAAATATATAAGCAAGCCAAATAATATGGACCTTGTGGGCATTGTTATGATAGATTGTGCTGTCCTCCTAGAATTCAATAAAAGATGAAGGGGAAAAACTAGTGCTTAACTTGGGTTTTGCTCCGGGATACTTTGAGTTTTTTTTTTTTTTTTTTTTTTACAATAGAGTTAGGAACTTGTTGATTTTTTTATTGTCATCAGTAATTACAATATAATGACACCAATAAATTAGCTTACATATTTTTTTTGCTTTTATTCTACATTTCAATGTGTAATTATAAATTTGTACGAAAAAATAGAGCATGATTTATTTCTAGTTGAGATTTCATAAGTAAGGTTTTCATTCATTGATGTTTGGTGTTCTAATTCAAACCTCTTTGTAAAGAAGTCCTAAAGGATATTGTATTTCAATAATTAAATCCATATGTCATCTGCAATTGACAGTTCACGATAGTAAAAACAAAGTTAACAAAATCAAACAAGAATTAACCGAGAAAAAAAGGTTGATTGGTATCCGTTTTTATTTAATGATGATGATAGGATATAGATTGGTGGTTGATGATTGATTGATTGATGATGTGGCGTTATGCTAGTGTTGGTTATGTGGCGTTATGCTAGTGTTGGTTATGTGGCATTATACTAGTGTAAGAAGGGACACAAGTGAGACAGTGAAATTTGTAGGAACGTTTTTTAGTATATAGTATACATAAAATCGTTTTTTTTTCCTTAGCTAAAATAATAATACCAAGAAATTATTCCAATGTATAAAAGAGATGGTTAACAAAGATTAGGTATAAAATTCACCTTAATTTCCCCCGATTGAATTTTATCAATAGTTCCCACATCAATAACTGGGCTTCTTCCCCTGGTTGCCTTCAAGAAAAAAGGGCCTTCATTTGGTCGATGAATTCCGTACTTTGACAAGTTTCCATACATTAATTTGCTAGAAAAAGTGATAAGTGGATCCACAATTGACAAACTAAAGTATTTCAACAAGTGCATTCCCACAAAAACTATTTCTCTTGTAACCACATGAACCTGCATGGATGAAATTAAACAATAATTAAGTTTATCCATTAATACATTTAATTTTTTTATTTTTTGTGTGCGTATGTGTGGTTAAAAGAAAATTTAATTTAAATTGTAACAGATAGACAAATTTAGTAGATAAACAATTTGGAGCAAAGAAGTCTAACCGGATTTCTAATAACAATTGAAGTGTCAGCTCCCGAATTACATAGATCATAACTAATTTCCATCCCAGAGTTGCCACATCCAACGACCAAAACATTCTTGTCTTGAAACTCACGACCAGACTTATATTCACTAGAGTGTAAGACATCTCCCTTAAAATCCTTCAACCCAGGAATATCAGGAACGTAACCTTTGCCATTTTCACCTGTTGCAATAACCAAAAACCTTGCCACAAAAACTATAGTCACCTTTTGTAAGGTGTTCTTGGTTTCAACTAGCCATTTTCCCGTGGCTTCATCAAAGGATGCAGATTCAACAGAGTTAAAGTATCGAGGCCTTATATTAAAAGCAGAAACATATTCATCAATGTAATCTATGAAATCATCCTTACCTAAGTATTTCTTGGCATGTGGTGTATGAGGCTTCAATGGTAATGAACAAAATTCTTTTGCTAGGTGAAGATGACATCGATCGTATGTGCGTTTTTTCCAAAGAGAAGCGCAACAATCTTCTTTTTCAAGAATAATGTAGGGAATAAATTTTTTGGTTAAGCATGCCGCAATTCCAAGTCCTGCAGGGCCTGCTCCTACAACTAGAACAGTGGTTTCTTCCATTTTTTTTCCTCTTTTTTTGGGTTTTGCAAAAGAGGTGAGAAAGAACGTAGAGACTGATTTTTTGTTTTGAAACTAAGAAGAAATTGGACTTTGAGTAAGTGCTTCTTTGACTCAAGGGGGATTGTAGGACTAAATAGTATGTGTGACTATCCTAGCAGATTCTCTAGAGTTTATATAGAGGATTGTGCTATAAGATTTTTCAAAGCCTCAAATACAACCAGATGGGATATATATGACACATAATGCTGGTAAAATTGTTAATTCTTTGATATTTATGATAGTTTTAATTAGTACCTCTTAGAATTGAAGGAGCGCATTGACATGTGGCATAACTGTTACATGACTAATTGACATTCTAAGGTTTATATCAAATAATTTGACCAGATCAAAAATTAGAAGAAATAAATAATCATTTCCATAATTACATGTGAACATAATCTTTACATATAAATGCTAATAAATTATTAAGATTTGTATTGTTTTGATTTCTTTCCTTGATAATTCCATAACCTCATGACAAAAAAAAAATGTAAATACATGTGTAAACTTATAAGAAATCACTACTTATATTCCTTAATATTATCCCATTTGATTTTTAGCATTGTCACTCTAAAGTTTTGAACACGTGATCCCTAGAATGAAAAGTGAAAATTCAACCATAGTCCAACGTTACATCAATTATATTGTTAATGGTTCAAACTAAGAACAACATACATATTCTTGTGGTTACTTACAATGTTTACAACAATAATTAGTTATAACCCTAACAAATCTATAATATTTGACAATAAGAAGGTTTTATAGATTTTTTTTAAACCCTAACTTCCTATGGTAATGATATTTTTTTTCATCCCAATTTTTAAAAATGTTTTCAAATATCATGTAATTAACAAAAATTCACGGAATATTACATCGCAGGTCATTGCCTGGGATACAGACTGATTATAGAATAAAAAGTGTTCCCCTCTCAATTCCACTAGAAAGATGTCATGTCATCATTGTATGATTTAATAAAAAAACTAGTGTGCGGTCCGGACGTTGTACCGGGTTACCACTTTGATTAAATTGTTTCTTTATGAAATATATTATCATCTATTAGGTATATATGGTATGATAAATGTTAAACATAATGTTACTAATTAACAAAGAGTGTAGAAAACAATTTTTAATACTATTGTTTGAGAAATGTTGATTTTATTCCTCTTAATTTTTTTTCAAACTGTTTATCTCGTTTTCTTTTTAATTGGTGCGTGTTATTTATAGTTATATTTATTTGTATAGATGACATGAATTATTATTAGCTAAGATGGTAATGAGTTAGATCTTGTATTCTCAAGGTCTAGTGTTCAAAACCCATCAAATGCTTATTAATATTAATCTATCAATAATAGTTGGAATGATTTGTTGATTGGTAATGACATGTCATTAAGTGATGATGTGGCACATAAACGATTTTAGGAACTTTACCATTTTTTCTCTCCATTAAGTATGCATTTTATTCTATTAAAAAAAAGTACGCATTTTATTTATCTTAAATTAAAAATAGTTAACTTAGTCAATGCATACTTTAGTATCAACATAAAATGATCATAAATGGTTCCATAAACGACTATTATAAGTATGAAAAAACACCAAATATGCCTATTTAAACGATTATCGATACCATTTATTACGACACTCGCTCAACCTATTAATAGAGTTGGTGTTGTAGTGCTGTTGAGTACACGAAAGTCATAATTAGTGCCAGAAATATAAATTTCCCTATATATTGACCAAGTGTTCCACAATGGAGAAAAAAGTGAAACTATGGTAAAGAAAAATCCACCAAATAGAATTTACCATTATTGAAGGCCACCATGTAGAATGTGTCAATATTTATTGTGAAAAAGACATTTAGAATTATGTTATGCCTAATTAATTAATTATACACCCAAATCTCATTAAAACTGATTTGGCAATAATACACACTTTATATACATTCTTAAACTGGTATAAATAATATTAACACCCTTTGATACATGTTATTATTAGAATGATATCATCTAAATTCAACTTAATACCAACGAATGTTATTAGAGTTATAAATGACTCAAACTATTAAAGGCATAGAAATTCTCCAGATATCACTACTAAAAGAAGTTGAAGAACCCTAACGCATAGGACCGGATCTTGCTTTGTAACAAAGTCTTAATTTCTATTGGATTTACAATTCGTTGAGATCTTATTCCATCAGATCTTCAAACCCCTGTATGTGAAATTCTCTCGTCATTCTCAAACTAATTTACGCATCATATTCTATGTATAATTTGTATCTCCCTATCCCGACCCCAAACCACTCAAATTCGTTTTGATTTTAGACATTTTCATTTTCGCCACAATTATCATGCTTGGATAGGAATTTCCTTAGCTTATTAGTTTTTCATTATCTTGTTGAGAGCAATGCAACATATATATGCGTGATATTACTATTTAATAACTTGAGTTTAATATAACCATTTCGTGTGAAATTATTCATCGTTAGCTCCGCCACATAACAATTAATGTTTAAACAACCAAGCATAAACGTGAAATGGATTGTCTTCATTCCTTCAATAATCTTGCATAGTTATAGTTGCATGACCTTCTTGAGTAACTTTTAATCTATTATGGAGGAAAAAATTGCAGAAAATTTTTCATTGCATACTTATTAGTCCCTCCATCTCTTTATTTTTACGTGGTTCGGTCAATTAAACCTACATTCATTGGTACGGTGGGGAATTCAAGTGCTTCTTCACTATAATGGAGAAAAATGAGAGAATATTCAAGGAGTCTTCAATCTAATGGCTCAAAGGATGTGATCTAATTGGTCACCAAAAGAGCCATTTTATAACACAAGAAAATAAACCCTAATAAAATCATAAATTGTTCTTCAAGTATACTTGAAATAACCGTCATAAAAGAAATATGGTTTTAATAAGCATTCCATCATAAACACATAAGCTTAAACTGGACTAAAAAGAGGTCTTATCCGACTAGGCACGTCCGTGCTCCTTGTAAAAAAAAAAGACGAGGTAGAGACTCAAAATCCATAACTTTCAACCAGGCACAAACGTGCGTGCCCTCATGGGCGTGCTGTATCGTCAACAAATTTCGGCTTCATCAATTCTTTGAAAAAAAGTCTTAACATATTTGTTTCTTATCGGAATTTATCATATGACCTGTCGTCAAAAAGCTCTTGAAACAAGTTATCACCTATAATTTGAATCACTTCAAAATCGCATATAGTTTGAGAGATTTCTGCATTTAAAGTCAGCCCTACTAGATTTCAAGTCACAAATTCAAATAATTTAAGGTTAGCAGAAATAATTTAAGTTCAGTAAAAATATTTTCAACGTATCAAAAATAAGGTGAAGTAAACTGGGCTTTAGTTAGGTGATTTAATACTGTTAAATTTTTCAACATGCATGTCAACCTATAATAATTTTATCCTTTAGAAAATTGAAATTTTCAATGGTTTAAGTTGAATGTAAAAGTACATTGAGTTACAATTGTTACAGTATTAAAAGAACGGATGATGTACATATAATCCTACTTGTAATCTAATCAAACGCAAAAGTAGTCAAATCACATACCCCCAAACTAAGGCATTTGTCACTTGGTCAAGAAAGAAAGGTGTCAAAAATTTCATCAATCTCATCAAAAACTCAAATTGCCAATTCAAAGTTGTTCTTGTTAGAAACTAAATGCCCCCAAATTTTCGTGTTCTATTGTCATGAAAACATACATCACTACACCCTACCCTTAATATATGGGAGCGGTCATGCTTTTCAATTTGTTTTTTCACAATGTAAATACAAGGATTATTATTGCATGCAATTCTTCTGGTTTTACTCTCTTTAATTCGTCTAAAACATTAATATAATGTGCTCAAACTTTTAGACCAAAAATAAACTACCTTGAATTATATTCAAAGGAAGAAAAGTGTGATGCTTCGAATTTAATTGCATGCACTTAATAATCTACATCATATATCTAAGTGAAAAGCATGACTATTATTAGGCTGTTACTACTTACTCCTTTCTATTTTTAATTTTAATTTTATTTTTATTTTATTTAAACGTCCAAATTTGCATCCAAAAATAAGTTTGCATGCATTGTTCAAACTTATCATTTTGAATATTGTTCAAGGCAGTTTATTTCTAAAAGTTTTCAACACATGCATTTATTTTCAGAAACTATATAAAATTCTAATGAGTAAGTTACATACATTTGACAACTATTTTTCTTCACATGATACATACATCAGATGTAAGAGAAAAATGTATATGATGAGTTTAAATATACACTCTTTTCAATAGTACTACTCTCGTAATATTTATTTATGGTTCGTTGTGATGAAGTTGCCAAGTCAACTTTGTTTAGTAAAATTCAAGAATTTGAGGCAACATGATTACGTCTTATCTAACGACACCACTCGATCTCCTCCACCTCAAGGTGTCTAGGGATATGAACATATAAAAATGCATGCATGTGTGATGAAATTTCTTAGGTTAAACTACCTAAATTAGATTCTACTAATAGGTAAAAAAGGGTGTAAAGGCCGTTGAAATTAACTAAATGCAAAAGCAGACTATACGTATTTAAATGTTTGTTTGGTTGATATACATGTGAAATTATACAAAATAGAACTTCAAATTTTTAATTGTAATGTTGTTTGATTGGCAAAAAAAGTAATAGGTTACACTTTCTATAGGAAGTCCTATGATCAACTAAAGTTGATGTACATTTGACCGGCATAAAATAATCACAATTCATAATGATGTAACTTCTTCAGTCGGTTTTAAAATAAAAAATAAAAAAATGTAACTTCTTCGGTCAAAATAGGTGTTACAAAAGCCAATTAGCACAAAAGTTATAAGAGATCAAATAAATCAAACACTTGTCTAAAATGTATATAGGCCATATGGGTATATATCAAGGCACACAACAATGGGCGCCATTCAACTATCACATGTCTCAACTACACCATCTTAAAAATTAATAGTAAAATCAAAAGAATAGTTTATTCATTTAGGAAATCTTGAAGTTGAACCCATGATCTCGGGTTTAAGAAGTTGTCAAATTGGAACTTAACCGTTGTGAGACTTGAAAGTTGCATTGTAATCGCTGTTCTATTTGCTTGAAATCGAATTGTCTAAAGCATAACAAATTTCATTTCTTAAATTAATAAGATCACAATATGTTTATTATGTCTTTGGTTGAATGGTTGATGTACATTATCGTCAAGGGTATAACTCCAATTCTCCAAACGTTTGAGATTAAATTAAAAAGGAAAAAAAAAGGCCCAAAGTGTGGCCCATGGCCCCATACTAGTATTTGAGTATTTGACCAAGAAAGTGCATTATTAAGTAAGGAATCAGTGAGAGTTGAGCAAATCCTCTCCTGATAAATCTCAAGCTAGCAATACAATTCATGGACTAGTACAATGAACCATTAATCTCGACTCCCGTAAATAAGATTATGTTCTCTTCAATTTACTTTTACATAATTTGGATATATGCTAAGTCCAAAAAAATTAAGTTTTTATTAGGCTATACATATACTCATCATATCATAAATATTTGATCTTATATAAGTTTAGATTAATCGAGATAAGTTCATACAAACTAACACATCCTAAATACAAAATGAACCATTATATTTTGTTTGCCGATGGTGCAATTAGCTAGTAATTTGAAGAATTGATTCCATTTTTTTTAATATATATATATTCTTACTTTAAGCAGATATTTGCACTAATTTCTTGAACTTTTGAAGTGAAATATTTCGCAGATGTTGACTTAATAACTTTATTCAATTCATAATTCGAGATGTTTATAATTATAATAATAATAAAGTATCCTCCCGGGCCACTAATACAAAATGCTCGGTGAGGCCCACTTCAAACAACCGTAACATACCAGCCATTAAAGGCCCAAACTTTCCCAACATTCCATGTTATTTAGGCCCAAACTTTCCCAACATTCCATGTTATTTAGGCCCAAACTTAACTTTTAAGTTGTATCAGCTTCAGCCTACAGTTTGTATAACTTTGTAATCCATACTGAGTACTTTTCAATTTCATTTCTTTATCAAATACGGACCTTCGTCTTAGACATAAAAAATATGAGATCTTATTGGATTTATATAAATATATATTTGTATTTTGTAAATAAACTTAAAATTTTTATAATTGTCACTTATATATAGGGAAAGAAATTTATAATCTAATATTTGTATTTAAGACTATACAAAAGCTAACTGAGTCGAGTTTAGATGACACTAATTTTAGATTAATTTCTCTAATCAATAAATATACTTTAACCGAAAGAAGTCAAAAACTCGTCCTTAATACATGAAAGCAACATATGTATGAAACCGGATACTCAAAAACAAAAATTATGGCCTATATACCCTTACACGTATTTATTATGTGGTTTGTTGGGAAATACATTCTGTTTGAGTCTCACAAATCACAATTGAACATTAACATCGTTAATTAACCAAAACAGTCAAGTTGTTGGTTAATTTGGTACACTCCATTCAAGTAGAAAGGCAATATGGTTATATGACAAATATTGACAATGACAACATGCATTACTTCAATAACTCATGTGATTATAAAGCCACCTTTTCCCATTAACTCGATGAAAATGTGAATTTGGTTTGATCATTTTGACTTTAAAGATCCAAAATTAAAGAAGAATTAAGGGATGAAAATGGCGGCTTTGTTACCTTAATTGGCTAAGGTTAGTTGTTAGCCTAGGTCAGCAATTCAAGATTCTTTTTTCATTATTATTAATTCTTTTCTTCTAGAAGTTCCTTTTTATTTCATAATAATAATAATAATAATAATTACTCATCGTATTATTATTGCTATTATTGATGGCTATCTTATTTTGTAACAGGGTGGCGTATTTTGACAAAAGCAGTGACATAATTTTTTGGTTGATTATACAAGTATAATAATATACTCATTATTATTAGATAATATCGTATCAAAGTATAAAATATTTATATTTCATGCATAATGTTTATGATGACCATAACGATACACTTCATGCATTTCAATCATCCTTTGAGTGTATTGTCACCCCTTCTTGGAAAAAATTGCCACATTATACAAACTCTTCTCATGAAAATATACATACGTATAATAATTTTATAAATATTATTTTTGTCAAATAATTGGGTTATTAGATCATTTTGTTGATCAATCACTCAAAACTCAATTTAATAAATATAAATCGTCACTATCTATATGACTATATAACAAAAATGATAAATTTAGTTGATCATACATATAAATGTATTTAGGGCCTGTTCACATTTACTGAACTGAACTGAATTGATTGGAGTTGAACTGAACTAATTGGAGTTGAACTGAACTGAATTGAATATTTTATGAGAGAAGGAAATTAGGAGCTGGACTGAACTGAACTGAACTGATTGGAGCTGAACTGAACTGAAATAAGATGAAGTGAATAGGCCCTTAATGTACAGTTTGATACAAAGTATAGAATGTTTATGAAGATAGATAGAAATTATAATAATTATATAAATTGTGTGTATGAAGTATAAAATGTTTACTTATTATAAGTCAAATTTATTGTCAAAATATTTCATGTCGACAATATAATATAATGACAAAGCAATATGATCCATGTTGTTTAAGATTTTCCAAGTGTCTTTACAAGTAAGCACATTTATGAAAAATCTTAGCTACTCCAATCCGAGCTGCAAGTTGTATACTAGTTTAATTTGTTTGCTAAGAGATCGAAGACAACCTAGCAAGCAATACGTCAGTGACGTTATCGGCCCACAATTGATTCTTTTTTTCCCTCGTTTGTGGTCCTTGTGGATCATTTTAATGATGTATTGAGAGTGAGGGATAGCTCAAGTGGTTAGAGCTTCCCTCCCGATTCCAAGAAATCTTGAGATCGATTCTCACCCCGCCCTTATGGCTCTCTAAACACCAAAAAAAATTTAATGATGTATTAGGGTGTACAAATTCTTATATGTGGCTATTCACATCGTGTGACCAGTCATCATAGGAGTATATTCATTAATATAAAAAGGGTTATTTGGTCAGTGTTAAAAGGGTTACTTCATCAATATTATAGTGTTACTCGGTCAATGTTATAGGGGTTACTTGACCAGTATTTATCAACACTAATAAACCAAGATGTGCTAGTGCGAGGTGAGTGGAGCTCAAATGCATAGCAATAGAGTAGCATACTTATATACTAAAACTGCTAAACCATAAAATTAGAAAGTATGCTTCGAGACGCTAAAAAATAAAAGCGGAGAATTGATTATATATAAGGGAAAATGTATGTATGGAGTATGCTGTATTATATTTAAAACATCGATATATCAATTGTATCACTAACTTTGTGATCCTAATTACTATGTAGTTTATTGACCTTATTCCTACAACATCATCGTAGGTATGTAGGCCAAAATCTTATGAATCTAACATAAAGAAACACATGGAAATGAAGATGCGTTGAATGAGGTGCAACATGAGTTGTTTGGGTCCAATTTAGTCAAAATTGGGCCTGAGCACTAAATGATCCAATTAAAAGCCCAAGGTCAAGGTTCAACTCTCCAATTGCTCAAAAGTCAAAAGTCAGCCCACAAAGTAAGCCAATTGGGCTAAAGCCCAACCTCTCCAAGTATGATGAGGTATAAAAGCCCTCATATTAACACATTCAAGGAGATCAGACACATTATCACATAATCACACATACATTATCACATACACTGATTATTCCAATTCATATGCTCATTCTTGCATTGAGAAATACTCCACAAAAGCCTCAAGCTACAAACTCTCTTGCATAGTGTCTTCCTTTTTACACATTGTACTGACTTTAGCATCGGAGGGGCCTTCCTCGGAAACACCCCCGAGGCTAGTTTACGTGTGTTCACTGTGCAGGAAACCTTCGGCCCAACACAGCTTGGATCGAATCCAGTCTTCTCCATTTCAGTGGACCTTCGGCAAGGTCCCATTGTTTTCAACCGAAACAATTTGGCGCCGTCTGTGGGGAAGACTTTCAAAAATCTTTAAGCCAAATTCCTAACCAAGATCATCTTGCAATTATCTTAGCAGCCATGGCTAAGAACCGCAAGAGCAAAAGCCTCCGTCAAGGAGCGGGCGAAAAGCCTAAAACCCCTACACCATCGCCCTCGCCGGACCGGAACTCTCCCAAGGGTGCCGGCTCGGGGGGAGGATCACACAAGGAGGATTCCCTATCTCCTATAATGCATGACTCTCAATATAGGCCGGACCACTCTCGGTCTAGCAGGGGTCAGTCTGATCATAGGACATATTCAGTGTCCCGAAGCCAACCATCGGCTGCACGGCCTCATGCCCACACTCGGCCGGGGACCCCTTTGACGGGGCCCAGTTCGGAAGAGGTGGCAAGAGCGCTGGCAGTACTCATGGAGGCAATGAGGGCACAGAATATGCCACCGCCTCGTGATCGAACTCCTCCGCATACCCGGCATCAGCGGAGGAAGTTAGACCATGACGGTGGGAAGCTTCCTTCCTTCCGGGAACTGGAAGAGTGGGAGGAGGATTCTTGGAAAAATGAAAAACAGAGGAAAAAGAACTCTCAATTATTTAAAGGATCCTCATCCTCAAGACCAGCAGCGCATAAGAGCAGCAGCTCAGCTTCTCGGCCAGAATCTACTCGCCGGGAACCTGAGACTGCTCGCAGAAGCGTCCTTGACCGACTCGGCGGCCAGGAACCGAGCGTGCGTAGTCGCCTCTCGTTCCCTGTAGCCGAGGCCCAGACTTCCCAGCCAGGGACGAAAACCACTCCTACCTCTCTAAGAGGGCGGAGCGCGGTCCCTTCGGCCAGGAACAAGGGCAAGGCCATTATGCTTCCCGCTAGTTCACCATTCGAGCAATGGATACTGGAAGAGCGCGTACCCACGGTTAAAATACCGTCGCATATCACATATGACGGGACCACGGATCCGAAGGACCACGTGGCCTCGTATGAGACTCATATGCATCTTTGCCCCAGATCCGAGGCGACTTGGTGCAAATATTTCCCAACCACTCTCAAGGGGGTCGCGCAAGCGTGGATCTCCAAGGGAGTAAGGCAAGGCTCCATAACAGGTTGGGATGATCTGTCCTCCAAGTTCAAGAGCAAGTTTTCCACGGCAAACCGCCGAGAAAAGACTACCGCAGAGCTCATGGGTCTGCAACAGGGGGAAACCGAAAGCCTCCGAGACTACCTGACCCGTTTCAGTAACGAGTCATCAAGCGTCTCTCAGCTGGACCAGGGGCTAGCTGTTTTTGCAATGCAGAATGGCCTTCAGCCAGGAAAATTCCTAGACTTCATGGTCATGCATACCCCGCAGACCTTGGAGGAAGCTCTTAGTGCTTCGGATAAGTTCATCCGAGCCGAAGAATGGAATAAAGCAAAAACCCAACCTCAATCCGGGGGAGGGAAACAGAGGCAAATACCCTTGTCTGAAGGCCAAGGCCATAAGGCAAAGGGAAAATCAAAGGCCTCGGAGCCATCTTCGGCCAGCGACCTAAAGAAGGACAGGTTTGCCTCATACACAGGCAGATATGAGTCCTACACTCCGCTCTCTCTTCCACGCGCCAAAATTTACAGTGTGACGAAGGAGGAGCAGAGTTACCGAAAGCCGAGACCACTCCCAGAGTGGTATCAGCGAAAAAATAAAAATCAGTGGTGTGAGTTCCACGATTCTTCGGGCCACAACACTGAGGAGTGTATCCAGCTGAAGGACCAGATAGAAGACATGGTCCGGAAGGGATACTTGAAAAAATACATCGCGGATCACCGCGAGAAAAAAGAATCCGAAAGGTTAGCAAAGGACCCTCGGCAGGACCTTGATTTCCCTCGGAAAAACAGTAAAAAACCGGAGGGGAAATTCCCTCCGATCAATGTTATCTCGGAAGGAATATACTCTCGGAGGGAGCACAAGCGTCACCTTAGAGCTTTGACTCACCAGGTGAACAACGCTGACATTCAAGCTCCCCAGTCGCCGGTGCCGAACATGACGTTCACAGCCGCCGACTGCCGGGGGATTACGTTCCCTCACGAGGATCCGTTGGTGATCATCGCCACGGTGGCCAACCACGACGTCAGTAAGGTCCTTGTTGACGGTGGCAGCGGAGCAAACATTCTGTTCCGAAAGGCCTACAACCAAATTAAGCTGAAGCCCAAGCACCTTACGCCGGTACCCTATCCGGTATCCGGGTTCAATGGGGCTTCAACTTATCCAGATGGGAAGGTGACACTTCCTGTCACCATCGGTTGCGATGAGGCAGCCCGGAACGTCATGATTGAGTTTTTGGTCATCGACGCTCCTTCAGTGTACAACGTGATTTTGGGGAGACCCATAATTCACGAGATCCAAGGGGTCGTCTCAACTTATCATCAGCTGATGATTTATGTCTCAGACGCCGGCTTCCCCGAAAGGATACAGGGCAACCAGAAGGACGCCCGAAGGTGCAACTACCTCAAGCCATCCAGTAGTCGCCCAGATAACGACAAGGATGAGGAGGAGAAAGAAAAAGAAAAAGAGCCAAGCACAAAAAAGCCGAAAGGCCTAAGTGCTTCGGCCCAAGGATCAGTGCCCAGAGAAAAAGGTCCCGAAAGGGAAAAGGTTGACTCTTCATCTGAGCCGAAAGACTCAGAGAGCCAGCCGAAGAACACAAAGACTGGGACACCTGCTGACATTGGCAGCAGACCAGATTCTGAAGAGTCCAGTCCATCGGCAATGGACATGGACCAACAGACTGAAACAGTTGAGTTGGCCGAAGGAGATGCTGAGAAATGTGTAACAATCGGGATGGACCTTGATCCTAACACCCGTTGTGAACTTATTCAGCTCCTGCGGGATAACAGAGATGTGTTTGCTTTCTCGGCAGCTGATATGCCCGGGATAAGTTCAGACCTCATCTCCCATAACCGAAGGGTCCATGCAAGGCCTCTCAAAATTGGAGATCTTGTCCTTCGGAATGCTGCTGCAGTTCAGAAAGGCCGAATCCATGGAAAGCTCTCAGCTACATGGGAGGGACCTTATGAAATTTATGATGAGCTTCAGCCAGGGACATACCGACTTCGGCAGTTGGATGGAACTGAGTTGAAGAATCACTGGAATGCTGATGTACTGAAAAAATACCATGTGTAAACCCTTCGGGGCAGAACAATCTTTGTAAGTACATTTTGAACTAATGACAGGCCTTGGAGCCGCCATTTATATAAAATTTACAACTTTTTATCCTTTCAAAATTTTCTTTGTTCTATCTACTCTTTGAGGGTTTTTTATTCAGCCTCGTTTGAAGCCTTCGCCTTCGGGTAACTGGGTTTCAGATTGCTGACAAAACCTGTCTTTTTAAAGAACACCGGTCTTTCAGCTGAAGTCAAACTTCAGTAAGACTTGTTCTCCAAAGACATGAGTCCATGGACAATTCTGGGATATTGCCTTAACTGAGCCTTGTATCCCAGAGAGCCATTATCCGAAACATTGCCTTAAGTTGGCCCTGTGTTTCGGGTATCCATTTTTCAAAGATAGACAGAAAATCAAGGATAACAGCAACAGTTGAAAATTTTTAAATCAGCCTCGTCTGAAACCTTCGCCTTCGGGTAACTGGGTTTCAGATGGCTTACAAAACTCAGTCTTTTTAAAGAACACTGGTCTTTCAGCTGAAGTCAAACTTCAGTAAGACTTGTTCTCCAAAGACATGAGTCCATGGACAATTCTGGGATATTGCCTTAACTGAGCCTTGTATCCCAGAGAGCCATTATCCGAAACATTGCCTTAAGTTGGCCCTGTGTTTCGGGTATCCATTTTTCAAAGATAGACAGAAAATCAAGGATAACAGCAACAGTTGAAAATTTTTAAATCAGCCTCGTCTGAAACCTTCGCCTTCGGGTAACTGGGTTTCAGATGGCTTACAAAACTCAGTCTTTTTAAAGAACACTGGTCTTTCAGCTGAAGTCAAACTTCAGTAAGACTTGTTCTCCAAAGACATGAGTCCATGGACAATTCTGGGATATTGCCTTAACTGAGCCTTGTATCCCAGAGAGCCATTATCCGAAACATTGCCTTAAGTTGGCCCTGTGTTTCGGGTATCCATTTTTCAAAGATAGACAGAAAATCAAGGATAACAGCCTTTTTAAATCAGCCTCGTCTGAAACCTTCGCCTTCGGGTAACTGGGTTTCAGATGGCTTACAAAACTCAGTCTTTTTAAAGAACACTGGTCTTTCAGCTGAAATCAAACATCAGTAAGACCTGTTCTCCAAAGACATGAGTCCATGGACAATTCTGGGATATTGCCTTAACTGAGCCTTGTATCCCAGAGAGCCATTATCCGAAACATTGCCTTAAGTTGGCCCTGTGTTTCGGATATGCGTCTTCTTTAAGAACGCTGGTCTTTCAGCTGAAGTCAAATTTCAGTAAGACTTGTTCTAAAGAGGTTAGTCCCAGAAAGCTAATATCCCAAGCATTGCCTTCAGTTGGCCCTGTGTTTCGGATATCCAACTTTCAGACAGTCAATCTTCAGTAAGACTTGTATCCCAGAAGCATTGCCTTCAGTTGGCCCTGTGTTTCGGATATCCATTTTGAAGAAGTTCAGAAATTGCTTATTCAACTAAAGTCATACTTCAATTTCTGTGGGGGCAAGAAGCACGCAGTGCAGCTATGTTCGGCAGAGTTGAAGAAAAGAAACAGTAAAGCATTCAAAAATAAAGCAACTGAAGAAAAAAAAAATTGAGCTACAAGTTCAATAATTCAGTATCGGCAGCCGCCCACAAGCGGAAAATAACAGCTGCCGAAATACGTACATAAGCAAAAAAATAAAACTGCTGTACGACAAGGCAAGCTGAAGCAAAAAACAAGGCAAAAAACTCAGAAAGCGGCAAGTCTAAAGTTAAGCACATGATGAACCGCAAGATTCTGAAGACGACTGCCCGAGTTCCTATGCTTCAGCCGGCGGATCAGACTGATCAGCGTTGAGTCCCATGGTGGCCTCAGCCCCAGCAGCAGAAGAGGCGGGCTTTGCACTTTGCCGAGCCTCCCTTTCCCTCTGCTCAGCTTCCAACTCCAGTCTTTCAGCTTCCTCTTCGGCTTCCTCAGCCTTAAGAATTTCAGCTTCAGCTGGAGTTGCATACTTCATGTGAGGGTCTTCGGGATTCTGGACCCACTCAGCACATTTAGACCAGTCCAGTTTCGGCTCAGCATGAAGGCAGACTCTTCGGCATACTCGGAATCCGTTTCTGAAACCCATCTCATATTCCTCTTGGGTATAAACATGGACCTTGAGTAAAGCCTCAGCGTCAGCCAGCTTCTTCTGGGTCTCCTCCAAGTCTTCCTTGGATTTCTTCAGCTCATCAGCGACTTTGGAGGAGGAACCCTTCAGCTCATTCAGCTCTTGCTGAATTTGGAAAGCCTTTGTCTGAGCTTGGGCCACTTCAACTTTCTGGATCAGCAATTGATCCTCAGCCTTTTGGAATTTAGCTCTTTGAGCTTCAGCAGCAGCAGCAGCCTCTGAGAGTTGGACGTCTTTGGCCAGGAGCAATTCTTCAGCAGCCATTCGGCTGGCTTCAAGAGCCTCTAGACGCCGCTGCACTTCAGCTTGTGCAGCAGTTCCTTCTTGAATTCGGCTCTCAATAGCAGCCTTGAATTTGGAGACGTCCACTCCCATATGCTCCTGGAGGAATTTTTCCCCTTCCATCAGTGGGGGAAAAACCTCCATCTCCATAGCATCGCAGAAGGTTTTCAGAGCTTCGGCAGCTTTTTTACCGTACTCCTCAACCTCCTGCTGCTTCTCTTCAGCTTCAGCTTAGCAAGCTTAACTTCCTCCTCAGCCACCTTCCTTTCGTGCACAGCAGCGTCTACCCTATCTTGTAGGGTATCAATCAGCTCTACAGTGAGAGTCTGATTGTGCACGAACTGAAAACAGGAAGACAAAAAAAAATAAGTAATAAGAAAAAAAAATAGAGCTGAATTTCGGAGGAAATGAAGGAAAATTACCTGCATCATCAGCAGTTGGTTAGACCTGGCTGGGTCAGGAACTGATCTACTGGATTCGCCCATCCCAGCAGTGGCCTTCAGCGACCAGATCCTTGCCCTGTCTACTTCGGACATGCCAGCAAAATTGCCGAAGTAGGCTGCAGCTCCTTCTCGGTTTTGACCCCATATGAGGTCCCAGATGTGATCTGGGATTGGAATTCGGGGGGCCGAGAAACCCATTTCTCCAGAATGCAGAGTCAGGAAAGAAGGGAAGGACGACGATGGAGCTTGATTAGCCTTGGTTGTCTCAGCATCGTCCTTCTCAGAGGAGTCAAGTACTATGACCTCCTCTTCTTCAGGGGTGAGGACGAAAGCCTCAACCTCTCTTGCGATATCTGCCGTGAAGCCTTCAGCACTTGACATCACGGCATCTTTATTTTCGTGCTCAGCAACACTCTCCTTGATTTCTTCTTGGACCCCTCCCTTAGGTTCGGGAGTTCTCTGATCCACCTCCATCTCAGGAGGTGGCGGAGGGGTCTTTTGAGGAGATTGGGGTGTTGGCTGGGGAACCCTCGGCGATCCATTGCCTTCCTCAGGTTCCCTTATTGCGACGCCGATGGTCATCGGCCTCTGCTGAAAATCATGAGGGCCGATGATGGCCATCCTTCGGCGCCTTTTCAGAAGGGGCTGCTCGTCCATATCTGAGTCTGAAGACTCTTGTATTTGGTCTTCGGGACGAACAGGAGCTTTGCCTTCTCTGTGTCTGTTACTCTCTTCAGACTGTAACAGACAGGGGGGAAGAAGAGTGTGAGTAAAAAAAAAAAAAAAAAAAAAAAAAAAAAAGAAGAAAAGAAAAAAGTTGTCTGAAAGCTCACCGAGGTTTTCAGCAAAGCCTCGTCTTCTTCAGCTGCTCTAGCTGCAGCTTCGGCCTCAGCAGCTCTGGAGGACCCTTCTCCTCCTTCACAAGCCTCAAGTACCCGTGCAACCTCTTCGGCTGTGCGGGCAGCTTCAGCTTCTTCGTTCAGCAGCTGAAACCAAGGGTCTCTCTTCTTCCACCAAGGCTTCTGCCTCTGATACAGAGCAACAGCCTCAATTTGGAAGTGGGAAGAGTCCAGATGAACTTCCCTATGCCTCGGCTCAGTGATAGACGGGGCCCGTTCAGTTACAACTCGCTCTCGGTTAACACCAAGACGAGTGTAGTTAATACCAACGTTGGTCTCGTCCCGCTCTGAAAAAAGGAAAGGGAAAAAGTTTAGCTCAGATATGTTGGCACAGCATAAAAAAGCAAAGCGAGAGAAGAAAAAGAGGTAGTTAAAAGCCTCGGCCCCAGCCGAAGAAGCTTACCATCCTTAAACTTTCGGCTGAGGCCAACAGCTGCTAGCATGTTCTCTTGGAAAACGTAATGCGTATCGGGGAGCCAAGTCTCCGGGATATGCTGCATTCGACCACTTCCCCCCGGGTTCGGCAGCTTGCCGAAGATATGTTGCTGATCCAGGTTCGGATCCGCCCCGTTATCTGCGGGGGGACCTAGACTTCCCATTTCGGGATCAGGCTCAGCTAAGTACCGGGGAGCGCTGAAGACGCAAGGGTGGCCCGGATCTGTGGGTGCCCTAACCCAAATCCATTGACCTCTCCAGTCCTTGTCTGAAGAGTCATTTGGCCACATGGTCAAGTATTGGGGCCGGGACTCAATCCGATACCACCCAGAACCATGGCTTCCGTGCCCACTCTGAATATTTGGCACTAGCCGATGGAGCTTTCTGAAGCAGTGCAGGTTCGGCACGTATTTGAAGAACTTGCAGACCCATAAGTATGTCATCACCCTTCGGATGCTGGTGGGGGTTAGCTGACATAGGGAAATGTTGTAATGGATCAGCAAGTCTCGGACGAAAACGTCCAAAGGGAACCTCAGCCCATACTGAAGCTGTCTCGTGTACACCCCCACATACCCCGGGGGTGGACGATGGATTCTATCGGATGCTGAGGGCATTCGGCACCAATATCCATCAGCTTCAAAAATGCCGTAGTGCAACTCAATTTGCTCAGCAAATCGATATTGATCGGCGTTCTCTACCCACCATGAGTAGGGGCGGTTCTTTATCATGGCCGAAGCGACTTCGGCATTCTCCCACTCTGAAAACCCAGGGAGGATATCCCAAAGGACAGCGGGAATTTCATCGTCCAATCCAGAAGCACTCGGCTCATCCGTTCTTTGAGGAGGAGCCGAGGAAAGGGGAGTCGCCCTAATCCCTTCAGCAGGGTCAGACTCCGGCCTTTGACCATTCCAGGTCCCAATCCTATTCCTAGGATCGGGAATCGGCCTTGCTCTTCTTGGAGCACGGGCTCTACCTCTAACTCCTCTTGCCATGGATTATTTCGAAGAGAAAAGTCGAAAGAAAAGGGGAAGGAGTTCGAATTCGAAGAAAAATAAACTGAAATCAAAGGAATTTACCTTAATCTGAAGCGAAAGTTGCCGATTTACGAGTTCGTAGTGGCAAGTCTCAGTTTCTAAGCTCAATGCTCGGGGGAATTTGCGAAGTTTTGATGCGGGTTCTTGGTTTCTCTCTCGAAGAATTCTGGGTTTGTGTTGGTGAATAAGTGAGGAGAATGACGCGCCTCTGTTTATATCTCCAGGTACGGGATACGAAGAGTCTGTGCTTTAATTTCTCTTAAGTACCCACTAAGTAACCATTAAACACATGTCTTGTGATTAAACCGCCCATTATCCGTCCAACTTCCGCAAATCATTAACCGTTGTTATCTCATTAATTACGGTTTAAATTCAAATTTTTGGATCAATTAAATCATTTACTTCCCTCCTTTTCTGAGTTAAATCAAACCCGACCCGTCATTCTTCCAAATCGGGTCTGGGGGGCAAGTTGTTTGGGTCCAATTTAGTCAAAATTGGGCCTGAGCACTAAATGATCCAATTAAAAGCCCAAGGTCAAGGTTCAACTCTCCAATTGCTCAAAAGTCAAAAGTCAGCCCACAAAGTAAGCCAATTGGGCTAAAGCCCAACCTCTCCAAGTATGATGAGGTATAAAAGCCCTCATATTAACACATTCAAGGAGATCAGACACATTATCACATAATCACACATACATTATCACATACACTGATTATTCCAATTCATATGCTCATTCTTGCATTGAGAAATACTCCACAAAAGCCTCAAGCTACAAACTCTCTTGCATAGTGTCTTCCTTTTTACACATTGTACTGACTTTAGCATCGGAGGGGCCTTCCTCGGAAACACCCCCGAGGCTAGTTTACGTGTGTTCACTGTGCAGGAAACCTTCGGCCCAACACAGCTTGGATCGAATCCAGTCTTCTCCATTTCAGTGGACCTTCGGCAAGGTCCCATTGTTTTCAACCGAAACATGAGTAAAACGGTGTGTTGTCTAGCATGGGCTGCTAAGCTATATATGCTTTGACCTCCTTTTTTTTCGTTAATCACTTTATTGGCATCACAATATAGTAATTGATGGAAAAATCAGTTCCTAGATAACATGCATATAGTAGTATATGTTAGGAATCAGGAAGCCGAGGGCAATTCTCATGTTGTATTCGGTTGTTTTACTTCATCTATCTCCTCGAGGCTTTCTTTTGATATAGTATATGAGTATATCCAAATGAGCTTTTGATAGAGTATATCCGAATGAGCAAAACACAAGGAACTTATTCGGCTCACAATAAAAGTAGATAGAAATGATATGCTAAATGAAAATTATAAATTAAATTAAACCTTGTAATATACTTCGTATAATTAATAGTCGGCTTATGCCTCACTTTTGAAGGGTTATTTATTGACAATTTATAGAGATGTTCAAGGGTATACTTTTATACATTTAGACATAGTAATTTAAATACACTTAGAGTTTTTTTTTTTAATTTTTTTTTAATACACTTGAGTAGAGTTGGGTACAATTTGATTTCAACACAATATAAGACACAATCTAGGAAATTAAATAATGTCAGATGTATTTTGAGCATGTATCATACACTCAAAAACAATTTGTTGACCTTTTCGTTCATATCTCATGAAAAAATGTATTAACAACTAATCATAGTGATTAGTGTGTGCGCCACACAAACCTATAGCTTACAGTCATAAATGGTTGTCATTGAATTACATTACATAAGTCAAAAGTTTGAATATTATTTGTTTCATCAAATTCCATGCTAAAATTTTGAATCAAATCATATCATATCATTTAATAAAACTATTAACATTTGAAATTGAAGTCAAACGTTTCCCAAATATTACTAACCAATCATATCTCTAAAGTCATACATATGTATAGTAATATAAACATTTTTCTCAGGTTACCAGTATAGTAGAACCCAGGAAATTTCTACATTTTTAATTTTTTTTTTTTTTTTTTTTTTTAAACCGAGTCATGGCTACGTACATGTTAATCATTTGAGTTTCACATTTTAATAAAAATTAATTAAATTTAGAAAAATGTGTTGAGTAGTTATTTCGAACGTACCAACATTGAAAATTGTGTCACACCGAAAATTTATCATAAACAACAAAAATGTACAAAATAAAATAAAATCAAAGATTGCACTGAGTATGAGATATTAAGGACAATATTTTTGCATGTGATCACATGATTTCATGGGGGCGGTTCCATCACTCCCGGAGTACTTGTATTTGTATGATGTGGTTCCATATCATTGAAACTTAGGATATTACTGTACATTTTTTTTTATATATATAATGTATAATCATATAATGTGCTTGTATTAATTTGTTGATGTTAATTAACTATGTATATAAGGTATGAATCGAATTTTAATTTATTTTTTGCGGATTTTTCTGTGTTTAGGAAATAAAATCATGTTTAATTTGAATTTATAACTTGTCAACATGATCAAGTTTGAGGTTTCTAGAAAGTTTTTAGTTTTGATTTGATTGAATCATTTGGTAATTTTGTTTTGATGTTGCCATGTTATGTGGGAAAGTTCTTCTTTGACTTGGGATTAAAAGATTATTCCGTACAAAGAATTGTAGAGAAAGATATTGAGGAAATTAACTTGCTTTTAAAATTAATTATTTACTTGTATATATATATATATATATATATATATATATATATATATATATATATATATAGAGTGTGGATCATGTAAAAACAAGCCTATAGCTGAAAACATAAAAACGGACAATCAACACCGTAGATTATGACCCATCAAATCTCACGGCTGAGATTAAAACACATATTCTCCCTCAAATCCCTAACTCACCGTCCAAAATTTCCTCTCTCCTCAAACTTGCAAACCTCTTGTCTTTCTCTCTCCTCAAATCCCAAAATTGAACACAAATTGCTGGAAATTGAAGAATTTTTGTTCAAATTTCGCATAAACAACCTAAAATTGCTCAAATCAGGTACGTTTTTTTTTTTCCGATTTTGTTCAAATTTTCATGAAAAACGCATGATGTTCAACTAGATTTTGCGATTTTTCAATTTGATTTTTCCAATTTCAATGCGATTTTTGTGATTTGATTTATGCGATTTTCAGATTTTTAATTTTCGATTTTATTTGGCAATTTTATCAAAATTTTTTCCTGCGATTTTGTTCGATTTCTTGTGCGATTTGCGTGTTTTGTTCATCAATTTTGTTTGATTTCCAGTGCGATTTTGTGACTTTTGCTCATCAATTTTTTCGACTTTTTTTCATCAATTTTGTTCGATTTGTTTGATTTTGCGATTTCCTGTTCGATTTTGTTCGATTTCCTGTTTGATTTCGCTTGGTTTTTGTTCGTTTTCATTTGTGATTTTTGTTCAATGGCAAAAACCTTATGTTCCTGGGTTACTTGATGAAGTGAGAATAGGTCAGAATGTTGTTGTCATTTCTTGTAAATTGAAATTGTGATTATCTGTGGATACTACATTCAGAAATGGAGAGGCAACAATAAAAGCCTTTGTTTCTGTTAGTTTTCTCTTGGAGACCAGCCGCTTGCTGCTCAATTTCAGGAAATTCCTGCAGAGCTTCGGATGTCAGAAGCTGAGAGGGTTGGATGTAGGCACAAGCACTTGATATATATTTTTGTCAAAATAATGAAACCACCTAATTAACAATGCTAATTTGTATTTACTTGTTATATATTCTGGTTTATTGGAAATTGATTGGCTTTATTGCTGTTGGCAGATGAACTTTTGAAATCAACTGTGGCGGACAAAATTCCAAGTGATTTGGAAGGCATGGAAAGTACTCTGGAGAGGTTGCTGGCTTTAATTGAAATGGACCAAAGCAAACCTGATTTAAAATGGATTAACGCAATTCCTATCAACAAGAACACAATAAGTTATGGCCTTTTAATTTGAAGTTGATTAGAAAGTGAAATTAGCCTAACAGCCTTACCAAAAGATGACCATCACCTCAAGTATGACCCCACCTGTATTGGAATTGACCCTACTACTACTGCTTGAAGTTATGCTATGCCTAATAGTGGCAAAAGTTATACAGTTTATAAAGTATATAATGTATGATATTGGTGTTTGATTCACTAATGCCTAGTAATGGCAAAAGTTATACAATTTATAAAGTAAATAATGTATGATATTGGTGTTTGGTTCACTAGTCCTCTTTGGCTCTGGTGGTGGCTTTCAAGATTCTTGAAACCAGAGGTCTAGGGTTCAAGGACTAGTGGAAAACCAGCTACAGAGGAAAGATACTAGATGAGGTATTACAAAACACCTTCCTTTTGATTTTTGATATAATTGTAAATTAGTGGTATGCTGAGTATTACTGTATTGCTTTACTGCCTTTTATTTTGTTGTGCAATTTTAATTTTACAAATAGTATGTCAATTACTAGCATTGCTAGATTGTTACACTGCACGGACATAATTACTTCATAGAAAAATTATCTCAGATTCTATTTCTCACAAAAGAATGAACAAAAATGAGGGTCATTTGGCTTGTTGCTAATCAATCACCCTTTCATTATTTCAGTGCAAGTTCTGTGGCAGGGAGGGTACTATTACAATGATACCAAAATCTGGCCGCTATCTAACAGGTGATGACTGTGAAGCTGGAAAGTTTGTCCGTTTGATGAGCTTTGACTGCCGGGGTTTGGAGCCAGTGGACTACTCCTTTGGTGGTGACAAGGAGGAGTGGGAGAAATTATCTGATGACAAGTAGGAGCATGAGAAATTATCTGATGACAAGGAGCCCGGAGAAGGAGAAGTTATCTGATGATAGTTACCTTACTTTTGTAAATAGTGACATCTATAAAAATGTGGTCAATGTTGTCAAAATTTATAAATTACCTTATTTTTATATATAGTGATCTTCGTTATTTTTATATATAGTGACCTCTGTATAAATGTGGTCAAAATTGATATAGTTACCTTATTTTTGTATATAGTGACCTTTATGTAAATATGGTCAAAATTGATATAGTTACCCTATTTTTGTATATAGTGACCTCTAAGTAAATATTCTAAAAATTGATATAGTTACCCTATTTTTGTATATAGTGACCTCTAAGTAAATATTCTAAAAATTGATATAGTTACCTTATTTTTGTATATAGTGACCTTTATGTAAATATGATCAAAATTGATATAGCTACCCTATTTTTGTATATAGTTACGTTATTTTTATATATAGTGACTCTATGTAAATATCGTCAATTTAGATAAAGTTACCTTATTTTAGCATGTAGTGACCTTTAAAACGTTGCGTTTGTCAAAAAAAAAAAAAAATCTTTAAAACAGTTGAATTGATTATATGTAAGGTCGGAATGATCTTAGGGCTTTAGAACCGTCTGATCTTTTGTGCTAGTAATGAATGGCTAAGATTGCTTGTTTTTAGTTTTCACCATAAGCTCTGTTTTTAGCGGAACCTCCCCGTATATATATATATATATATATATATATATATATATATATATATAAGTCAATCAAGACTATTTCATATTTCCATGGAGTGGGGAGATAATCAAGTGATCAAGGGATATGTAATTTTTGGATTGAAATTTTGCTTAATGACTCTAGAAAGACTTTAAGACTAACGGAAAAAAAAAAGATTATTTGCATAAGGAAAAATTAATTTTAATATTATTGTTCACCTATTGTAGGTGGAGTTAAAATGAGTCAAATTTAACAATATAACACATAATTATATATCTATATATTATTATATTTTATTTGTAAATTTATTAGAATTATTTATCAATGTTTTCAAATTTTGACCATAAAAAGTCAAAACATGTCGTTTTGGGATTGATGGAAGGATTAAGGGTTATGGAGTAATACTAGGGAAGTAGTGATTGTTTGCAAATAGGACTTGTTCACTCATAGGCCTTGCCTTGCCTTGCCTTGCCTCTCTTCTTGGTTTTCTATAAATTTTAGGAGTGAAAGACATTTTTGATTGATTATCCAAAATAATTTATGTGCCATATATTTATTTTTCATACTTTCCCTTCATTTAGACTTCAGGGGATATTAAAATGCAATCAATTGATAAATTCATCTTGCTATCAACAAATAGATTCGAATTCTATCCTTTTGATATCTTTTACATAATGATGATGATTGTTTTCCCCACATAATCATCACATTAAATGTGTGTGCATTCATAAATATCATGTATAATGACAAAAATAATGTCACAAGAAATTGAATAATTGAACGATTAGAATCAACTCAACCATATCAAGATTTACACATGTTCAAAAAAACAAAATTCTACGGAATACAACTTATGATATCTTCCAGTCTTTCACCTTTCAAGAAAAAATTCAAAATAAAAATAAAAATCTAATTTTTAACTGTAAATTCTATCGATGTTATTTTATAATATCCAACTGTTAAAGTTATCTAAAACACTTTCGATTTAATATATCGTTACTTGTGTATAGGATCATCTATTACTTGAAAAACTCTTAAGGTGTTTAATCTCTATCTAAATTTATTCTTTTCAAAGCCTACATAATATGAGTAGATGTTGTACTATTATGTACGAGTATTTTTCAAAAGGTAAAACACGTACTCGTATCATATAAATATAAACCTATGACAATTATGAGTAGTATATTTACAAATCAAATACTCCTCGTCTCGCCCTCAAAAAAAAAAAAAAACTAAAAGTAGTCTTTTTTTTGGAAGATTAAACTTCTAGTTTCCTACTCTTGTAGTTTAGTTAAGGGAGGCAAATTACAAAAAAGTACATTTGTATTGATAGTAACTTGAAGAAGACTTTTTAGTTAAAGCCGTTAAGTCTAGAAGAAATTTAAGAAGTGGGGGAATACAAAGTGAGCTTTCTTTGACGAGTAACATCCGCGTATGTAAATTTCCTAATCTTTGTCTTTTAATTAACTCCAACTTCCTCTCACCAAATATTTAAATTTACAAATCTAAATTAAATTTTAAAAATTCCACGTCATCATAATACCCCACGACTCTTCCTACTCTTGGTCAAATTTCTCAACGCCTTCTTCTTCCCTTTTATTCCCCCTTCTCTATTAAAACCTTCCCACTCTCCATTACACAATTCTCCTCTTCTAATTATTTTTGTCTATCCCCCCCCAAATTATCTATCTTTGTACATACTACGACCTCGGGCTCGGACTCAAACTCGCCTCGAATTATTCGAAAACTTAAAGAAAAGAAAAAAAAAATGAAAAATATGGGGTTTCTTGAGGAGAAATCAATAAGGGTGATTAGAGCAATAAAAACAGTGTTTTTCTTAATTACATTACTAATCTCGTTTTTATTCTTCTCTGCTCCTGTTCTTCTTGCTGTTGCGGATACCATATTACCTTCTGCTTTGTTCTCTGCTTCGTCGCCTTTTCTATCTCCTCAATCGTTGTCCTCCCACCTTGCCAATTACGATTTCAGATACTCGCTTGTTGATATTCCGTTGATCTCCATACTCCGCTCCCTCGTCATCATCTGTAAGTTTCCTTGTTTTTTCGTAAAGTCTTGTATAAGACGGTCTCACATAATATTGCCGTATGGGCTTACACAAGCAATAATGATTTTATTTTTTTTAGGTTTTATTAGACAGAATAATTGTTGAATATAGTATGAAAATTGACGGGGTTGTATGAATTTGGTACAACTGTTTTAGGAATAGGGAATAACTTTATTTATTGCATTATTCGCGATTTTTCTAATGAGTGTTCATGGGTACTTGTTAAGCTAATTCGTTATGTTATTATGGTTCTACAAGATTATTAAGTACTTAATTAACCGGCCAAAACTTGAAATTTGATGGTCACCATTGATTAGATTAGGCAGTTTATATCTTAACCTACCTTAAAGTGCGCTTACATAGCAGAAATGACTAATTAAGGGCTTAATAAGTCCAGCAAACTAGTTGGCTTAATTTGATTATTATTTTATATTAATATATTTTCTGACAGTAGTTGGCCCAATTGTTGTTAGCCGTTTTCATGTGTTTTCTGCATAATTTATTAAAGTTGGTTAATAATGCTCTACATTCTCATAAGTCATAATCCCATATGAAATAAATCTAATTAATTTTGCATTTATTTTATTCTTAATACATATGACAATTCACTTTCTTTGTAACGGTTAAATATACCTATATACCATAAAAACTGTGACAATTAGCGAGTTTAAAAGACTTTGTATGTAATAATGTGTATTTTATGTAACGAACGGGTGATAAGTCTGATAACGTATTAACAATTTTTGTTATGTGTTTAATGTATTGAGAACAACTTGTTTATTGTAATGTATAGGTGTGTATAGCTGTTGTGATGGGCCGAAGTTGTCACGTGGGCCCTACTTGTGGGTGGTAACAATATGTTCGGTACTTTCGTTGGTGTTTGTATCATTAAAAGCCCCGTTCGTATTTGGTGGTGCAAGTGGTGCCGAGAGAGGGTACACTAAAGTCACCGAGGTTGCACTATTCGTATGTTCTTACGTATTGGCGGTTGGACACGTGTTTGTTGCTTATAGGACCAGTTGTCGAGAACGGAAAAAGCTTCTTGTTTACAGGATTGACATTGAAGCTGTAAGTTCCCTCCATCCCTACCTCAATTTAATTGCAAGTTAAAGTTAATTTCATTTCAAGAAATCCCCTTACCCCTTATCCCAAAGTCGATAACAAAAATACAAAACTAAGTAACCCTTTGCTAAATAGGATAAATAATCAATGTCCCACGTTAGCAACCCAATCGAGTAGTTACTAAAACGACACATTTTTTATTTGTTGAATTTACAAAATAATTCGAGTACATAATTTAATACTCCGTAACAATGTTGCAAGATGAATTAATTTGGTTGGTACATGATGAAATTATTATTAGCATGGGATTTAATATTGATTACTGAAAATTGGCAGCTAAAAAGTGTAAGAAATAGGTTTCTGTTTGCTAGGTGGCTTTGATGAGTTGGTAGAATATCATTAAAAAGATGCCAAGCTAATTAGCTATGCACTAATTAATTCCTAATAGCATATCTTTATAAAGAGGATAAACCAATCAAGAGTGGGGTGCTGTACCACTAAAACAGTTGTAATGTCTCAAAGCTAGGAGTTTATGACCTGGAACTTTAATTTTAATAAAGTGGCATAGGAAAACTCTATAGCTGTATGAATGGATTGAAAGACTATTTGACATTTTCAACTTTTAATTACTCTGTAGTCTGTACCCATGTCTTACCATGTACCCGTCTCTCATAATAATTCCCGAGAATATTCGTCAAGTAGTGTTACTACTCGTTTTCATATGAACACTTTATTTAGAAAATGAAAAGAGAAACAGAATAGATTCTAGTACTCGTATAAAATTTGAAATTATTCTAAATAGAAAATTGGGTTTAAATGAGAACAAAAATTTGAAACATAAAAAAAAGTTGTGAAGATCAGATTCGATTAGAGGATGATCATTAATAAGTTATATGTCCTTATAATATAACCACCTAAGCCATGACGATTGAATTAGCCATAGATTAGTCTTAGCTCTTAATTAAGAGATTCTTTGAGCTTGATTGATGGATTATTGCTGTAATTTATTATAATTCGTACTTGGTATTATAAAATAACATGTTGTCCAATATTGACAAATATTAATTTATTGAAAACACCTAGATTTATATTTTGTTGCTGTGGCAAAGAATAATCAAATTTGGGAGCAACTTATAGTAAGCGTTGGGGGGAAGTCTTACCTTAAAATTGACTAGTGCTTTCGCACGAAATTGCTGTGAAATTTTCAACGTAACATTTTTATTCAGTCAAAACCTACCATCTTACCACTAATTATTATACACTAATAATGCTTTTAGTCCAAACAATATTCAAGCACTTTAGGATATTTTGTTTTGTTTTCTAATATAAGATCTTTTTCCTACTCTCGTATACATTTGAGGCTTCATTTTCAAATCCAAACCTACCCTTCCTAAGGAATAAGACCCCCCGAGAGATGATCGATACTTCTAACATAGTGATTGTGTCGTTCGTCTCTACATATGCATACCGGGACAATTTTTTCGTTGATAATTGTGTCGTATTTAGGGAATAAATAGAGTTTTTGTCAGTACACGAGGGTCTTTTAGGAGGAAAGTTTCCAAGTGTAAGGACACCTCTTTCCAACAGAAATTGCTAATTTTGATACAAAGTAATTTAAGTACTTATAGTAATTTAACGTCGTGTTAAATTTAATTTGGTGTTGCTATATGCTTTTCCTAAGTCTAAAAAGTTAAACCTAATTATATTATTCATGTATTGATATGGGGTCCCGCTTAGAGATTTTTTGACAACCTCGCGTAGAGTACGAGTGAGGGGATCACATCACATGCATAAAAATTAAATTAGAAGTTATACGTAATCAAAGAAATACATCAAAATGGTGAAGTACGCATACATGCATGATTATCTAGAGTTATGGAGTGATTAGAGCCACAATATCATAATAAGATCACTTCAATTGTGAATTAGGTGTACTCTTCATGCGTATTAGTTGCTTAATCATGACATGTTTTTTATATATAATATTTAGGTTTGTGTCCTATTCTTTTGATCACTATTTAAAATTTAGCTTATTAATATTATATGTGTAAAGAACTCCATCTAGGCATCCATCGTCATACTTTGAACTTATCTTGAATGAGGTCGTGTATTGACGCCATTTATCAGATATTTGTAAACTTACCCTTGCTATTACAACAAGACTTATTTGGCTAATAATTCTCTCTTTGTTTCAAGATAATAATCGCACATACATTATTAATTTAAATAATACTGATATAGCGACTTTATGTTCTAGATAGGTGATTGGAGGGATAGGTCATGAACTCATAATCACATCGATATGTGAAAAAACACCACTTACTTGCATCATGATGTGTAACAGAATAAATGAATTTAGGGATGGGCGGTTAATTAGGTCCATATGTTGATCATAAATATCTACATCAAATTGGTATTATAGTAATGAAAATTAAATAAAGCAAGAGACCCTTTGGTCTACGGAATATGCAAAGGTAGGGACAACTTATCCATTGATGAAGACATTTATATTGGACGTTTGAGTAAGATTTGTCTATGAATCCACTTGTATTGCTAATTATGGGAAGAAAGAATTAAATGGGTTAATCAAGAAAATTATAAACCTTAAATGACGTAATTCTGATGTTAATATAAGAGAAAAATTGAATGAGTTGTATAAAGTGACAATGAATAAAAGACATTGTCTGTAAGGTTCTCTTTTAATCAGGTTTTGGAATCCTTTCTTAGTCTGAATCATCAAAAATTGACATGTTTTTTTTAATTTTATTGGTAGTATAATTGACATGCTGACAAGTCTTGACATAATTGCTACTTTAACCCTGTTAATTAAGCATGTTTTAGAACTTTTTAGGTAGTATACAGGCCCGTACATTGAAAATTTAACTTCAAGATTAAAGGGTGATTTCGAAATTGTGTATCTTTTTTCGTTGCAGTTAAAAGTCATTTTAGAAAATGTTTGGTTTTTGCAAGAGTGAGATGATCCTTTTGTTCTTTACATCTTACTTTGACTTATAAAGAATCCTTTTAGTCTTACAAAAACCTTGTTTTCAACAGCTTCAACATTTATTTGAAATCTGATTTATTCGTCAATCAAATTGTTGTATGTAGGTTAATTCAGCTTGTAAGAAAGGATTTCCAAGATATGAAAAATTGTTGCATGAAGAAAGGAAGAAGTGAAGCATGTACAAAATTAGAGCATTAAAGATAAATTTCGTATAGTTTCTCATAAAAAAAAAAAAAGGATTTTCGTACATTATTTTAAAGGTAAGATTTCCATGTCCCAACAAATCATATTCTTTTGACAAAAGCTTTGATAACCTATTTGTCTACTTATAAATCCAACAATTGCAACATGATTGCATGTACCTACATATTATAATAACTAACAAATTTTCATTTTCTATATGCAGGATTTTCAGTACCGTACATATAAAATGATGCAATTTCAAGATTTTCGTGAGAAACGTATCCATAACAACATAGGATTGACATACATAAACATCCTTAGAGTCCTTTTAACTTGTGTTTGGTAGTTGAGGAATGAGATTGTACTATCGATTTCATCTCACTTCTTTATTGTATAGTTTTTTTTTCTTTTTTTTTTTCTTTCCATTTGGGGTAGGGAGATGGCGTATGGGAAGTCGTAGGGTGTTTATCAAGGATCAAGATTATGTATATAACTAAAGAGAGAGGAACTATTAGTATGAATATCAGTAGGCAAGCCGAAGGCTCCTACAATTTTCTTTGCCCTCCAAAGGGGTGCATCTAGCTAGTTAAGTAGCAAGTGTGATTTTTTCAAGTTGTTGCTATATAAATTGTAATTATATATGATATATCTATCTTCAACACTTTTACTCCGTTTTATAGTTATACGTGTGATTTGGATGAATTTTAATTATAGTTGTTGTCACTTAACTTAACCATTGTTTATAATTAAACATTACAAGTAAGCTTATGCAAATGAAGATTAAGGTACACATTGAATAGTTCTTGTTGGTTACAAATATCTCAAAGATTTACAACGGATTTTGCTCCTTCCCAATTTTCCATTACTATTTAATAAATCAAATAATTTTCAAGTACAGATAGCGACACAAGATTGATAGATCTATGGCATCAAAGTTTGCATTACTCCGTACTATTTATTAATTCAAATAATTATTGTAAAAAAACATGATTAAGTTTTAATAAAACCAAAAATTCAAATCAAACCGGGCCATGAAGTGACTTGAGTTGCGATTAGTAAACCACAAATTTTTTTATATAGCTGGTCACATTGTGTGGTCAGGGTTACTTATTCTCGGATTACTCAATCGGTCAGGGATTATTCAGTCGGTCAAGGATTATTCAATCGGTCAAGGATTACTCTCACAATAGAAAACGCAGGAAAAACACAGTTAGTGAATACATGAAGAACCTGTTTTTTTCAGCTTATTTTCAGTTCAGTTCAGCTCATTTTCAATAAGTTCAGTTCAGTTTAACTCACTTACGTCAATCAAACAGGCCCGAAATATTGAAAATTCTATTTGAGCTAATTTGGATTATGGATCCACTTCTTTCGTTACCAGTTAATTATAACCCAACAAAAATAGCCCAAATACTAGCAAAAAAGCCCATTTTAAGTATTTCACACTCGTGCACCTCCTCCTCAAACAAGACACTCTCGTCTCTTTCACTATTCTAAAATCTGCAAATATTCTCCCTCCATTTTTTTTTCTCTCTCATATAACCCCCCAAATTAAATCAAAATCTGAATTTCTAGAAAAAATGAGGTTCAATTTCGACATTGCAGAATCAAGCAATGAGAAGAATCAGCAGAAATCGAAAACCCTAGCTCTCTCTTCATCTCCTTCTTCTTCAACTCCCACTGATAAGCAGCTTCAATGGCTTCCACTTCAGGATCATCCCGTCTTCTCCTCCTTCGCCGCCTTCGGCGGCGGCGTAAGTTCGCCGGAGAATCGGTTTGCGATGAATCTAATGGCTTGGGATGGATCTTCTAGAATCTACTACTGGGATTCCGAGAAGGATTGTCTTCATCGTTTGTCTGTTCGTTTGGGTGAACCTGAACCTACTTCTGTTGCTGCTGCTTCTCCTTCTAAGGTTTGATTTCTCTTTCTCTGTTTCCCTAATTGAATTGTGTTTGTGTTTAATTTTGGAATTTTTGTTGTTGATGTTTTGGAATTGTCAGGGTTTAGGGTTTATAGAGTTAGGGGGTATAATGTATTGATTTGAAGTTCATTTGAGCTGATTAATTTCATAGGTTTTATTAATATAGATAAAATTTATTCTCTCGTAACTTTTGCTCTTGTTTGATGTTTGTTCTTGATTACTAGTTTAATAAAGCTGATTGAACTACTCAGGTTAGCATTCTTAGCAATTACGAGTTTTAACTGACTTCTGCAAACAAAGTTAGCTGCACTTTAGCCAACTATTAATATAATGCAGTACATTAGGCAGGTAGATATGCTATTAGGGTAATCTCGGGTTATGGGGGGGGGGGGGGGAGCGCGGTGATGGTGTATTGGAAATTGTCAGGAAAGGCAGTTTGTCGCTGCAAGTACCATTCAAGTTAAATTGCCTAGCTTCTAGTCTTCCCCTTGCCCTGGGGGATGATGCTTGCCGGATTAGTTACTACCTTCACTATGTTTTCCTGGTGGGTGAAAATCTTGCCTTGAATTTGTCATCTAAGTGGTAAAAAAAAACTGCCAATTCCGGTCAACAAAGAAGAATTTTATTATGCATCTTGATGAGAGAACTTAATGTCATAAAGCCATCCCGGCGACTGGGAATAAATGAGTTGTAATTACTATTAAAGTGTAGCTTTCAAAGGAGATTTTATGTGCATTTGTAGTCTATATCCTCATTTTTTTGTGTGATTGCTTAGTTTGGCCATAGAAATATCTACTTACATAATCATTGGCCAACACTAAAGGAAATACTTAAGTTGGAAATAAGAGTTATATATCAAGTTTCTATGTTAAAGTAGAAGATAGTTGAAAAGGTTTATATCGTGCCCTGATATTTGGTACTCATTATTTTGATTAATTCAAGTCCATGCTTGTCAAATCAAACTTTTCCATGTGTATGTTTTTTTTATTCCTCTTGCATTAGTCTTGTGTTTTAAAAATAATTTTTAGGGTGCCTTTTGTCTCTTGGATAAATATCTTTGGCTATACTTATTGATGATTCCATACTTGTCATAGGTGCTGCAAACAGATATTGAACTTGACTATCATGTTACCAAAATCTCAATTAATAGAAATGGGTCAGCATTGCTTCTTGCTGGTTCAGATTGCATATGTGTCATGTATCTTTATGGATGTACTTCCGCAAAGGATGGTTCGAGTATTTGCAGGTATGCCTTATACATAAATGTTATTGCTAACAAAATATAGAGCATATGACATGTGTTTTAACTTTGTATGCTCTGGAGCCTTTCATGCCATTAGTTTTTTTTCCAGAATTTTCTTGATGCTTTAGGATTTGAAGCATCTCAGGTAATTGGGATGCTTCATGTTTTTCTTCTTTGTTCCCTTAATTGGGCAGGCCTGGCAAAATGGAACTTATCAATTTATTGTTTTTTTTTTTTTTTTTTTTCTTATCGTCAGCCGCTATGATCTCTTACTGACATTAATAGAGTTATTGTGGTTACAATGATCTCATGATCATGCAATTTTGCTGAAATTTAAATGTTTCGAAGGCCTTTATTCAACTAGAAATAAATTCTCGACTTCATGTTGCTCTTAAAATCTAAAGTGCAAGGTACCAGAAAGGTATTAGGGGGTGAATGCGGGTGGTGGGTTCTAAGACGGTTGAGTTGAGAGTTGGTAATCCTGAATGCTAATGCAATAATGGAAGCACAAAGGAAAAAGAGACTGAGATAAGCTAGATTTGAAAGATGGAGTTCTTTGCTCTTTCTTTCCTTAATGCAATGCCTGCTGTGGTTTCTAAAAGTGAGAGGTGTTTAGTGCTTTTTCTGGAAGTTTTAAATGGGTAGCATTTAAAACTTTATGTAATAAACACTGAAAAGTTGCCTGAATATTTGTAGGAAATTAGTGGTATTCTGCCTAATATAACATTTTTGCCTCTTGCTGGGCATTCACAATTTATTGCTTATTCACAATCTAATTCTTGTTTATGCAGGACTGTCCCTGTTGGTTCTGAAGTTTATGATAAATGTAATAGTGCTATCCGCATATTGCAAGTGGTATGGCATCCTTATAGTGATACACATATTGCAGTTCTTTCTTCTGATTCAGTTTTCAGGTAAAATAACCCCCCTCCCTTCCATTTTTTTTAATAATTTTTTTATTATTATGAATATTATGAACAACAATCGACAAAGGGGATTTATCATTGTATTCTTGTATAGAATATATTATTGTGGTTGATGTTTTGGTGTGTTAATTGCTTTGTACCCTGCTCATTCCTGAACATTATAATATAGATTCTGTTTACATTGTAGTATATAGATTCTGTTTTTGGATAAAAATTAATGTGAGAATTTGCCTTCTAATTTTTTTTGAAGCAACTGTCTGTTAAGAAACTTTGTTTAATACAACACCAATTAATGGTACTCATGACTTTTTGAATGTTAAACATATGACCCATAAAATATATTTCTTTCCATTACTCGCATATGGGCTTGATTTTGGGAGTCACAGATGTCACAGTTTAAGTTAAGCTCAAGAAATCGAACTAATTGTGTTAACACCTTAATGGTAATTTTTTTTCAAGATTGTGGTTTATGAAGTATATTTTTTGAACAATTCAAATTGTGGTATATAAACGTAGCTCTTCTTTTTTGTCTATGTTGTTTCATGTTGATGCCACTATGACTAATTGCCTTTGGTTTCCTTTTGTAGAATATTTGATTTGTCATCTGCCCTTGATCAGCCAGAGCAGGAGTACTATTTGCAGCCTTTAGAGCCAGGTAGATCCCGGCATGCATCATCAATTTGCCCTGTTGATTTCTCCTTTGGGCGTGATCACTTATGGGACAGATTTAGTGTGAGTTCTGATGGATCTTATCAATTAGATTCTATTGAAATTTTAACTTGTTTCAAAGTTTATTAATCAAAGACCGTTTGTATATGTTATGCTCTTTGTTGGTTCTAGATGAGGGCTCATAAAGTCTAGTATCACCCAGAAACTTGTCCTTTTACATGCTTACTGTTTATCTGACACAGCTTCACACAAAAGTTCCATGTTTAATATGTCATGTACTTAGAAGTTTGATGTAAAAAATGGTTGCAGAGAGCTAATCTCTAAGTGATTGCTGTTTATTTTTATTTGCTACTTATGTCTCCTCCTTGCCATTTTGTAGGTTTTTGTTTTGTTTAGTGATGGCTCTGTTTACATTCTCTGCCCAGTGGCCCCATTTGGAAGGTACATTTTCTACACAGTAGTTGTACTTGTAGTACATTCTGTGAAATTGTCTTCTAAAACTTTGTTAGATATGGATCAATTTATTGATATCGTTGCTCAAACTGGATTGGCCTATCAAATGATGTTGATTTACTATTGAAATTCGAAGAGTTTGCTAAATACTAGCTAGATTTGGTGAAATAAAATCGTTCACTATTATTTCTGATTGATCTGTATCAGGTCCGAATCTGACCTGAAACCAGATAACTCAAACTGATATTGACCCACAATGTGAACTAACGTAGCTGAAAATCTGTATGGCCAGTTTGATTGTGTTTTCATCATAAGCTATTGATTATAGAAGTGTCGATATCATCCACTAATTTTGAACAAATTCGAATTATTCTGTACAATACCTGATTGGAAAGATCCATTTGGGAAGATAATAGCTTTTCTGCTTTGTCTAATATGCTTTTCCCTATCTCTCATAATTTTTAAAGGTTAGCAACGGGTTGGATATCAGAGAATAGTACTTTTTAATAGGATTATGCCTAGATTGTCTCAGCATCTTTTTCGTACTATCGTACCATTGTTATTTACCTCAACCCCCACCCCAAAAAAATGATTAGACAAATGACATTGGAAAGAACGTTTTTTTGGTTTTAATAACCAAAAATACAAAATTATCACGCGTTACTTAAATATTTTCAACCAAACTTTTTTCTCCACTCACTTGCCTCCCTATGTTGACCTCCCTTTCCAAAGATTGTCTCTGTACAACCCTTTGGCCTCCACTCTTTTCTTTATGAAGATAGTTCCTGTTAAAACTTTTGAGGATAGCTTCTCAAAATGGTCATAGTTTCTGATTATTATTGGCTATTTTGGGGTTTTGCAATTTTGGATCACGCTTTATACAAAAGGGAAAAGTGTGATTTATGAATTCAGACTTCTGCATTCGGTATCAGTGTTTTGTCATGTATATTTATGATCCTTGAGCATGGTTAGTGAATTATTTGTTTATTTATTTTTTTTTTGACAGTGTATTCATGTGGGAATCAATAGTAGAAATTTACAGTGATGCCCAAACTTTTGGTCAGAAATCTACCAACTCATCAGCTATTAGCAATTCAAGTCTGGCTATATCTTGGTTAGAAGCAACATTTCCTGAACTAGACCAAGGAAAGGGAGCAGCTAGTAACATCACAGCTGTGAAAGCTTGTCCTTATGTGGTGATAGATGCGTCACTTTCATTGCAGGTATATTCCTTAATTGTTGTAATTTATTTCAGGTTTGCCTTTTCTTCAGTTGCTTAAGTGCATGCTGATGGGAAATACCACGTAATTGAATTGAATTGAAGCATATGTTTTGAATGCATACCACGTAATTCAGGACAACTCTCAGTTTACGTGTTTGTAATTCAACACAGGTTCTAGATTAGTTGTAGGCTTGCTTCGGTACCTGTATTGTTGTCTCAATGAATGAGTGGATCTGACACTTGGTTTTTCCTTGTTGAATTAGAAATTGGGTTTGACTTCTGATCCCCACTAATTCCAGTGTGTGTTTTTTCCTTTTGGGGTGGGCTAAAGCTCTATTTTATCTAGCCCATCTGTGAATGATGTTTGACTTAATGTTATGAATATTTTGCTGTTCCTCTAATCAATGAGCTTTTATTTTGGGAATTTTTTTCATCTGTCAGGGTCTCAGCTATCCCTTCACTATCAGTTATTGTATTTTTTGTTGTTATTCCTATTTTTTCTAAGCAATGTACCCCTTTACCATCAACCACAATATGTCATGCCTATTTTCTTTGAACCTTGTACCCCTGTACTTTTTACAATTTCATTGTGTAGCTTCTAACTAAGCAATGTACCCCTTTACCATCAACCACAATATGTCATGCCTATCTTCTTTGAACCTTGTACCCTGTACTTTACTTTTTTGTTTTTTTTTTGAAATCATCATTCTCTCAACTCTCAGTGATTTTTTCTGATAATCACAGGGGTGCAGAGTTTATAGGCTTACTCATGGGGTTACTATTACTTGATAGCACAAATGCTTTTGCTACAAAGATAAGAACTAACTTTGTTTGGTGGGAATGGAGCTTCTGTAAATCTGTTTATTATTTTGTTGTCTAATGTCACTTTTGCTTTATGTTGGGTGGATTGAGAACACCATGCTGGTAAACTAGGCTGTAATTGGCTCTATATGAAGATTGAAACTAGTCATGCAATCAGTGTTTTTGTTACATTATAAGCACTTTATTCGATTATCTAACTCCAGAAATGAATGATGTATCTAGCATACTTGGAACAGTAATTTTTATGAAGTATTACTTTTCCAGGGCCCTCTTCGTAAAGTTTGTCATGGTGAGGAAGATGATCCTGGATTTCGTGGAGCAGAATGTGGTGGCCGTGCTGTGAGCTTTCTTTACAACTCTGTCGGCAAGGACTCGATCTTAGTGACTGCATGGAGTGGTGGACAGTTACAAATTGATGCTCTTGCTGATGAAATTCAACCCCTTTGGCAAACTGGGAATCCGCCTCATCTCTCATTTGATTCCCATGATCGTATACGTGGGTTTGCAATGATATGTGAATCAATTGCAGATCAGTTTTCTGTTGTAAGGCTTGACCAGCCACTTGATTATTGTGATTGGTCTGGTCATCCACCTCCTCTTTTAAGATTGGCTATTGTAGATTTGGCCCTGCCTAAAATCAAGGATAGCGACTCTCTAATTTCTATGTTTATTGATCCTCTTATCTCTGAGAGAATATACTGCCTTCATGATGGAGGTGTAGATTCTATAGTGTTGCACTTTCTACCATTTACGCATCAGACCTGTGGGAAGGATGAAATGATGAAAACTCCATCTGTACATCCAGTTGTAAATACATATGAGGGTTCAACAGGCACTTCCTCTTCTCTTTGTGGTTTTGTGGTTCTATCTGATTCATTTGGCTACTCGTGGATTGCTGGAGTCACTTCTACTCGAGAATGTATTGTGCTAGAGATGAAAACATGGGATATATTGCTTCCTAAGTTTACAGACACAGAGAAGAGACCTGCCAAGTCAGAAGAAGCAAGAGAAAGGATTACTCCAGACATTATAAGTAGAGAACTCCTTGCTGGCCCTCAGATGGTTATTGTTCCACAAGGATCTAATTTGCGAACAGTTGCTGCTGATTCTATAGAAGGACGTTCAGCCCTGCATCAGTATTTCAAGCTTTTCCATGAAAACTACGTGGAATATGCGCATAAGGTAATGAAAGTATATTAATGTATGTGAGCATTACTTGGGACCTAAACCAGTTGAATTAATATTACTTGGCCTTGTTGCTCTTGTTTTTGAATACTCTGGTATGCCTGTGACGAATTTATTATTCTGATCTGTTCAATTTAAAGGGGTTTGAGATAGTATTGTTGACTTTTTGTGGCATTGGCTATAATCCCCGAAGATAAAGCAAGGGAAGTAGTATGACACAAGTTTACAGAGTAATAATTTTTGTGATTTCAAATCTACTGGGTATCTGAGTTGATGTTGCTTATGTGGGCTCTGTATATTATATTTATCTTATAGAATTGCTTCTTTTTTTTTTCTTAGGTGTATTTTGAACTCAAGCATCATGGGCCTCATCTGAATAAAATAATTCATAACCTGCATGCACGATTAAGTGAAGCTAAGCAGAGGCTTGTGAATGTTGAGAGTAAACAGCCAGAACTGGATGAAAGGATCAGTCGTGCAATTGAGCGCCATGAATTTCTGGAAACCCGCTTGCAAAACTTGAGAAAGTTCCCTGGAATTCATAAGAAGCCATTGACCAGAGCTGAGCGTGAGTTCAAGTCAGAACTAGGTACGGATCTTATTTACGGCTAGTTTTGTTTGTTGGTTATTAGCAATGTTTATGATTACAGCTACTGCATGCCCACATCCGTAGTAAAATACAAGCTTACCACTATATGTACAAGGGATATATAGTAAAATATTTAGGTCCCCAAATTTGCTTGTGGCAACCCTCCAGTCACTTGGAGAATCTAATGAGACTGAGTAAGAGAAGCAATTTGTTCGTTGTCTGTATTTTAACAGTTTGCATTTTTAATAATCCTTGTCAATTTAGTGAAGGGCTAATATACATTTGGCTACTTTTGCAGACAGCTTTACAACTGTTGAGCTGGATGCTTTGCAGTCCTCTGTTGAAGCATTGAATGGGAGGTTGAGAAGGTACACCCAAACTCTCAAGGGGAAGATGAAGCCCAACTTCCAGAGGATCCCCTCCAAAAAGAAGGGCTTGGTACAAGAGTCCCAGCTAGACCAATTAAAGTCCTCACTCGAGAAACTCTCTCTAGTAAACAGCGAGAATTCAAAGAAAGTAAAACTGGTAGAATCTGCATTGAAGGATTGGGAAGATGAAACTTCTAAATGAGGTTATGGTACCTGGTGATGATTAACGATATGGATGTGGCTATTGGTGTTTTGTGAATTAATTCATGTAGAGAAGCTGTCACAAGCTCCTTGCTTAGCAGTTTGATTGAACAGCTTTCAGATGTTTTGTCCAGCAGATGCCAATGGAAAGATGTTTCTGCTACCCTGAAATGCCAGCGTGCCACTCGTCACTTGGTGGTTGATTGAACAGCTTTCAGATGTTTGGTCTTGCGGATGCCAATGGAAAGATGCTTGTGCAACGTTTAAATTCCTTGTAATTGGTGGTGCAGTTGAGGCATAGAGGAACTATGTTGTTCCTATGATATAGATTTTAACAAGTGCTAACGTAGTAACATGGATGGGAAAGTTTCGGCTGTTCTGCTTTGTTGTAAATTGGGTATTTAGGGTTCCATGGAGGAATCGATGTCATATGATACTAGTATTTAACTAGTAGAAAAAGTAGGAACTTATAGCTGTAACATTTTCGGTCTTGAGCATCCTAGTTACATTTTTTTTGACATCTGCTCATGTAGAAGTATCATTTTTCTGGTAAAATATTCAGGAATCCTTGTATCAATTTAATTCTGATGATGAAAAGAAAAGTATTCAGATTTTCTTACTATAGAAACATCAATTATTATTCCTCTTCGGCTGGATTAAGAAAATAGTCTTGGCCCATGGGTAGCTGGGTACACTTTTGAGGTGCACCTGAGTGTATTATAAAATTTGTTCAGGGTCATCCTCATGTTCAAGTATAGATGGATTGGCAGTTCCAACTTCAAATCGATCCACTCGATATCTGGTCACCCGACCAGACTAACGTAATTACATGCGTCGCTCTTAATGTTCATGTTCATGTTCGGTGTTATTACGTTATACTTAAACTTCTTGGTTCTTTTAGAGTTCTGTTCCGAAAATGAAAATTGCAGCTCATCATTATGAATGTGACTAATTTTACAGGTTATCACAAGCAGCTAAAAGACAGTGGGGTTAGGGAATTGAAAGGGTTAAAAGTTGACAAGAAGTAATGAAAAGCAAGATGAAAGTGACCAAAAAGAAGAAATTAGGCCTAACTAATAGCAATTGGTAAAAACATGTACAATGGTGTAAGTTTTTCATTGTTTACTATTGAACATAGTCACCAAAAGAATTAAGAGTAACTGCTCGTTTCACTTCCTGAACAACTTGAGCAGCTTAATCTCATTGATATATAAACCAATTTTACCTCTCCTCAACTATTTTTATCTTGTTTTTCTTTTCCGCCTTCTTATTTGGATTTGAACATGTAAGCTTCTTTTTCTTTTTCAATCTTCTTTACAGCTCTCCTATACTCTAAACTTGCATCTCCCTCCCTTTTCTTTACACTGCTGGATTTCGGCGATGCACATAAATGGGATATCGTTTTTGCGTTCGAGTTGTAGGAAAGAAGACCAACTTATCCTGTTCAGCAGGCTCCCAACTGTTGAGTAACCATAAAAAACGATTGGGTTAATTATGCCTAGAAAATATGGATGGTGCAATAGTCTACTATGAAAGGACTTAAACCAATATTTATGAATCCTGATTAGTTGACAAAAACAAGCTCAATACCTATATTTTGTGACGAGGTGGTGGAGGAAGACAGATATTGACACTCTAGAGATCTCGTAGCCAGGGCACAATCTTGGGCCTCCACCAAACGGAGTGAATGCACTAGGAGGGCATGCTGCTGACTCGCTCTGTTCACGTTAGAATCACAGCAAAAAAACAAGCTCAATTAGACCTAAGAACCAGATTTTTTCAAATAAATGTGAGATATTACATAGAGTTTACAAGTTTATACTGTATAAGTTGGTATATACTAACTGATAGTATTTGAAGAATATTACCTGCCATCTCCATGGATTGAATTTTCGAGCATCCTTAAAGTATTCATCATTCATATGTACACCCCTAAATGCCGCAAACACTTTATACCCCTTTGGTATTGTATAGCCTGTTCACAAAAAGGTCCAACAAAAACAAAGCACATTTGTTAAGAAACTTGCTGTTGCTCATGAGTTTTGCTTGAAAATATAGATAGATCAAAGAAGCAGGGTAAATTATATGTACCACTAACGTGAACATCTGATGTAGTACGTCTAAATATGCCTCCGATGATGTTTGCCACGCGTAAAGTCTCATTCACAACCTGAAGATACCATCATATAACAAAGATAAACACCATGAGTGACACAACTCACACAAATGAAAGACTGAAGATTTACAGAACAATACTGAGATTATATCAAACTGTAGTATACTAGCAGATTTTTTTTGGGTGCAGAATTATATTTATGTATAAATTAAGACTTACACATTGAGTGAAGGGCATTGATTTGTAATCTGTCCACAGCAATGGCTCATCTTCACCCTTCTTAGCTCTTATCTTTTCATGTTCTTCCTGTAATAACATGAAACAGCATTAAACATTACTGACATTCTAAAATGTCTGTACATGTGCATGATACAGTCAAATGAATAAGATTTGTATGAAGGTTGATGTAAGTTTGCATAATGAGCTTAAAATTGGCCATTTTCGGCAAATTTGAACATAATGAGGTTATGACTAAATTGACAGTTTAAAGACAAAGTGGACAGTTTCAACCACCCAAACAGTCTCCTGCGGTCTTATGGGGTCCATGACAAACACTTCAGCCTCTTTCTTTTTCGAGTCTGGAAAAGTTGAAAATTGTCTAAAACTGAAGGCTATAATCCACACTTTAAGGCCAATTTCGAAAAAAATTCCCAAATTTAAAGTTAATGTGTCGGGTATTCCCGAGGTCATATAAGTTGATTTAGAACCATAACAAACCTAGCGAAAGGTTTATAAAAGTCAAAAAGTGATTTTGATTCAATTACATGGTTGATTAAGAATTATGTTGCATTGGTAGGTAAGACGCCCAAAAGATGATCCCCATTCAATGATGTTGCATTGATTTTCAAAAATGACATTAGAATACTAGAGTGACAAGAGTATTAGAAACCAACACACGTTAAGCACACCCCAATACATGTTAAACACTTAGTGAAGATGTATCATGTATGTATGGCTAATAAAGTAATGCCAATTGTATAGTAATTTAGACCAAATGCATGCAACAATAAACAAAGAATTCAAAAGTGAAAGTTTCATGCAAATACATAGTCAACTTGATACAAAAAATGGACTGTTGATGTTACCCAAAAGTTACCCTAGTGTGGTCATGAATACTTTAGGATTGCATAATATGCCAAAAGAGCAAATGAAATGTAGGGACATAGGCCAGCATCTAGCCTCTCTAATTTACCATTCTAAATTTGTATCTAGCCTAGCAAGTGCAACTCACACTCACTCTTTTCTATGGTTATTATTAAATTAACAGATGTAATTATTCCTAAGCAGTTATTTCTAAAGATGCCATTTAATTCCTGACACTTTCCTCCTTGTTCCTCTGATCTTATTTCTGTATTTTGGACTTTTTGTGGTTTTTTTGGTTTTCAAAAAATAATGAGATTTACTCATCATGCTGCATATCCTCTTTTGGGCCCATAAACTCACGTGAGGGGGTGTAAAAGGTTAATTTTTTTTAATCCTTTTTCCAAATTATTTTCACTTAGGTAAGATGAAACCCATGAAAGAACTCGGTTCATTTAGGTCTAATGTTTTTTAGCTTTTGAGCCGAATAAAGGTGTCAAAGTAGAGCAGAGCAGAGCAGCTTAAAAAAAACAGAATATTGACTTATAGCTCAAACATTGACGTGTTAAAAATGATTAGTTACGTGCTAAGATTTAAACTTTGATTTGCTCAGGTAAAGAGATGTGAAAAAAGATGAAAATAGTACATGCAAAATTTTAATGGTTCAAAGTAAAAAGAGAGTCAAAGGCTAGTCTACCTAAGTGTAACCTAAAATCTGACAGAAATCAGAAGCAGATGAAAACTGGAGGAGACATGAAGATGCTACAAAGAAAGACAAAACTACATTCATTTATTCATTTATCCATCATCAATCCACCCAAACCAGAAACACCTTTGCATTTGTCTGCCTTTCATATTCACCTTTATTTACATTCAACTCCATTTTCTCTCTTTCCTAGCTCCTAATTTTGACTATATATATACCGAAAGCTAAGCTAAGTTTGGCTTTTAGTAGTCTCTTAATTATACCATAGTTGGAAGTTTAATTTTTACGTAACACTTTGAAAGTAAAGATTCCTAACTCTTTCCCCCCTTCTAAGAGGCTTAGTTCACTAGCTTACGTTAGGTTGACTCATACAGGATTTATAATTAAAAAAAGGGTGGTAAAACCACGGAATCTTTTTAATTCCAAGCAAATATAGTTGGTAGGATTCGAACCTGTAATCTCAAAGTCATAAAATAAGTTTCCGCCTACTTCATCAAACATTTTCCTAAAACTCGGAGTTTTGAAAATATGTACACTTGTTAAAAAAAACCGATGTTGAAGTTTTAACGTCGTCATCCGTATTAAGCTAGGCAACAAACTAGTTTGACATCTTTAGTCACTCTATTAATTATCTTTGAATTAAGCTATAAATCGTACTTCCTAGTAGTAATAGTACTAGTAATAGTACGAGCTAGTTAAGCATGCATGGTATTCTGGTCCCTAGCTATACATTACATTTCTATGTACCAAAATACCTCCCCCACGTGGGTTTTCTAAAACCACACCTATTCATTCCTTAGTAGCTAAAGGACAACACCTACCTAATCAATCTAATTAAGTGCTAATCCTCTTTTTTCTCTACTTAATTTGTGATGGGATATTCCCTTATTAATTGGTAGGTATAACTAATTAACTATACTATCTTGTTTCCCTTTCCTCATCATATTTTCCTAACACTAAACTCTCTTAACATAGTTTACAAATTAGGTTATGTGTGTAACTTCTATGTAGTTTTTATAATCGATTAAATTTACAGCTTTTACATAATCGACTCATCTTATGTTATAACTAGTTGAATTAATAAGATAACTGATTATTGCGTAATAGTTATTTGGTATAAGCGTAAAATAAAGATGTAAATTAAAACAATACAAGTATTACTCAAGGTTGTTTTAGTTTTGAAATTAGATTGTTTCTGCTACCCACTTTAATTTCTAAAAAGCAAAGGGAAAAAAAATAAAAAAAAATTGTTATGGCTATCTCTAGCGCACGTTAGGTGTTGAAAGCTTGAAACCTCAAATGCATGGCCGGGCCTTTATGCCCCCCGTAAACTAAAGTAGGATACAATATTATTGGTCAAGTATTTTTATTAGTAAATAACAATAATAATTATAATAATAAGATCTAAAAAAAAAGTGGAGCAAACTTTGCTTGTGTATGAATTATGATTGATGAGACTTAACTATATAAATGTAAAGCTTTTTATGACTTGTGTATTACATGTGCCATGACATAATTCACAAAGATTATACATGTAATTAATATTGCTTTTTAAAGGGATCTTTTGATTTGAATATGATTAAGTAGATTATCATAAAATGGAAGTTGCTTAGTTACTTTAATTAGTTAATTTTACTTTAAATTTCTTCTTAACCCACATTATGTTCTAGGTAAAGACTAGAATAGACCCGGTTTACAATAACTTATTGTAGACCCAACCTTCTAGTATACCATACGAATGTGATTATATCATACGACATGTGATTATATTACTGCAAAAGTGATTATATCATTTTGAAACTGTTATGTAAATGTATCACTCAAAAAGTAAATTTATCATTATAAAAAGTATGAAATGGTAAATTACATCATTCAAAAGATGATTTTTAAATTTTATCATCCTAAAGATAATTATATAATCTCATTAAATGGTTTAATATGAGATTATATAATTCAAAATATAACTCACAAAAAGATAATTATATTGTATAAAAAAGTGATTATATCATCCAGAATGTGATTATATTATTTGAAAGTGTCAAATTTTGGGTCTATAATAATTTATTGTAGACTGGGTCCATACAAGACCAATTGTATATTCTAACCATCCGATTATGTTTTTATATAGCTTTAAAATCTAACCATTCAATGTGTGTTTGGTTGAGAATTTAGATAACAAGATGATGAAGCTTCTAAAAGGGACCATAAAAATGATGCCACTCGTGGGGGGTGATGTGGACCCATAATTTTTACTAAAATTTGATAATTTTTGGAATTTTTCAAGTGGAAAAAAAAGAATAATGAACAAAATAAAATTTACTAAACGTTTACCTTGAGTTGATCAAGAGCAAGAGGGGTCTCGGTTAAATATTTGACTGCTAAAGTCATTGTTGTGGAAGTGGTCTCATACCCTGCCACCAACAAAGACACTAGAAAATCCACTATCATCTCATCGGAGAGTCCGCCACCGGCCTCCTCGTCGAGCATTGCCCCTAACATGTCGTTTTTTCTATCGCCTATCTCCTTTGCTTTTCTCCGCTCCCTTACCACCAAATTTAGTGCCTCGGCCACTTTAGTCCTAGCCTTGAACAAACAAAAAATAAACATAAGCACATAAATTAATTAGGCAGTGATATATTTTAGTAGTAAAGTTATACTAGTACTCCATAAAAGGTTTCATTTCATGTTTATTGAAAAGTTGTTAACATTTTTACAAATATACAAAATAATCATAGGAAAGTTGGTACACTTTTCCTCTAATTGTCAAAATAAAAGATGGGGATCCATACACAAAATAGGTCCCATTGATGCTTCTTTTGTGTCCAATATGTTTCCTTTATATGTTCCTCAAATTATCATAATACCTCCTCCACCATTATTATATAATTACTAGATGATGAAATTTATCCTATAACTAGTATATCTCCAACATTAAATTTACACATGATTAATGTATATATAATTTATATACTGCGTATTTATTTTGTTACCATTAAAAATAACCTAATAAATTTATAAATATATATATATATATATATATTTTCAGTAATACAGGTTGTCCTACATAAGTTAGTAGCCACTACGCACAACCACAATCATTCAAATATACGATATTGATATAAATAATTATCGATGAACACGAAGAAGAAGATTAATTAGGGATAATTACTTTAATGGCGCGATTGTACGTGGTAGAGAAGAAAGGCAGGGGAATGCTGAAGAAGCCATCAATAACAAGTAGGTACTCTTTTCTAAGGCTCTCGGTCCATTCACAAGGATCAAAACTCAATAGCTGCTTCATTGTTAATGCAAATGTAATCTGCATTCACACGTAATCATAAGATTTTGCTTAACTTTAATGTAAATAATTATGGTTGTATAATATTTAAACAACCTACCAACAATTTTATAAAGATACTATAAAGTAAGTGCATAAAAATATTAGTATTATATAGTTTAGAATTCATCAAATAATATTGATCTAAAAGAAAAGGATGGAGAATAATTAAACAGATCATCAAAATTGTGCGTATACTTATTGTTGCCGGAAATCACAATGATTTTCTTCCTTTCGCTTTTAATTTATTTATTGATAGTATATACTCTAGTACTTCGTATTAAAAATTATGAAAATTAAAGAAAAGTATTTAAATGTCACTACACTAATAATTAAAAAACACAATTACTTTATCTTGCTAATAGTCAATCACCCCTGCCCCTAATGTAGAGCAATTTACGTGTCGTAAAATAAACCAATCGCCTAATTGCCTTATAAGTAGACAATTAATACAGAGCGAAATATAGATAATAATCTTAATTTAGTCAAAAAGGATATTTAAGACATATTACCGCCCCGGTTAAATACCTAATTTTTTTGGGTGTTTAGAGAGTCATAAGGACGGTTGATAGAGAAATTCCTCACTCTCAATTAAATACCTAATTATTTAAGCAAAAAAAACTTTATTTATCGATATTAATAAACGTGGTGATCTTGGACAACCCGTAAAAATGTTCCTAGAAATGACAGGGACATACACAAAGCGGCATGTGGTGTGATTTATGGCAAGTTACGCGTAAAATTGGTACTAATAAAAGTATCACCATACAAATACAATAGTACTGAGTTTGGTAATCTTTTCCATCTTGTAAAAATAGAAAATAAAGGATTCGTACTATGAAATTAAACATAGGAGGAAAACAAAAATAAAACAAAATAAAAATTTGAGAAGAATGAGTTTGCTAATCCAGTCATACTTCTTTCACGAGGAATAAGGTCCCACAACTATAGTTAAAAAAGTCATAAAACAAATATTAGTGGTGTTATTTTCCCTTTTTAAGTATTGATTCTACTTCATTTTATCCTTCATCACTACCTTATAACTTAACATGTCCTTAGCTTTAACTAATCCCCCAACTTTAAATAAAGGTCAAATTAAAATTTTTATGCTAAAGAAGGTCAAACATTTGAACTAAAATTCATTTTTCTTTTTTCATGACTAAAAGAATCCATTTTTTTTAGAGGTTCAAGTTCAACCTCATTTGAACCTATCTCCCAATATTCTACAAATAATTTATTTTTTTTTAAGCAAGATACCAATTATTTTTTTGAGTGGAGATAGTCACAAAATGCACTAGTGAATTAATGATGAAGTCGGGATTTAATATTATTTTAACACTTTAATCAACTAAGCTACTTAACACCCATATATAATAAAATATTAATTAATTATTACTTTCAAGATAGTTACTTTTAAGAGAATATTATGCCAAGACAATATTATCGCGTTAACTAAAATTGTCCTAAGAGCGCAGCAATGAATATTATAAATTTGAGATTGAATCCCGTTTATATCATTGTCCTTTGTGACTCGGTTGGACAAAATTTGTAACATGGGGTGAGTTAAAAGGTAGTAATAGTACAAGTAGTAATGAGTAATGACTAACCTTTTTAGCTTCCTCCATAAGCAAGACTTTAGAAGGCCAAGACTCCAAATTAAAGCTAATCAAACGATCAATATCAAGCAAAAGATGATCACGAATAATAGCAGAATTAGTAAAACTCATAGTAAGAGAGTGCATCCTTTTATGCAAACTCCCTTTCATTAACAAAAGCGAGTATTTTCCAAGAAGATTCGAGATCGAACCCGGGTAACTACACTCAAACAACTTGCCTTCATTTTGGAGTATGAATCTATTAACGTCAGGATCGACGCTAAATATTGTGGGTTCACCGAAAACATGGGTGGTGAAAATGGGCCCGAACCGTTTAACGCGATCGTCGATAAACGGTTCGGGGTTCTCGGTTTTGTAGGCCGAGATGAGTTGGAGGGTCTCCCCGATGAGGGGGAGACCCGTTTGACCGGGGGGGAGGGTGTGGGACCGCCTACGGCGGAGGGTGAAGAGGAGGAGGGAGATGAGGGTGAAGGTGAGGGAGAGAGTGAGTGTGAAAAAGAGGTCCATGTTTTTTTTTTTAATTTTTGGGAAAGTGGTGAAAGAAATTAAAATGAGAGTGGGATTTTAAGGGGGAGGAAGAATTTAAAGGGGGGAGTGGAGGAAAGTGGGGGGAGGGAAAGAGCACACGGGTGGCTGAGTTTAATGTGCTGGTGAAACAAATTGGATTGGGGTGTGGGGTCCGGTTGGAAAATATCGATAAGTAGGGAGAAATGTCCACTTATTCGTATGTTGCTGTCATGCAGAGGTGTTAAAAACTAATCTAATTAAATTTGAGTAAATATAGTCTAACTTAAAAATAACTTGATCTAGAATAATGGATGGAGGTAATATGTATCCTTAACTTTGATCTTGTTGTAGAGAATCCTTTTTGATTGTAATTTACGACTGGGAATCTGTTCCTTAACAGTTATAAGTTGTTAAAGTATTTTTTTGGATACCACTCATAAATGGATAACTAGAAGCACAAGATTAATATCTAAATTGATGTTATAATGTATCCACAGTGTCTCTATTGATATCATGACCAGTGTTTGAAAGTTTTATCCACCATATCACTCTAATAGTCTTTTCGTAAGGATATGGAACTCAATTGTAAAAATATCCGATTGGATGCTAGTATACCTTGCATATATACCTTATCAAAACCCAGTCAACAAACCAAGGTCATGGGCATAATCTCATATATTTCATACATACTTTTCATAACACAAATCGTAATTGAATCACAATAAACAACAAATGACACGTATATTTGTCATAGATTATGGAAATTAGAAAACTTATTTAAGTCCTATGTCAACAAATTTGTTTTATAAGAGATGCATGCTAAGCTAGAATGCCTTGTATTTATGTCCTAGTTCTCCTAAAGATGTTTGATATGTAACGTATATATAGCTAATTTTTGCCCCCCATTTTCCCTTGCTTATCCTCCATTTTCTCACCTAAAAAGAGGAAGCTAAATAATTAATCCATGTGATTAGTTCTCGTTAATGAAATCAGTCAAGCAAAGTCAGCTACTACTTGAACAAGTGCATGAACACCATCAATTTCACAAGTCGTCCAATCTTTTCTTCCTTTCCCCCTTTTTAGTTTATCTTCTCACATGAAAGCATCCTCATTGCTTCATCATCATTAAAATGGCTCACACTTTAATGTGATTTTCATATATCTTTGAATGGCAAGAACAATGATAGTTAAGCATGGCTTCTTTGATAAAAAGTATCACATACCATCATTTTCACCCATCGATTATAATTTATAAGGTTATAAAGTGCTATAATTACAATAAAATACTTTAAAAGAAAATATCTTCTCGGCCAATAACTATAATTAGTAAGACTTGAATTTAAAGCAAGGTTACAATAAAAGAATCCTACTAGAGACACCTGACACCTTTCGATCATCTCAAGCTCCATACAACTCATAAAAACCCGACATTGTACTATACACCGTACACAAGGCACAATTTGCACGTTTGTGTACCAACTTGAGATCGATCGAAGTAGAATCTACCCCTTTCCTCACGGCAAGGGCACCTTGAAATCTTATTATACAGAGAAAATGAGGTAAGAATGAAGTATCGATATAATTAACCGAAAGTTTACCTGTTACAAAAACCTTTCTACGTACCCATATTACACCCAAATATAAATAAGAAGCCTAAGTAAGAAAAGCCTAGCTAGCACGTGTCTAAGCTAGTGGTTATGATATGAGAAGTTGTCCACTTATATTATAATCATTATTATTAGTAGACTCCCATACTATTAATCATCTTTAACAAGAGTAAAGTGCATTTTCATCTATATGTCACGTTATAATTAACTTTTTGAACCATGAGAGAATCTCACTATGTATATTTTATACATCCTATAATTCCTTTTAGCTAAGATAAGCTGTAAAAATAAATATAAAATTAAAAATTAAAAAAAACCATATCAAACATTCTTAAATCCTGTAGATAATGGTGTTGAATCAACCAACCTTTATTCTTAAATAAATTATATTATTAGTTTTGTAGCATATTATTTGTTTAATGGAAAAGACATATATAGTCCCAATTCACCCACATGAAGTACTTATATTAGATCGGTTTGTTTTTATATCTATAAAATAATTAGACTATAGGTAGGTTAGTAGTTTTGAGACAAAAATACAATCCATGATTTCTGGGATTTGGGCAAATCTAAATTAGGAGCTTTCACTGTATTGTTTGTTAGCTACTTAACTAAAACTAGACCAAAATTATGTTTTCAAATATTGATACATGTCTAATATTGGATATTTTGAACCCTACTTTTTGTCATTTTTGTTGACTTTTACATGATATGGTGTATCATTTTGTTAACTAATTGGGTCAATGGAAATAGCATTTGAGGTTTAGTGTCACTTTTTTTTTTTCAACCAGCTTGAGGTTATGAGTCAAGTAATGTGACTCAAACCCCAAATCTCATTATATGTTTGGTCAAATTATGCATTCTTCTTACACGATACTAGGCCAAATTATAGCTTCATGCATTGCGCCATTGCCCTCCTTAAGTCCCTCTAGCCCCCCTTCCTCGGCCACCACGCACGTACACCTAGCTACGTACCTAGCCACTACCCCTACGTATTATTTATCAATATTATCATGAATTTTGAATTGAAGGTGAGGAGGTCATCACTACCTACCCTGGCTTCAAGATTATAAATTCGGAAGGTAAGGGCATTATCACCTACCTCAGGTATCATACCGACTTCAAAATCTAGCATGAATTCGAAAGATGAGGACATTTATATCTACTAGGCCCTAGTACGTACGTATGATATCAACTTCAAGATCATGAATTCGAAATAAGAATTCATGCTACGTACCACCATACTAGTCATATCCAATAGCTAGCACGCTCCCCCCAAGTTTAATTTTATATTTACACGAATCTAGCTTATTATCAAGATTGCTATATGGGTACATAGCAAGATATAGTAGCACAACTTAAAATGAGTGCCCTACACAATTCATTGGATAGACCCTGGGCCAAGATTATCGCTGTGCCTTTCATAAATGATAAGATCGTTCGGGACCAAATAAAATCTAACTTAGACGATCCATCACATTCCATAGATAGATTCTCATCATATATACACTATAAGTTTTTGTCATTTTTATCTAGAACAATCATATATTGTGTATATATAATTGAATGAATATATAATCAATCAAATTGAAAGCTCATCTTCCTATTTATCATTATGCTAATTCAATTATCATATAATATTAATATATAATATAAAGTTTCATATTTCATATTCATACATAAAAATATGTAATGGGCTAATACAAATACACGAGGAAACTAAATTATTCAAGTGGATATGTAGGGCCTTAAATAATGTATGCCGCATGATCAATTATCCTAATGTTAATTTGCCGACATAATGCATGTATCAAATCCAATATTGCTCTTCTCAAATTGTCCTTTTTTTAATCGTATGGCTAACTTCATCGGATGTAGCATATATATATATATATATATATATATATATATATATATATATATATATATATATATATATATATATATATATATATATATATATATATTTTGCTCCAAAGCTGTCTTGATCATAAATAATAATTGTAAAGTTAATATCTTGCTTACAATGATAAGGAAGAATATTATTTGATATACTACTGTATAAATTATTAGGGGATCTTTAATTTTTGTCTTTTTAATTTGATGGCATTAGTTTCAACTCGCTTGTTATTATTAAGGATAAAAAAAATATTATGTCACGCATACAATTCGTTTATGAATTATTAAAGATATTTATAGTAATTGATATAAAAGTTTAATTATGACTAATACATAATTACGGAGTACGTAAATAATAATCAAGTAAGTTACCGAGTAAAATACTTCCTTTAATTAGATTCTATATATCTTATAACAGTAAAAGATACGAGTATAATTTTATAAGATCGAAAACCACTCCATGAAATGATATGGAGTACTAGTAAAAAAAAAAAATCAGCAGCCAACTCCACAAACTAGTTGGTGACTAGATTTAAAAGCTCCATTAGAAATGAAGAGCAATGTAGTTCTATAGTTAATGTTTGGTTAGTAGTTTAGTACTCCCCCACGACCAAACTATTGGCATTTTGCATTGTGTGTCAAAGTCAAACTGACACGGTCAGCTCACGTGCACGGGACACGAGGTCTGTACCACACGCGTGGGACTGACTTTGCCAGGTTTTTTTTTTATTTCAGAGGTTGCAAGGCAAAAAGAAGCATATTTGCTCTTTATAGATATTTTTCTTCGATTTTATTATTATTATTATTATTACTCCTTTGTTTTTTAATATTTCAAAGGCTCAAGCACACAAAATTTAAGCTGAGGTGAGAGATTATTATTTGTAAAAGAAAAAAAAGATAAAAATTCAATGAAGGAAGAAAATAATCTAGAAAAAGCATAGGTAAATATGGTAATAATTGTAATAGAAGAGAAATGAAAAAATACATACCACTGCAATAATTAAATTTGAAAATACTTTTAAATTTATATTTCCTTTAACCCTTATTTTTTTTCCTTAGAAATATGTTACGGAGTACTTTATTAATTTTTGGTTGGTTAAAATTGAGAAAAAAGAAAAATGATAAGGTTACTAAAATAAATGTGAGAGTGAGTATATCCTACTAAATACTCGATTACTACGTAAGTGTTTTATATTGAGGAGAAAAAAAAAAGACAAATACTTTATACGGCTAAGGGATTACTCCTCTTATTGTCCTATGATTTTGAGATGAAATCACTTTTGGACTTGTGAAACGGACTCTCTTTAAATTTGCGGATGAAGCCTAAACCCGTATTAGTAAGAGGTGTTGAGTGGAAAGGTAATTAGGAGTAGCAAATAAAAATGGAAGTGATGCAATAATACTCCGTATGAAGGAATGAGAGATAACGATAAGGTGGGTGCATTTACCAAGGTAAGAAAGAAATGGGTCAAGCTTCAGTGTTCTGCCAAACTACACGAATGGCAAGATGTGATTGTCTGTGTGTTATGCACGTGTGTCTTTTCTCATTACGATTTTACTCCATTTCGCCCATTTCTTTATTTCTTTGTAACCCATCTTTCGGGCTCATTCTAAAAGAGGCGGTAAGCCTGGTTTCACGCCTGAAAGTTAGAAAACTAGTCAATTACTCCAGCCTCCTATCTTATCTTATTTTACCTTATTATATATTATTTTTTATTTAAACGAATTTTATAAGTCTTGTTTAATTAAAACGACTATACCTTTAAACTTCAAAATTGATGGTTCGATTCTTTATAAAGATACATACTTTGAGAATTGAATTCATCTCATCCCATCTCGTTATATCCCATAGACTACCCCTAGCCCTAGTACATTATTTGCCTCTTGTCCTGCCAAGATAGAAATGAATAAGAAAGAAAGGAGAATCACTTATTATTAAACCAATTTCATAACTCATGGTTTAATTTATTTGCAACAGTAACGAATTGAAGTTTCCTTCCTAGATAGTACATGAAATAAACAGAAGCTAACATAAATGGCATTGATTGTTATGAAGTTGAAATAGGAAGATGCAGACAAAAAGTAGAGTTAATCATCATTATGATTCTGTCGATTTCAAGTCAATGTATAATGATATATAGGAGTAGTAATTACGATCCATTTATAGCCAATTTGTTATCTAGATACATCTTCTTTCTGCCAAGTGCTAACACAACAGGAGTATCATATTTTTAACACAATTGACATGCATATACTGTATGCTCTATAAGGTTTTAAACATTGCATATTCAATTTGCATGTCATTTATGGATGAAAAAATTGTCAATTAATATTGCACACATAAGACTATACTTTTAAGGGTCCTGTTGTGATTACCTTAATTTCAGTTCAGTTTTTTTTTATTTCATTCCCAATGCCTTAAAGTAGAGGGATCGGAGGAGGTAAGAGAACTCATATACCCAAACAAATATAGTAGTGGGGCTTGAACGCGTGACATTAAAGTCACAAGGTGAGTTCTCCACCAATTCCATCAAGTATTAATTACTTGGTATTATAATATGTAGTATACTAGTATATGAGTATATCTACCTCTATCATGGATATTGTACGTACAACATATAGGTCAAATCCTATTACTTCAAATTAATCATCTTTTTCAACTAGAAATTATCTAAAATTTAATGAGTATGTCAAAGTGGCATAATATATATTCTGGAGATCTGATCTACTTATAAATGATTCAAGTGAAGTCATATGCTTATAATCTGTGTAAATGTATTGATTTTTTCAATTTAATTTGAGAGTAGTTAGCATATGTTCAACAACCCCAACAACTAACACCATATATTTATTTTCCATTTTGTTTACTCCACTCAAAATACTAATACTAATCCTTCCTCAAAATAGCAAGCAACAAAAAAAATTGATTCCATTTCATCAGCATATCTACTAAAGAGAATTACCAAAATGTCATGGATCTTACAACACGTACTAGTATATAATTAGTACCACAAAATTGCAATCATCATTTTTCAGAATCAAATCCCCAATGATTTTATTTTTTAATTTTTTTAATATTTATTATTGTAGTACTTGTACCCAAAAATTTATAAAAAAAGATTTATCAATCTCTTATTAGAAGAATATGCAATGTTGTTCTTTGCCTATCACTAATTATAAATAGGAATATAATATTTTTTGCCACTAATTAATTTGTTGTCACAAAAAGCATAAAAAAAAGGAAAAAAAAAACAACAACATTTTGAAATAAACCAAACAATTGTTATTCTAGTGAATTGAATAAAATGAGCTACTCATGCTAATTATTTTATTGATTGACATCCTACCAATTAATCTTTACACAAACTTGGATGCTAATTACTTTCTTTGATACATTAATTAGTGACATATAACAATTCTACTTTTTGCCTTGCTTGGATTAAAGCAAGACATAATTGGCTCAATATTCACCGTGAATATCTTTAATAGTTGGTGGCTAATTAAATCACCTTTTGGCAAATCCCTTCTCTTATAGGAAGGTTTTTTTTTTTAAAAAAACAAGGGTAAGAAAATAATGAATATTCAGACACCCTTCTCACGAGAAGAACACGAACACCTAATGAATTTGAAGTACACATAAGAATTCTAATTCTTAAATATCAACCAAACAACAAATCACCTTTTTACTCGCACATTTATATTTCAACTCTTATGTTATTTTGAACTATAATGCGTATCATACTCTTATACGTACAGGATCTTATTTGTAGTCGGACTATATAACGTTAATCTTGTTTATTGAGAGAAAGAGTAGTTTGTAGTTAGCAAAGTTTTTATTGCATACTAGTGGTATGTATGATCTAATTTACATCAACCGACTTTTTTTTTTTTATTAATTACATTAATTTAAAAGTAAGAGCCGTAAGATTGCAAGAATCACTGCGACAAATCGACATAATAATGGTAAAAGTGAGTGATGGGGTTTGACAGTTGACACAAGCAACATATAATTGTCTCAAAAATGGATGTCTTATATTATGATGAGGGAATTAATAATGAGAGTAATCATCGTTAACAAAGAAAGCTACATTATTAATAATTAATACGAGTTTGTGTTAAAAGCTTTACGCAGTTGTTTCTTTTTTCACTTTTTTTCTGTCTCCTCTTTTTTTGCTATCATGTCAATTTTTTCATGCCAACGGTGTCCACCAATTTTCCTTGATTTTTAACAACAATTATTTCATGAACTCCCAAATATAAATATATAATGGTGGCTACCTTTTGTTGGTTTAGAATGCTAGTAATTGGGCCGAGTGATTTTTCTTTACTGGACTTTATTTAGCCTATGCAACTGGCCCAAAGTGAGTGAGGACGACAAGGATTGGGTCAAGGCCCGTGTTAATGAGATGGTTTCAAACACTGAGTAGGCCTCTCAAAGCTCTTTGGGAACCCATATTTAGAAGCGTCTCAATGCCTAATCTTGTTAGGTCCGAATTTGTTCTCCGGGTGCTAAGTTTGAAGGCATACATGAAATCGGATAATTTTCAAAGATATGGGGATCCGCTCTCGAAAGCTCAAATGATGGTAGGGGATGCATTATGAGGTCAGTCAAGTCATTTTGAATTATACACAATCACTAGTCGGTCACATAAAGTCATGTAGAGACTTTGTTAGGATGGAAGGAGGAGTGTGACGCAACCAACCAAAATGATAGTGTAAAGATAGAGTGAATTGTTACAAGCACTCATATGATTTCCTAGGATTTCATGGGGTTCATGGAAAGCACCTTGTGCTATTTCCTTACTGAATCTAAAAAAGTCAAAATTCTATTCAATATTAAAGGCTATAATTCACGTTTTACACGGAATTGGGCCAATCACTTACGTATCAGGGTTGGAAGTTGAGGATATGAACAATTGGACACAATATGATCCTTTGAAGAAAAAGGACTGTTTAACTTATTTTTGAAATTGGGCTTTTAAACACTTTAACATTGGGTTATCTTCAAAGTTTGGACTTTACCATTATATTGGAATAACAGGCAAAAGGCCTTGCAACTTTTATGAATGTCAAATCTTTGAAGAGGGAATTTTCTATTAGATGAAACTTATTAATCAAGTGTCAACTCTTGTAATTTAACCAAACAATATTATCATGGCATCCGGGACTTTGTCAACTCATTCATAATTTTTTGAAAGAGAAAATGACCTAGTGTAGATTATTGATGTAATATAGTCTTAATTATTTTATAACTTTTGTACACTTGTTCTAATCTTTGTTATTGCTTCATTAAACATATCTTCAAATATGTCACTTGTACATCTTTTGTTGTCAATATACACCCAAATACATTTCTTGCTACCTTGTTCTTGTTCAAAGTCTTTCATTTTTTAATAATGCTCGAAATTCTAGTGCTACACGATATAACTTCATGAATTGTCTTATAAGCCTAAGAGGTCATAGTCACATGTAAAAGCATAATTTCAAAGTTACCCTCTAACACACACCAGTACATCAATGAATCTCTACCTTTGATCACCTACTTAATAATCTCGAGATTAAAATTACCTCAAATATAATTCCCACCGCCCCACAAAAAAAACGACACCAAAAGGAAAAAACTTTGCATTATTATAGCACTTTTTTACTTCACGAAAAGAGAGTGAAAAATATAATGGGGTCATCCCAAAAAAAGAAATTTCATAAAAATAAATAAAAAAGGAAAGATTGTGATTGTTATAAACTCAGAATATTTGTGGATCTCTTCTTCACATTTCTTCTTGGTATTGGTATTGTTGCAACTTCACTGGGTAACAGGTAAAATATTTCAACCGTTCTCTTCTTTTTCTCTTTTGCACGTTTCATTTAATCGGGCATCTTTACTTTATTCAAACCTTACATTTGATCAAATTCTTTGCGTATACTTCTGGAATCATTCCCATCAACTTTCCCAAGCTATCATCATCTTAATCATTTTTTTAATTTTTTATGATTAACCCCTTTAAATTGTTTTTGTTCTATTTAATTCTTTTTATCAGGAATTTGATTTTCTGTGATTTTGTAAAGTTATTTCTGGGTTCTGAAAATTGGATAAAATTGAGTTTGTTGAGAAATGGGGAGGCTGTTTGTGGTCAATTTGGAAGGGAAGATCTACAGTTGCAAGCACTGTAGGACCCATCTTGCTCTCAGTGAAGATATCGTTTCCAAGGTCTAATTCCTTCTTTTTATATATATATATATATAAATATTTTTAAATAAATTTTTGATAAAAAAAATATATCTTATGATTTTGTGTTGATTTTTGGAATTGGGTTATCTTTAATTTGCATGATCATAATCATACATGGGTTATTCATGATTTGGGTTGTGTTTATTTTGATGGTTGACTTAATAAGATTTATGTGTCAGGTTATTGCAGAATTAAATTAGACATTTACTAGATTTTATCTGGGTTACTTTTTTTAGTTTGATGGTACAATTTGACAGTACTGATTCTATTTATATAAAGTTTTTGCTGTTACTTATTTTTAATTGGACTAATTTAGTCTTTTGAAGTTGTTGATCAATGACATATGTTACATTGCTAGTTCTTTTTATCTATTGCAAATAAAGATTTACCCTTTTGGAATCTGGAATGATTAACAGTGTTTCATTGAATCATAAAGTATATTGGGTTGTTAGAGTATTGCAATTGGGAAATGTTGGATTTTTGGTTTCCAGAAGTTGTTTAGGAGCTTTGTTGTGCTCCTATATTTGTCATTTTGAATTAGTTGTGTTCTTGCTGCTGTGTGTAGCTGTGTGTAGATGGCTTCTGCTATATATCATCATGGTGGGTATCTTTAGATGTTTCTAGGATTGGAACGGACCAATACAATTAATGCTATTGAGAAATGTTATTTGGAGCTGTTGCTTCCTTGACTGAGCAGGCTTAAACAAACTGCAGTATAATAATGTAAACCATCTAGCTGTTGTATGGAGAGTGGCTTGATTAGACTAGCTTAGTTTTGTATGCTGGTTTGCAGCATGAGTCGATGAGTTGATCTAAGGATGTGAAGTGTTGTTAGAAAGAATGGGATGCTTTTTTGTTTGTTTGGCACACTGGTAGGACTACTGCATTGAATTTTGGTTAACCACGGAGCAATCTTGTGGCGATGCAGGGTTATTTGATTAACTTGTTAGAATTTAGAAGTACACTCTAAATTCATGCGAAGAGGAAAAGTAATTTCTATATAGAATATGACTATTGTCACACCATTTGGAATGAGTGTTGCTGCTAGCTATGTTTTGATAGCGAATGGTTGTGGTATATTGTTCATGTCTCTATAAACAAAGTCATTGGTGCATGTGCACTACGAAATCTAGACTTGTGATAGATGCTTTTGAAGTAAGTTCATATTGTGGGATGAAAATGGGATAGGAATCCAAGATGATGTTGAATTTTGAATTCCAGAGATGTGTGTGTCATAAAAATGTTTTTGCTCTTGGTTAAAATTTCCTGTTGCCTTTCCACTCTATCCTGATTTTGAACTAGTTAAAAATTACTGTAAGTTGGAAGGGGAAATTTTTATTTAGTCCACTATCTGACTGCAGTTTTACATGTGTTGTTGATCCAGTCTTTCCACTGCAAGCATGGGAAAGCTTATCTCTTCAATAAGGTGTAAGTTTCCTGAACTATTTGAATTTGTTTCTTTATAAAGAAACAGATATGCTGTATGCTCTCTGATCTCTAAATCATAGATGAGATTATGACTCTACAATCTATTTATGGAGGTCTTCAGGCCTTGCTTCATTGCCATATACAACTTGGAACATCCGTTATAATATGATATGCAAGATATGTAATGTACCTTATATTACCAATTGAAAGATGTAAAAATGGCTGATCATAGGACAATGAATCATCATGGACATATGTCTATGATAGTATTATGGGAATGTCTCTTTTTATGCTTCCTAGAACACATGAGTATCACTTTTGCTTCTCAGAAAAATATCTCAAATACGTTTGACAGTGTTAACGTCACCCTCGGAGAGAAAGAAGATAGAATGATGATGACTGGTATGCATTCCGTGGCTGATATTTTCTGTGTTGGATGTGGATCAATCGTGGGTTGGAAATATGTAAGCTTTGCAGGCTGAAATCCTATCAAACATAAATTCTCATGTATGATTGGGCAAATTGTTTGCCGTTAGTTACTGTTGTGGGATGTCTTCTTTCAGGAGACTGCCCATGAAAAGAGCCAGAAGTACAAAGAAGGAAAATCTGTCCTTGAGCGGTCAGTAAGGAAAACTAACCAGATCATTCCTATCGTTAATGACCTTGAAAATTTATGACTTGTTACGGGTCTCTTTGGTTGAACAGGTATAAGGTGTTTGGTCCTGATGGTAGCAACTATTGGGTCACTCATGAGGCTCATATTGGTGGAAGTGACGCGGATAATGTTTGATGGCATGAAACAAAGATCATGGTTGATTGCCTCTTATTCTCCAATTGTACATAATTTAACCCCCAATCCTTTCAATTGAACTTATGGTTTCCCAAATTGTTTGATTATCAACTCGGCTTTGCCACATTGACATAAATGGGAACCCTCCATTGTTTCTGAATTCCTGTATCATGTATTCTGTTCAAACTGTCCTTGTAAATCATCTTAATGTTAAGCAATTTACTTTGTGTCAAACATTTTTTGTCCTTGTTATTTAGTATTTCGATTTCTTGTTATAAAATTTGCATTTCTTTGATTTATTTTCTTTAATTAAAGAAATATCAAAAGTGTAATTTCAATTAAGTTCTTTGACTTTCTCCTTTTAAGTAAAACCCTTGCTCTTGTTGTTCCTATTCAAAATGATAGGGAGTACTTCAATAGTCAAGATTTGCACAAGTAATTGGAGATCCTCTTTGTTTTATGGTTGCTTTTTTTTTTGGTGGGTTAATTTTTAATGCCTCACATTTGTTTTTTTTGGGGTGCACACGAGGGGCTAAGGCCCAAAGAAAACAAAAATTAAACTAAGGCGGAACAAAATGTGGCAAGACTATTTTCCAATATCATCATTATGCAAAATATGCCCTAAAGCTAAAGGAGCCTTTTTTGAAATTATTGTCAATTATTCCTTGAAACATGTTTTAAGGATGTGTTTAGTTCACTACAAAGCTGTTGGAATCATTCGAACCCATAGCCCAAATCTTGGTAATAGGATGTGTTTGGGTCCAATTAAGCCAATTGGGCCTAGTCATTAAATGATCCAATATTCCGAGGTCAAGGCCCAAGCCTCCTTTAAGCCAAGTCAGCATAAGGTCAAGTGGTCCAAATTGTTATGGTCAGCCCATGTCTATTTCCGGCCCAAGTATCCTCCTTCCTTATATGCTAAGGTATAAAAGCCTTCAATTACATCATTTGTCATTAATTCACATTAAAGCCTCAAGCATTAAATCTCTTGCATAGCTTTCTCTCTCTAAACACTGTTTGACTTCGGCATCGGAGAGGTCCTCCTCGGATCCACCCCTGAGGCCAGTTTACGTGTGTTTGCTGTGCAGGAAACCTTCGGCCCAGCATCATTTGGACCAGATTAGTCTTTATCCACTTCATTGGACCTTCGGCAAGGTCCCATTGTTTTCACCCGAAACAATTTGGCGCCGTCTGTGGGGAAGACTTTCAAAAAATCTTTAAGCCAATTAAAACCGTCTTGCAAAAATCTTAGTAGCAATGGCTAAGAACCGCAAGAACAAGCGACTAAGTCAAGGAGCAGGAGAAAGGCCTAAGACTCCTACACCATCACCTTCTCCGGACCGGAACTCTTCTAAGGGTGCCAGTTCGGGAGGATCATACCGGGAGGATTCCCTTTCTCCTGTAATTCACAACTCTCATCATAGACCGAGTCCTCCTTGGTCTAACAGAAGTCAGTCCGATCATAGGACTCAATCAGTGCCCCAAAGCCAACCCTTGACCATCCGCTCTCACTCTCACACTCAGCCGAGGACCCCTCTAACGGGGCCCAACTCGGAAGAAGTGGCAAGAGCGCTGGCGGTGCTCATGGAAGCAATGAGGGCACAAAATATGCCTCCACCTCGTGACCGAACTCCTCCGCATACTAGACATCAGCGGAGGAAGCTCGACCAAGAGGGGGGAAACCTCCCTCCTTCAGGGAGCTGGAAGAGTGGGAAGAGGACACCTGGAGGACTGAAAGGGAGAGGAAAAAGAACCCTCACTTTTTCAAAGAATCCTCTACCTCTCGGCCAGATACTCATAAAAGCAGCAGCTCCGCCTCTCGGCCAGAAACTGTTCGCCGAGAGCGACCTGAGACTGTTCGCCGAAGCGTACTTGACCGACTCGGCAGCAGGGAGCCGAGTGTGCATAGCCGCCTCTTATTCCCTGTAGCCGAGGCCCGAACTTCCCAGCTAGGGACGAAAACCACTCTTACCTCTCTAAGAGGGCAGAGCGCGGTCCCTTCGGCCAGGAACAAGGGTAAGGCGGTGATGCTTCCTACCAGTTCCCCATTCGAGCAATGGATTTTGGAAGAGCATGTGCCGACGGTTAAAATCTCGTCGCACATTACATATGATGGAACTTTCGGATTCGAAGGACCATATTGCCTCTTACGAGGGGCACATGCATCTTTGCCCTAGGTCCGAAGCGACCTGGTGCAAATATTTTCCCACCACTCTCAAGGGGGTCGCGCAAGCATGGATCTCCAAGGGAGTAAAGGAAGGCTCTATAACGGGGTGGGACGACCTGTCCACCAAGTTCAAGAGCAAATTCTCCATGGCAAACCGAGAGAAGACCACTGCAGAGCTCATGGGCCTGCAGCAAGGGGAGACCGAGAGTCTCCGGGACTACTTGACTCGTTTCAGCAACGAGTGATCCAGCGTCTCTCAGCTGGACCAGGCACTGGCCTTTTCGCAATGTAGAATGGCTTTCAGCCCGGGAAGTTCCTTGAATTCATGGTCATGCACACCCCGCAGACCCTGGAGGAGGCTCTGAACGCCTCGGATAAATTCATCCGAGCAGAAGAGTGGAACAAAACAAAATCCCAACCCCAATCCGGGGTGGGAAGCAAAAACAAACGTCTGAAGGCCAAGGCTAGAAGGCGAGAGGAAAGGCGAAAGCCTCAGAATAATCTCCGGCCAACGAGCCGAAGAAGGAAAAATCTGCTCCTTTCACAGGCAGATATGAATCCTATACTCCGCTGACCCTCCCGCGCGCTAAGATCTACAGTGTGACGAAGGAAGAGCAGAGTTATAGGAAGCCGAGATCACTCCCTGAGTGGTATCAACGCAAAAATAAAAATCAGTGGTGTGAGTTCCACGAATCACCAGGACACAACACTGAAGAGTGTATCCAGCTGAGGGACCAAATCGAAGATATGGTTCGGAAGGGATACTTGAAAAAATACATCGCGAATCACCGCGAGAAAAAAGAGGCTGAGAAATCCGAAAGGGACTCTCGGCAAGAGCTCGACTTCCCCCGAAAGAACAACAAAAATTCGGAGGGAAAATTCCCTCCAATCAACGTTATTTCGGGAGGAATATGTTCTCGGAGGGAGCATAAACGTCACCTTAGGGATCTGACCCATCAGGTGAACAATGCCAGCATTCAGCCTCCCCAGTCGCCGGTGCCGAACATGAAATTCACATCCGCCGACTGCCGGGGGGTGACGTACCCTCACGAGGATCCGTTGGTAATTATCGCCACGGTGGCCAACCACGATATCAGCAAGGTTCTTGTTGATGGTGGCAGTGGAGCAAACATTCTGTTCCGAAAGGCCTACAATCAAATTAAGCTGAAGCCCAAGCACCTCACGCCGGTACCCTACCCGGTATCCGGATTCAATGGGGCTTCGACTTATCCAGACGGGAAGGTAACACTTCCTGTCACCGTCGGTTGTGATGAGGCAGCCAGGAATGTCATGACCGAATTCTTAGTCATCGACGCTCCTTCTGTGTACAACGTGATCATGGGGAGACCCATTATTCACGAGATCCAAGGGGTAGTCTCGACATACCATCAGCTGATGATCTATATCTCGGATGTCGGCTATCCCGAAAGGATCGAGGACAGCCAAAAGGAGGCCCGAAGGTGCAACTACCTCAAGCCATCCACTAGTCGTACAAAAGAGGACGACGAGGATGAGGAGGAGAAAGATAGGCAACCAAGTGCGAAGAAGCCGAAAGGCCTAAGTGCTTCGGCTCAAGGAGACCTGGCCAAAGAAAAAGGCCCAGGAAAAGAAAAGGCTAGCTCATCATCTGAGTCGAAAGACTCAGAGAGCCAGCCGAAAAAGAAAAAAATCTGGAACCCCTGATGACATAGACAGCAGGCCAGAAGACGATGAGTCCAGCCCCACGGCAATGAGCTGGACCAGCAGACCAAAACGGTCGAGTTGACCGAAGGAGACGCCGAAAAATGCGTTACAATCGGGCTGGATCTTGATCCGAAAGTCCGCGTCGAGCTTATCCAACTCTTTCGGGATAACCGAGATGTGTTTGCTTTCTCGGCAGCTGACATGCTCGGGATAAGCCCAGACCTCATCTCCCATAAGCTTAACGTCGACCCAACGTGTCGTCCAGTTAAGCAAAAGAAGCAGAATTACTCCGCAAATAAGAACCGAGACATCGCAGCCGAGGTCAGAAAGTTACTAGATGCAGGCTTCATCAAACCCTGTCAAAATCCAGAATGGCTGGCTAATGTGGTGATGGTTCAAAAGGAAAATGGCACCTGGAGAATGTGCGTTGACTCCACGGACCTAAATAAGGCGTGTCCGAAGGATTTTTATCCCTTGCCGAGGATCGATCAGTTAGTCGACTCGACAAGTGGCCACGCCTTGCTTAGTTTCATGGATGAATTTTCTGGGTATCATCAGATCTTCATGCATCCCGACGACCGAGCAAAGACGGCATTCGTCACGAACGCCGGGGTGTACAACTACAAAATGATGCCCTTCGGATTGAAGAATGCGGGGGCAACATATCAGAGACTGGTGGACCAAGTTTTTGCCGAGCAAAAGGGCCGAAACATGGAAGTCTACGTTGATGATTCAATCGTCAAAAGCAAAAAAGATGAAGACCATGTTAAGGACCTGGCAGAAACTTTTGCCACCCTAAGAAAGCACCATATGAAGCTGAATCTGAAGAAGTGTGTCTTCGGCGTGAAGTCAGGGAAATTCCTTGGGTTCATGGTCAGCAAAAGAGGGATTGATGCCAATCCTGCCAAGGTGCAGGCACCGCTCGATCTTCCCGAGCCGAAAACAAAGAGGGACGTTCAGCGGTTCACCGGAAGAATGGCATCCCTTTCGAGGTTCATCTCCAGGGCCTCAGATAAGGGGTTACCTTTCTTCAAAGCCCTGAAACTCCCAAAAACAAAAGAGCTCGTATGGGAGGACGAGCAAAAAGAAGCCTTCAAGCAGCTTCGGGAGCACTGACTTAGCTCCCAACGCTGGCTAGCCTAGTAGAGGGAGAGTCCCTGTACTTGTACGTGGCTGTCAGCCCAGCCACCATCAGTGCAGTGCTGTTGAGGGAGGAAAATAAAATTCAGCAACCGATCTACTTCGTCAGTCACACTCTGACGGATTCCGAGACCCGCTACCCCTTACTCGAAAAAGTTGCTTATGCGGTGGTGGTGGCTGCTCGGAAGTTAAGACCCTATTTTGATTGTCAACAGATAGTGGTTTTGACTGATCAGCCGCTGGAAAAAGTTCTCGACAAAGTTGAGAAATCTGGTAGGCTGGCCAAATGGGCTTTCGAGCTTACAGAGTTCAGCATCAGCTATCAGTCGAGAGCAGCCATAAAGGCACAAGCTCTGGCGGACTTCCTGGTCGAATGCTCGTACCAGGAGACACTAGATGATGAAAAGAAAACCTGGACCGTGTTCACGGATGGATCCTCCACCGTGAATGGTTCGGGGGCAGGGGTGGTTATAACCTCTCTTGAAGGCAAGTCCTTCGAATATGCACTAAAATTTTCATTCAAAGCTTCGAACAACGAGGCCGAATATGAGGCGGCCATTGCCGACCTAGAATTGTGCATCTCGCTGGAAGCCGAACATGTTTTTATGAAAACAGACTCTCAGCTAGTTGCATACCAGATTGGTGGCAATTACGAGGCCAAAGAGCCCTCGATGATATCGTACCTCGCCAAGATCAAATCAGTTATTGCAAACTGAGAAATTTCGAAGTTCTGTTGATCCCAAGGGGTCAGAATGCTCAAGCCGATGCACTCTCTAAACTTTCTAGTTCAACTCTCACCGAGCTGAACCGGTCGGTTTACGTGGAAGTGCGCCGAGAAAGAAGTGTCGACGAAGCACCTGAAGTGTGGTGCGTTGACCAGGAACCAAGCTGGATGGATCCCATCCTAGCTTTCAAGCTTCGGGGAGAAATTTCCGAAGACAAAATTTTGGCCTCCAAGCTGAAGCGAACCGGTTCAAGGTTCATTGTCTTCAAGGGAGAGCTGCTGAAGAAATCCTTCTCGGCCCCGTTGCTGAAGTGTGTGGGGCCGACAGATGCAGATTACATCCTTCGGGAAATTCACCTCGGCATATGTGGGAACCACATTGGGGGAAGGACCTTAGCCCACAAAGCATTAAGGGCAGGGTACTATTGGCCCACCATGATCTCAGACGCTAAGGAGTTGGTCAGAAAATGCGAAAAATGTCAAAAATTCGCACCGGTCATCCATCAGCCAGCCCAGGAGCTTCAGCCTGTGCTAAGTCCACTTCCATTTGCTCAATGGGGGTTGGATATCCTGGGCCCATTTGCGGATGCCGCATACCAGAAAAAATGGTTGATAGTCGGTGTTGACTATTTCAGTAAATGGATTGAGGCCGAGGCAGCCTCGAACATTACAGAGCAAACTGTCAGGAAATTTATCTGGAAGAATATCATCACCCGTTTTGGCATCCCGAAAGTGTTCGTCTTTGATCATGGAAGACAATTTGATAACCTGCCGCTGAAGCGGTATACAGATTAGTTCGACATCAAACTGGCATATTCAGCGGTATGCCACCCGCAAAGTAATGGACAAGCCGAAGCTGCAAATAAACAGATCCTGAATTCCCTCAAAAAGAGAGTGGAGGATCAAAAGTCCAAGTGGCTGGAGGAGCTCCCAGGAACACTCTGGTCCCTTCGGACAACCGAAAAAGAGGCAACGGGCCATTCACCCTTTGAATTGGTATATGGTGCCGAAGCCGTTCTCCCAGTGGAGATCGGCACTGAAAGCCTACGAGTGCACCACTTCTCGGCCGAGAATGAGCAACTTATGAAGAAATCTCTCAATTTCCTTGACGAAGTAAGAGACTCGGCCCGAGTAAGAATGGCTGCATACAAGTAGAGAATCAGTAAATTTTACAACCGAAGAGTCCAGGCAAGGCCTCTCAAAATTGGAGACCTTGTCCTTCGGAATGCTGTTGCAGTACAAAAAAACCGAGTTTATGGGAAACTCTCAGCTGCTTGGGAGGGACCCTATGAAATGTATGAAGAGCTTCAGCCAGGAACATACCGGCTTCGGCAGTTGGATGGAACTGAGCTGAAAAATCACTGGAATGCTGATGTACTTAAAAAATATCATGTGTAAACCCTTCGGGGCAGAACAATCTTTGTAAGTACATTTTGAATTATTAATGAAAGGCCTTAGAGCCACTATTTTCTACAAACATTTGCAATCTTTACTTTTCCACTTTTTCTTTATGCTATCTACTCTTTAAGGGTTTCCTTCGGCCCTGTCCAAAACCTTCGCCCTCAGAGCACCAGGTTTTGGATTGCCGATAAACTCGCCTTTTTAAAGAACTCTGGTCTTTCAGCTGGGGTGAAAACCTCAGTAAGACTTGTTCTACAAGGCAATGAGTCTATGGACAAATCTGGGATATTGCCTTAACTGAGCCTTGTATCCCAGATAGCCATTATTTGAAACACTGCCTTCGGTTGGCCCTGTGTTTGAGATATCCATTTTTAAGATAGACAGAAAATCAAGAGCAAAAGCATAAACTGGTAGAAAATAGACAAGGAAAACAATAATGATCTTAGAAATCTGAAGAACAAGTCTTCAAATCTCTGGGGGGGGGGGGGCAAGAAGCACAACAGATGCAGACTGCCTCAGCTGAGACCTCTAAGCTGAAGCTTTGTACTTAGCAAAAAAAAAAAAAATCAATCAATGCAAGTTCAAAGCAAGGCAATATGAGGAAATATCAAATTCATAAATACGAAATCATGCTCGGATTACGAGCTACAAACATAAGTGTTCAACCAAACTAAAATATAATATCGGCAGCCGCCCACAAGCGGAAAATAACGGCTGCCGAAATGCGTACAAGGCAAAAAGTAAATAAGTTTGTACATTGAGGCAAGCTGAAGCAAAAACAAAGGCAAAAAACAGTCAGAAGCGGCATCCATCATTTTAAGAGCACGTTGATCCGCAAGATTCTGAAGACGACTTTCTCCTGCTTAGCCCTGTGCTCGGCTTTCTCCTGCTTCAGCTGGGCAAGTGGAGTAAACTGGAAATGCTGAAGGTCATCTCACAGGTCAGGGTATGGTTGTAGACAACCTGCAAAACCAGAATCGAATTTAAGTTAATAAAAAAGTTACAAGCAAGTGGAGTAAACTGGAAATGCTGAAGGTGCAGAAACTTATTACATACCTGCACCAGCAGCCTCTGGTTGTCTCTAGCTGGATCTGGTACTGAAGGACCGGGTTCGGCAATTCCAGCGGTTGCCCGAACAGACCACTCTCGGACTTGCTCCATTTCAGATAATTCAGAGCAACCGCCGACGTAAGCCTCAGCACTTTCCCTGTATCTCCCCCAGATTTCGGCCCTAACGCCATCTGGGATGGAACACTTCTTGGCTGAGAACCCCATGTCCCCAGACTGGAAAGACTTGAAAGAGGGGAACGAAGTTGATGGAACTTCGTCCGCTTTCTCGGGCTCGGTCGTTGCCCCTCCTTCAGTACGGTCCCCTCCAGCCTGGACCCCTTCAGCCTCGCCGAGAGGTTGACTTGTCAAGGCGTCAACCTCTCGCTGAATCTCAGCAGTGAAGCCCTTAGGGGCCTCGTCTTCATCAGTAGCCGCCTCTTCGGCTACTTCAACAACTTCAACCTCAGGGAGCTCAGCAGCACTCCCCTTGTTGGAAACCGCTTCAGGAACCCCCTCCTTTGGATCAGGAGTCTGCTGGTCCACCTCCATGTCAGCAGTAGGAGGTGGTGGAGGGGTCTTCGGCGGTGATGGAATTGGCGGTGGTGGCTGAGTCGGGGGCGGAGGACCCCCTGTACCTCTTGGAACCCTACCTCGGCCAGCAGCAGGTTCCCTTATTACTACGCCAGGCATCGTCCTCAACGTGAAGTCTCCCGGACCCATAACAGCTGGGCCCGTCCTTCTTCTCTTCCTTTGCCCCAGAGGCTGGTCGTCCATATCGTCAAAATCCGAAGAATCGAGTTCTAAAAAGTCGTCTGACGATATTGGAGCCTTCCCTTCTCTCTTTCTGCCCTCTTCCTCAGACTACAGAAGTGGAGGGGCAAGGAGGGATCATAAAAAAAAAAAAAAAAAAAAAAAAAAGCAAGTGCTGAAAGCCTTACCAAAGTCCTCGGTCGAGCCTCGGCAGCACCAGAGGTCCCTTCACCCCTTTCCAGGGAGTTGATGGCTCTGGTCACTTCTGCAGCAGCCTGAGCGACGAGTACTTCTTCGGCTAGTAGGGGCCTCAGAGGATCCTGCTTCTCCCACTAAGGCTTCTGCTTCAGATAATCTGCAGCAGCCTCGATCTGAAGGCCCGTCGAGTGTAGGTGCAGCGGACGATCCTTCGGAGCAGTAATTGCTGAAGCTCGGTCTAAGATGACCCTTTCAGCGTTTACTCCTAGCCGATCGTAGTCGATTTCAGAGGTAGCCTCGCTCAACTCTGAAAGGAGAAGTTGAAGGTTAGCCTTAAGATATAGACAAAGCAAATGAAGCAATAACAAACTAAAGTCCTCGGCCCCAACTGAAGGTACTTACCGCCTCTGTGCTTTCGGCTGAAGCCGACAACTGCCAGCATCTTCTCTTGGAAGACGTAGTGGTTATCTGAAAGCCATCGGGTTGGGATGAACTTCATTCGGCCAGTCCCCCCAGGGTTTTTCTGCTTCCCGAAGAAGCTCATCTGCTCATAGCTTGGGTGGCTAGCGGCATCAGGGTCTTCGGGACCTAAATCTTTCATGTTTGGATCGGGCCTGGAGAGATAACGGGGGGCCCCAAAAAAGTAGGGGTGCTCCGGATCAGCAGGAGCCCTTACCCAGATCCACTGGCCTCTCCAGTCCTTATCCGAAGAGTCGTTCGGCCACATTGTCAGGTATTGTGGATGGCTCTCGATCCGCCACCAGCCAACCCCATGATGACCGTATACACTTTGGGTATTCTGCACCAGCTGATGCATCCTTCGGAAACAGTGCAAGTTCGGTTCAACAGCAAAGAACCGGCATACCCATAGATAGGTCATCACCCGCCGAATGCTGACGGGTGTCAACTGGCACAAGGAGATCCTGTACTTTATCAAAATGTCCCTGACGAAGGGATCTAAAGGGAACCAAAGCCCGTACTGAAGTTGCCGAGTATATACCCCCACATACCCAGGGGGAGGGCGATGAATTCTGTCAGTAGGCGAAGGCATTCGACACCAATACCCGTCTTCCTCAAGGATGCCATAATGCAACTCAATCTGTTCGGCAAACCGATAAGATTCGGCATGCCTAACCCACCAATAATAAGGGGCATTGTCCCTCATGGCTCTCTGGGCTTCGGCATTTTTCCATTCAACATGCCCGGGTAGCAAATCCCAAAGTACAGGAGGCAGATCTTCCTCCTGTTTAGCAGCCCCAGCCTCGGCACCCTACTGAGGGGCAGCCGCGTTCAAGGGGACCGCCGGAATCCCCCTTTCCGGGTCTTCCTCGACGCACTCCCCATTCCATACTTCAGCGCGGTCCCTAGGGTTCCTGGCCTGACCTCGTCTTCCAGTCCGACGAACTCTTAAGCGAGCCATTGATGAATTCGCGAGAAAGGAAGTTGGGAAAAGAGGAATTCTTTGAAAAAAACTAAGAAAATCAAAAATTCGAAGAAAAATTACCTATATGAGAATCGAAACTCGCCGATTCAGTGGGTCGGAGCAACGGGTTGAGCGTCAAGCTTTGATTTCGGGTGGGGAGTGAAGTTTCGAAGCGGAAACAATGGTCTTTTAGAGAGTTCGAAAGTGAATTGGTGAAGAAATGAGGAGAGAAATGGCGAAAGAAAATGGGAATTTCGAAAGCCAGAGTGCTTAATTTCTCTTAAAAACCTCCTTAAGTAACCGTTAAACACTCTCTCTCTTAATTAACCGCCCATTATCCACTCAACTTCCCCACTAAATATCCTAATTATAGTTATTTAGTTAATGACTGTTTAAAATTTAAATCTTTTGATTTAATTAAATCATTTACTTCCCTCCATTTTTATTGGATTCAAACCCGACCCGTCATCCTTCCAAATCGGGTCTGGGGGACAAGTTGTTTGGGTCCAATTAAGCCAATTGGGCCTAGTCATTAAATGATCCAATATTCCGAGGTCAAGGCCCAAGCCTCCTTTAAGCCAAGTCAACATAAGGTCAAGTGGTCCAAATTGTTATGTTAAGCCCATGACTATTTCCGGCCCAAGTATCATCCTTCCTTGTATGCTAAGGTATAAAAGCCTTCAATTACATCATTTGTCATTAATTCACATTAAAGCCTCAAGCATTAAATCTCTTGCATAGCTTTCTCTCTCTAAACACTGTTTGACTTCGGCATCGGAGGGGTCCTCTTCGGATCCACCCCGAGACCAGTTTACGTGTGTTTGCTGTACAGGAAATCTTCGGCCCAACATCATTTAGACCGGATTAGTCTTCATCCATTTCATTGGACCTTCGGCAAGGTCCCATTGTTTTCACCCGAAACAGGATGTAATAATAATTTTCTTTCCATTTTTTTGTGACAATTATTCAAGTGTATTTTTATTTATTTCCAAGAACGGCTCACATACCTTTCTATAGTAATGTCACATGCGTTGTGGCCATTGTGGGAGCACTCGGTAGCTATCATATAAAGATCCACTATACTTTGGTCCCAATAGATTTACGAATTAGATAGCTTTTTAAAATTTAAGCTATAAATGTAATAAATATTACAAAATTGCTGTTTTTATTACTTTGATTGTACTGTATTATTAGCAGCATGCTAGATTGCTAGGAGACTGTCTTTTTTTTTTTCTATAATTTTTTTTTACATAGTAGTAGTAGTTAGAAAGTAAATCGATTCATTTCTCACTAGTCAGTAGTCAATTGATTTTTTTTTTCTTTTAATTAAAAACTATATTACATGTTTAGCTTACACTTGTTAATCGAGTCTCATAATTTATAAATACAAAACATGTTAAATTAGAATGGTTCACTTTAGGAGTGATTTTTAGCTGTTTGCTCCGCAAGAATTAGCAAGTAAGAAAATTAAGAATTTTCAATATGCTTAATTGTACAATTCTTTATGGTTAAAATCTTCAAAATGCTTGCTTAGAATTCTCTAATCCCTTGCCCATAAACATCTTATGAATTTGAAGAGTACATAAAATATTCTCGAATAATATTCATACCTTGATCGATAGTAACCTAACATCTCTCGTTGTATTATGACAACATATCTTTGCATTATTAAATTGATGGCCTACTCTTATCTATTGCTATCATACACCTCTTTATGAAGCATTTCCTAATGTATCTAGTTCACAACTTCACAAGTTTAAGTGAACAAAAATATAAACACTTGGCAAGTTGCTTACTTAAATTTAAGGACATTACTCTAAACCAAACATTTTGAATGTTTGAGATTTTTTTGTTTTTGACGGGGAGATTAGTTGACTTACAAGGCTATATAGTTGGGCGAATCATTTGCTTTCATATGCAATTTTTTTTTTTTTTTACCTAGTCTAATTAATTAGCAATATTTAATTAATAAAATGGCTATCATCTCAAGTGGATTTGGTAGTTGAGCTATGTAACGTGGGTTATCTATTGAGTAGTTGTTGACAAGCCCTATAAATTTGATGTGATATGATAAGAATTATACTCATAATGTGTCCATTATTTGTCCATTAGCACATCAACTTTGTTGATAAATCACTTTTGACAAGGAATGGCACATAAATTCAAGATAGATTGTGGATTAATTATTTATTGTTCATGGTCATGTATATGTTAAGTTAGTCTATAATAGTATAATCTATTCTAGCAGCTTCATTATCGAGTATTTAAAAGAGAGTCGAGTTATTAAGAATTTAAGTTTTTCTAACCTAATTACTATATGTTTACCTTTCTTGTGAAATGGGTTGCGGTGTACGTAAATAGATAAAATATATGATTAAGATTTGAAGCCTAGAAACACTGGGTTTTGCAAATGTATTTTAGAGCATTAGTTTTACTACATACGCATGTGATTGATGTATTCAAGAATTCATTAATTGTGTCATTGATGAGAGTGACAGATAGCTCAAGTGGTCAGAGCTTCTCTCCCGATTTTAGGAGAATTTGGGTTCGATTCTCATCCCCGCCCCTGTGGCTAGAGCTGTCAAAAGTTAACCCGACCCGAAATACCGACTCAAACCCGATTATTAACCGACCCATATGAACCCGAAAAAATGATGACCCAAATTCGACCTGAAACCAACCCTAGACCCGAGTATGTGAGACCCGAACCTGAATATGAATTGACCTAGAGATGACCTGACCCGAATGTAACCCGTAAATTATTGACCTGAACTGAACCCGACTTGAACCGAAATAGATCCAAACCCGTTTTAACCCGTCAAAACCCGAATTTAACCCGAACTGTTACGAACCTGACCTGAATTCAACCCGACCGGTTCCTAAAACGACCTGAATTTAACCCAACATGTTACAAACCCGACCCGAAATCAACCCGACTTGTTATTTTGAATCGACCCGACCAGACCCGAATTTTACCAGACCTCTTACTAACCCGAACCAAAAACTCAACCCGATCTGTTACTAACCCGACTCGAAATCAACATGACTTGTTATTGACCCGACCTAAATTCAACCGAAATTGTTCCTGACCCGATTTCAAATCACCTTAAATGCAATTTAGACCACATTATTATTGTTGATCAAAGCATTTTGTCTTGGGAGACCAAGTTGGTTTAGGCCAGCAAAAGAAAGGAGCATCATCCTCAAATTTAAGAGTTAAATATAGTATATATTTGTTGTATGGTCAAAGGAGATTATTATCTTCCTAAATTATAGACTATACTTCCCTAGTATATTGCCATATATATTATAGTCAAAGGAAATAATTAGCTTGACAAAAATGATAATTATCTATTTATAGTTAGTTAAACTCGAATATAACCTGACTTGGAAATGACCCCACCTGATTGTAACCTACAAATTATTGACTTGAACATAACCCGACTTGACTCCGAGAATAAGCCAACTTGGAAATGACCCAACCTGATTATAACCCGCAAATTATTGACTTGAGCCAAACCCGACTTGAACCTGAGAATGACCCGACTTGAAAATGACCCGCCCTGATTATAACCCACAAATTATTAACTTGAACCAAACCCGACTCAAACCCGAGAATGACCCGACCTGATTCTAACCAGCAAATTATTGACTTGAGCCGAACCCGACTCGAACCCGAGAATTACCCTAATCCGTTTTAACCCGTGAAAACCCGAATTAAACACGGCCTATTGTTCAATCGACCCGAATGTAACCCGACTTGTTATTAAACCGACCTAAACCCGACACAAACCCGATAAGAAGTATGATTAAGCATGACCTAACCCAAACTCGACCTGCATTGGTTATGGAATTACTCCGAATTGAGCTGATTCGAGTTGACCCGATTCAGTCTTACCGACCCAAACCCGACCCGTTTACCCGAATTGACAGCTCTACCCGAAACCTCCAAAATTTCTTAAAAAGTGTGGATATTAGCCTTCAATTTTTGAATTTTTTGACTTTTTTTCACTCGGAAATAAAAATTGCCGAAATGTTTACCATGGACCCTAATACCCTTCGGGATTCCAATTGGGTGGGTGGAACCATCCAATTTGCCTTTAAACGACTAATTTACCAGCTTACAACTTGTACCGATTTCATTAACTCAAGCTTACCACGAACATTTATGACAACATATAATGATAATATATGGATCCTAAAGGTATTATATGACCCCGAGATGTATCCCCTAAAATCTCAATGCTTTTCGACACCGGGCCCCAAAACACTCGAAATTTCACAAAAAGCGTGGATATTAGCCTTCAATTTAGGAATTTTTTATTTTTTTTCGCCCGGATATAAAAATTTCCGAAATGTTTACCATGGTCCTAAATACCCTGCATGAGTCCAATTAGGTGAGTGGAACCATCCAATTTGCCTTTATACGACCAATTTACTGGTTTACAACTTACACCGATTTCATTAATTCAAGCCTACCATGAACATTTATGACAACAAATAATGATCATATATGGTTCCAAACGACATTATATGACCCCGAGATGTATTCCCTAGAATTTCAAGACTTTTCGACACCGGGCCCCGAGGACTCCAAAAATTCTCAAAAAGCGTGGATTAGCCTTCAATTATTGATTTTTTTGACCTTTTTCGCCCGAAAATAAAAATTTCCTAAATGTTTAACATGGTCTCTAATATCTTCCAGGAGTCCAATTGGGTGGGTGGAACCATCCAATTTGCCTTTAACGACCTATTTACCGGCTTACAACTTGCGCCGATTTCATTAACTCAAGCCTACCACAAGCAATTATGACAACATATAATGATCATATATGGTTTCAAACGGAATTATATGACCCCGATATGTATTCCCAAAAATTTAAAGGCTTTTCGACACCGGGCCGCAAAACCTCCAAAATTTCTTAAAAAGCGTGGATATTAGCCTTCAATTGTGTAATTTTTTGACTTTTTTTCGCCCAGAAATAAAAACTGACGAAATGTTTACCATGGTCCCTAATATCCTCCGGGATTCAAATTGGGTGGGTGGAACCATTCTATTTTCCATTAAACGACTAATTTACCAATTTACAACATACACCGATTTCATTAACTCAAGCCTACCACGAACATTTATGACAACATATAATGATCATTTATGGTTCCAAACGGCATTATATGACCTAGAGATGTATCCCCTAAAATCTCATTTTATTTCGACTCCAGCCCCGAAACCTTCGAAATTTCTCAAAAAGCATGCATATTAGCCTTTAATTTTGGAATTTTTTAGTTTTTTCGCCCGGAAATAAAAATTGCCTAAATGTTTAACATGATCCCTAATACCCTCTGGTAGGGGTGGAAATTCGGGTTAGTAGGTCGGGTTCAGGTCAGATTTCGGGTTATGGTTAGAAACAATAAAAAAAAATAGTGTAAAACTTAATATTATTATGAAATATGAAATTTTGGTCAAATCGGGTCGAATTCGGGTTATTCGGGTTTGTATTGGGTTCCAGTTTCTCTTAGTAAATTCGGGTCGGGTTCGTTCGGGATATCGGGTCGGGTTAAGGATTGCCAGCCCTACCCTCTGGGAGACCAATTGGGTGGGTGGAATCATCCTATTTGCCTTTCAACGATCAATTTACCGATTTAAAACTTGCGCCAATTTAATTAACTCAAGCCTACTAAAAAAATTTAAGACAACATATAATGATAATATATAGTTCCAAACGGCATTATATGACCCCGAGATGTATCTCCTAAAATCTCAAAACTTTTCGATACCGTACCTCAAAACATCCCAAATTTCTCAAAAAGCGTGGATTTCAATTTTGGATTTTTTTTTTATTCGGAAATAAAAATTGCCGAAATATTTACCATTGTCCCTAATACCGCCGGGAGTCTAGTTGGGTGGGTGGAACCATCCAATTTGGCTTTAAAAGACCAATGTACCAGTTTACAACTTGAACAAATTTCATCAACTAGCCTACCACTAACATTTATAACAACAAATAATGATCATATATAGTTCCAAACGGCATCATATGACCCAAGATATATCCCCTAGAATTTCAAGACTTTTTCGACACCGTGCCCTGAAACCTCCAAAATTTTTCAAAAAATGTGGATATTAGCCTTCAATTTTGGAATTTTTTGACCTTTTTTTGCCCGGAAATAAAAATAAATCAAAATTGCTAAAATGTTTACCATGGTCCCTAATACCCTTTGGGAGTTCAATTGGCTGGGTGGAACCATCCAATTTGCCTTTAAACAGCCAATTTACCGATTTACAACTTGAACCGATTTCATTAATTCAAGCCTACCACGAACATTTATGACAACATAGATAATATATGGCTCCAAATGAAAATATATGACTCCAAGATATATCCCCTAAAATCTCAAGCCTTTTCGACACCGGGACCCCGAAACCTCCAAAATTTCTCAAAAAACGTGGATATTAGACTTCAATTTTGGAATTTTTTGACTTTTTTTCGCCCGGAAATAAAAATTGCCGAAATGTTTACCATGGTCCCTAATACCCTCCGGGAGTCCAATTGGGTGTGTGGAACCATTCAATTTGCTTTTAAATGGCCAATTTTCCAGTTTACAACTTATATTGATTTATCGGTTTACAGCGGCCAATTCAATTAACTTGCACCGAACCCAACTTGAACCGAAATTGACCCAAACCCATTTTAACCCGTCAATACCTGAATTTAACCCGACTTGTTACGAACTTGACCTAAATTCAACCCGATCTGTTACTAACCCGACTCGAAATTAACACGACTTGTTATTGACCCGACCTAAATTCAACCCAAAATTTTCCTGACGACCTGATTTCAATTTACCTTAAATGCAATTTAGACCACCTTATTATTGTTGATCAAAGCATTTTGTCTTGGGAAACCAGGTCGGGTTGGGCCAGCAAAAGAAAGGAGCATCATCCTCAAATTTAAGAGTTAAATATAGTATATATTTGTTGTGTGGTCAAAAGAGATTATTATCTTCCTAAATTATAGACTATACTTCCCTAGTATATTGCCATATATATTATAGTCAAAGAAAATAATTAGCTTGATAAAAATGATAATGATCTATTGAACTCGAATATAACTTGACTTGGAAAAGACCCGATGTGATTGTAAACAGCAAATTATTGACTTGAACATAACCCGACTTGAATCCGAGAATGACCTGACTTGGCAATGACCCAACCTGATTATAACCCGCAAATTATTGACTTGAACCCGATAATGACTAGACTTGAAAATGACCCGCCCTGATTATAATCCGCAATTATTGACTTGAATCGTACCCGACTCAAACCCGAGAATGACCCGACCTGATTCTAACCCGCAAATTATTGACTTGAACCGAACCCGACTCGAACCCGAGTACCGTGAAAACACGAATTAAACCCGACCCGAATGTAACCCAACCTGTTATTAACCCGACCCAAACCCGATAAGAAGTATGACCCGACGTGACCTGACTCAAGCATGACCCAACCCAAACCCGACCCGCATAGGTTATGGAATTTATCTGAATCGACCCGGCCCGAGTTGACCCGACCCACTCTTACCCGACCCGTTTACCCAAATTGACAGCTCTACCTGTGGCTCTATAAAAAATTAAAAAATTAATTGTGTCATTGATAGGGTAATTGAACAAATATGTAAATGCGACAAGACTGACAACCAAAAAAGGAAAAAAGATGAAAGACAGAAAGATCATTACAAGAAGATACAATCATATCCAAAACAAAAGTACTACCTCCGTTACATATTATTTGCAACGATTAGACAGTTTCCCTCGCTACTTTATGTCAAAACATTGCAAATAATATGTAACGGAGGTAGTATTTACGGAACAACAAGTTTCACATAATCAACAAAAATTAAAGTATATGATCTCCAAAAAATATTAGAAACCTCATAAAATAAGGAAAGTTTTACAGCTTGAAAATGGTTTGTCCAAAATTTTCCTGCACCTTCCACTAAAATTCACTTGGAAGTAGAATATAATCTAAAATGCAGTTCAGGGATTGTAAAGCTGTAACTGCAGACGGAAATCGTTCCTCCGAGTGTTACCAAGTGATCCCACTACCCTGAATGCAGGGCACAATGCTCTTACAAAGGACAGTTAACCATTAGGCTTCAGAAGTAATTTGTGTACTAGGTAACCAACTGATGTATGAATGAAGAGATGCAAGTAATCTTTTGTTATGAGTTAAAAACTCGAGTGACCAGGTGAATAACCAGCTTGTTTGTGTTTACTCCTATTCGGCTTCTGTGATAAAGGTTGTGATTGGTACTGCTTGTCTGCAGTAATCCTTGCAGTATGACCACGCCAACTTAGAGATGAAGTTCCATTCACATTCACTTTACCCTTTGCTTTCCCTGCAGAACATGCATTTGGTTCAGTGTAAAACTCTGATGTATGAGATAAAAAAATATGGGTGTAAAGATGAATTAGCAGTGCAGTTAAATCATATTGGTATGACAGTAAACATACAAAATCAAAATCAAACAATCTTAGCTGCACATAGTGCTGACCTGGATCTTTGGTCGTTCTGACACTACTAGTTTTTCTCAGAAACGGAACCTTCTTATCTGGGACTTTCTTTTCCGAGCTCTCAGTACATGCCGGTCTTGTTTCAATGTGAGTTTCAAAGGAATGTGACGTATTGCAGCTTTTCAAAGGAGAAGGCCGTTTCTTTTCAGGAATATTTGTGCAGACTGATCTTGTATGTTGTGCTACCAAAGATGAGCGACCTGCTGCTAAGCTGTTTGCTTTCCTTAAACGTGAAACTTTCAAATCCGGGGTTTCCACAGACACAGACCTTGCATCATGTGTTTGCAAGAATTGGTCGTCTGTGGTTATGCCATTGACCCTCCTCAGAACTGAGAGTCTCTTCTCAGGAATCTCTAAGCACAATGACTGCGTGTCGTGGGCTGGTGATAATGAGTCTTCTAATACATTGTCAATCTCATCCATAGGAGATCCAATAACCACCTCACTATGTGAATCCCAGCTCTTGTCTTTACTGATCCCATTGAGCTTCTCTTTCTCTGCTATTCTGTAAGAAAACAACTGAAATGGAATCAGTGAAACAGGAGTTACCGCAGCACTAGCCTCTGATGGGAACTTCTTCATGAACCCGGCTTCTATATCACAAAAATCTACTTGAACTATTGATGGAATCTCAGGTTCTGCTAGATGAGGGTTCATCACAATCAGCCTCTTGACATAACGTAGTATCCTACAAATTGAGGAGAAACCTGGTCTCAGAGTTGGATCAGTTTGCCAGCACCTTCTAGTCAAATTTGCAAGATACTTGGGCAAAGCAAACGGGAATAAAGGCCGTTCTCCTGCCTTTATATTTCTACTCATTTTATCTCCCTGAAGGTGGCCATCTTCGAAAGGAACTTTCCCTGTCAAAAGCTCAAAACAAAGCATCCCAAAGCTGTAAACATCGGCTTTCTCAGAGTACTTGTATTTTCCACTGCTCCCTGGCCTTTCTTGTTCAGTTAACACCTCAGGGGCATGCCAAATAAAAGTGAAAACTTCATTTTGGTTTGGTGGGGGGACTCTAGCAGGCATAGTTTTAACATTCTTCAAACCAACACCAGAGATTTTCGCATGAAAGTAACCATCTGAAGATGAATTTCTAGGCTTGATAACAACATTTGAAGGGTTCAGATCTCCATGATAAATCTTCTTAGAGTGAAGGTATTCCATGCCTCTCGCAATCTGAAGCATGATGTCAACTGCAGCTGGGAAAGAAAAAAGCATCCGTCTTTTTGAACTAGAAACCTCCTTTATATGGCTTCTAAGATCCTTGCTCATCACCTCCATCACAAGGAAATACTCTTTTTTTTCCTCGTCGTGGAATCCACAAAGATACTGGACTACATTAGGGTGGGAAAGAGAGAGCAGAAAAGAAATCTCTGCATTCAATAAGGAAGGCTCCCCAAAAAAGTGTCTCAAAATAAAACTCTCCCCTAACCAATGTATCTCTTTAATCTGCATTCCTATACATATGCGCCTTCTCACATGATAATCCTTTGCTCCAGTTAAAATAGAGCTATGAAAGAGCGATTCTTCCCCATTCATCTTCTTCATAAGCAAGTCACTGAGCCGTTGATCTTGCTTACTCATAGTGAAAGAAGGCGAAACCTTCTTCTCCTTAATCATTTCGACCAAAATCCATTGATCTTCTTTCCAAACATTGCACATCCTATGCAAAATATCTTGGGAAATTAAATATTGTTTCCCATATTTCCACATGAAAAGCTTTGGATCATTCCATGTCATATCATACTTGTTAGACAACATGATCCTCTTCTTCTTCATCTCATCTAAGTCGAGCCCTGATATTTCCCCTGCTGTTTCAATCGCCTCAACAACGATTGCAAAGTAGCAAAGCAAGTTATGCACATGAAATTCAACAGCATCTCGATTATTATGTAAGTGCAGGGCCTTAACCCACCAATCCTTAGAACAATCCATGCATTGTTTCACATACGATTCTGCTTCTTTAAATACTCTATAAAGCTCCTTTAAAGGTTGATGTAACGCTTTCCATTTCGTGTTCTTCTCTTCTAACCTAAGGTTCAGCTTAATTTCTTCTGATAATGTTTCAAAGGCTAAGTTAAACATGTCAAACAACAAACTGCACTGTCTTCTGTTTATCTGAGCATCGCCTTCTAATATCATCAAGGCCTTCATGCTTCCTAAAACTTCCCCTATTTGCCTGAATAGCTCCATGTTTATGTTTTCTCCAATGAAAACAAAACTTTACAAAAACAGGAAAAGTGTTTCTTTTGTGATCAAATTTTCTGGGTGGTTATTTTAGATTTTGTATTATGTTACGTAACAAGAAAAGAAATCTAGGCTACGTCTCTATGATCAAACCAGCCTAACTCATCCTTTCCGATTACAAGATAAACACATCATTATATGAGGAGAACCAATACACCTTGGTATGATTGTTGTGGCAGAGATTTAGAGATTCACCATGAAGTCTGGCCGCCTAATTAACAATTAGTCTGGGTCATTTTTCAAACAAATGCTCTGTAATAAAATGTATGGATGATCATAAGAAATTGTGCAATGTAATACCTATTAATCAATGTATAATGCAAACAAAAATGCAAAAAGATGAGTATAGAACAATATGTGATGATCATATAATATGAAAAGGCTAGGAACAAAATTATAATAAATACCTGTTGATCAATGTGTATGTAACCCTGAAGATTTTTGTAAAACGGATTAAAATTAATTATTAGTTGATTGTTTTGTCAGACTTCCATCAAGAAAAAGAGTTACTAATAGAAGAAATTAAGATAAAAATAAAAAATGTATCTTCTCAAAAAAAAAAAGAAAAAAAAGTGTAATCTGGAAATCTAATAAATTAGAATCAGACTTAAATGAAAATTAGTTGCCAAATCACAGGTGGGGAAGAGAGAGATAATTTGAATCTAGAAATTCTGAATTGAACGACAGCAAATTTTAAAACTTTTGTATTCGAGGATTAGAGGGAAATATATTTGTATGTGTTAAAATAGACTTTTTATGACCGCTTGTTTTCCAAATTCCGAAATTACACCGTTGGTAAAATATCAATACTTCGTCCCCTTTTTTTTACATAACATATTTAGTATGAAGTATTTCGGTTATTATTACTCGATAAAATTGAACATAAAAAGAAACGTATAATGTTTCATTAAAGAGAGGCATTTGTTTTTTTTTGGTGTTTAAAGAGCCACGAGGGCGGGGTGAGAACTCATTAAAGAGCGGCATTTGTAACTTAACTTTTTTATTAGTTTTACAATTACTTTGACCATTACGTGATAGGCAGTTAGGCACCTCTTGCTAATCCTCCGGGGCGTTAAATAATCTTCTAAAATGGTTTCTAATTTGAAAATACGGAGTACATGTTAAAATCACGCATCAAACGGTGTAATTAATTCTTCATTTAACCAAAAAAACAATTGCTGTAGTCATCTCGTGAATGATTGGTTAACATACACCATCGTAAAATTAAATCTGTCAGATTTAATCCATTATAAATTTGCTTAATAAACCAATTAAAAATAAAACATCAATTTTATTGCTATGTATATAAAGTCTTGTGAGATACAACGATGGAGAGAGATAGTCATCAACGAGCTTGACAAGGGAGAAAAGATTGACGAATAGGCATTAGATCTGGTAGCAAATTAGAGAGGGGGGGGGGGGGGCGTCATGTATGGTACATGAATTGAAAAGGTGACATCTACACTGCAATGCTTTGAAATATACACTGCAATGCTATGCACAAGGGTCAGGCTAAACCATAGGTGTGACAAGAGCAAGTCTTTGGTCAACTGGTCTAGCCCGTCGCATAACCCATTAATCCAGCAGAGCAGTTACAGATACTGCTGCTACTCTGAAATTAGTATCAATCCTGAACAGTAGCAGAACATAAGTAATACGAGTGCCACCAGCACCGTAGTGAGGCAATGTGACACAATCACTCAGGTTTTGATCAACCACGTTAACACTTGATAATATACCCAAATTGAAAAAGTAGTTTCTTAAAGACTAGTTGGGTGATTACTGATAAAATCAAACAACTACCAAGTAACAATACAACAACCAAGTATTAATCCTGCTAAGAACTCCAAATAAGACATACCCCATGGAGAAAGAACGGAATAAGAAAGAAAATGGAAACTCGGTCCATCCAAAAGACCGACCCTTTATATGTAGCCACTCCATAAAATTGTTCCAATATATGTATAGCATTAAATAAAAGGAGCATTATCATCATAGCACACACACGCAGCAATGGAAGCAGGAACTCCCTGCTTTAAGCCATAATAAAAGATTAATGGAACTAACCAAGCGAATAAACCATTCTTTCTGAGAGATGTGGCCCAACGACCTTCATGTATCTCAACAATTGGTTTTTCAGTTGTAATTGACCAGAGCGAAGAGCATGTTGAAATTCCTTCAATCGACGAGAAAAGAAAGTCAAACAAAGAAAAATGAACAGACACAATGTCAACTACACAATCAAAGTGAAACCAACCTAAAAGAAGCCACTACACGATCAAAGTGAAACCAACCTAAATGATATTCAATTTTTTTATAAAAAAAAAAAAAATTAAAAAAAATATCTCCACCCAAATCAAAAAGAATGCGACTAAAATCAACATTCTCAATGGGAGTTGAGGCAAGATCATTGGTTTCAAATGATTGTTCATCTTCTGATGAACCAGAATCAAGCATGTTCTCCTCACCCCCCACATAAGAGTCATTAAAATCTTCATCACCGGGGTCATCATGCTGCTGATCCAAATGCTTTCCTGGTTCTTGGGTCGACATTGGGTCCCCGTTTTCCATGTTGGCATAATCTGACAATACAGCATACCGTGATCTGTCAAGCAAAGCTTTTGCAACATCATATGGAACCCACCTACAAAAATAATCAAGTACTGTTAGGGAAAAGAAATTATTAAATACTTTGTAAATACTATAACCAAAATCTTCAAAGCAAGAAAACAGACATAGCTATGCAGGTTTAAAATGTCCAATTGTCAACAGAAAAGAATATTTGCTCCTAATGCTTAAGCTTATCACCCAACCTGAATCCTCTCCCCCAGTACCCCCCATCCCTCAAGAACAGAGAGACAAGCCCAACCTGCTTTTCATTGTCATACCACAAAGACCTCAAATACATGGAAAAAGAAGACCTGAAAGTATGCATAATTGAACAGCAGAGAATTTTTCTCAGACACAGGCACCAAGGAAGCACTATGCAAATGATAAATCTATTATGGAGAGAGAGGGAGAGAGAGAGAGAGAAAAAAAAGAGAGAGAGAGAGAGAGAGCAATACAGCAACTCCATATCCTAGAGGATTTATGAATGAAACACCATGCCAGTTATCATATTCAGGGGGGAAAAAAAAAACTTACTCGTAACGAAGAGGACATAAAAGTTCTGATGGCCAATAAGCAGCTTTATATCTCATTTTGCTGCAGGAGTGAATGTAATAACCAAGATAATAGTATTGAAGACTAGGACAATGCCGTTGGTTTACTTTTACACAATTTATCTCTTGCAAGGCAGAGTATTTACCAAGTGATAAAAAAGCAAAATCAGGATCCCAAAATAGATATTTGCTTGACAAGCTCTTAGGAAGGATATCTATTACCCCAACAGCAATGAGCCGCCCATCAATCCGATACTGTTGATGGAATGCACCAAATCCACAAGAAGGAACAGTATCATCACCAGTTGGAGGAACATATATCAAGGGTGAATCAACAAGAAACCTTTGATAAGACCCCGGATTGATATCACCAGGTTCATCATTGTGAACTTTTATCTGATATTTTCTATACAAGGCAAACTCTTCTGGATCAAAACTCGACTTATTTAAATGGATTTCCAGTTTCCGCTTCTTTCTCTGAGGGTTTTCAGGTATCATGACATGTCCTTTACTTTCTTGCATTGGAGATTCTCTGGACATTCTAACTTGATGAGACTCTTTATCAGAACGGACCTCCTTTACCGCAGAGTAGAAGTTTAAGTGTCCATTGCAGGCTTTTATTGATAGATTAGGTACTTCTACAAGATGCTGCAAAGCATTTGCCAACTCTTCTGAAATATCTTTGGGGGATAAATCATATGAAGACCCTATTACAGCCAAACTGTCTTTCTTTGTCCCGACATCATTGGCATCTGACTTTGTCCGTCTCAATGTAGCTGCTAGCTGAAATGAAATACTGCTTGTATATAAGAGATCTTCTGATCTGTCAACCAACCGTCTCTTTTTGGTCTGGAAAATTTTTTTACAATACCTTTTGGATATTGAATATCACATGGTAAATCCTTACTTTTAACAAATGATTGGATGGCAACATCTATTTGCTTGGATAGATAATCCAATAGCTCCTCATCCTTGGTACTCTGCTCATGTCTTCCTAGAGATTCCGTTTGTGATGAGCTGGACAATGTATCACCATGAGCATGTACTTGTGACTCCCCGGATTTATCTACAAGTTCTTGTTTTTTACCATCCCATAATCCGTCAAGGTACCTACCCATTGATTTCATATAGACCAGCAGACAGCGGAGAAAAAAACAATAGAAGTTGAAGACTATTATCATCAGGCCAGGGAAAGGAAAAGGTTGGCATCACTGTATGGCACATTCACCAACTCGTGCAAAAGGAAATCACATATGGGAAAGGTATTTTAGTTAAGGAATAAAAGATGCCAGAAGGCCCAGAACTCCAGAAGTAAGCAGTGGTTAATTAAATATCAAGTATTCTTTCAAAAAAAAAAAATTAAATATCAAGTATTTCAGATTAGAGTCTCTAGCTACATGGGTGTTGTCCCATTATTAACTCTGTGCATAGATTTTAAAATTCCTTGTGCTAAACTTTTTCCAATATTTGTTAAGAAATGAGAAGATTTGAAGATAAACATAATTAAAAAAAAAAATTTAAGCTATGAAGAAAACAATTAAGGCTGCATTCACATAAACTCCACATTAAATTGAAGTATGAGAAACATACCTTTGCATTCTCTTAGACACCCGAATTTGTTCTTTAGAAGGCGAAAATTTATCAGCTTTCAGTCGTATGGTATATTCAGGGCAGCATGTTGTTTCCATCAGGTTTGTACAGATAACAGCCGGATCTTCTCCAACCTCGGTCCAGGAGATCTGAGAAAGATGCATCAAAGAACCCAGTGTAATTGCAAAACAAATCCAAAGCACTAGCAACTAAGAGTAGATGCTTAATCCTTTGCAGGGCAATTCAGCAGGCCAATTAAAATCCACAAGAAAATTTCCCCAATTTGTGCAACAAAGCATATTCACACTTGAGCCACACGAAGCCCTCATCCTATTTGGGCAATGAATACTAATGTCATGTCCACATCTTAACACAATTCAAATCATTATAGATCTTAGATACAGACGGTTGGATCGACTATCACAGGTACAGGGGCAATCATAAAGGCATCTCTCTACATCATCATCAAATTTTCCATTTCTTTACAAATAACTCAAACATGGAACTAGGTAAGAAGGGTATTTCCCTGCTCAATTTCTGTTACAAGAAAAACACAGAAAATATATGCACTTGAGATACTACAGGATAATGGTTCAGAGTTTCCATTATGTTTGGCATCTCTTCGATCTTCAATTACTTTTTAAAAAGCTCATTTTTTAACAAGGAAATCAAGCACTAACTTAACCATGTCAAAACATCATTACACCTCAATGATGCAAGAATGAAAATACCATAAACATAAAGGAGATAATCAATCCCTTATACTAGCACAAATCTCAGCCACATGATTTTATTAACTAAGACTGTAAGACAAGATACAATTATAATTATGACAAGATGCAAAGATACCAACCTTGATAATCATAAACTGTAAGGTTCTTTGCCCATAAACCTGCAAAAAAAAAAAAAAAAAAAAAAAACTGAATTTTCGAGTGTATAAAGAATCATCACAGATGTTACAAACATGATCTTCTAAATTATACATTCTACAAAATATGTGTATCAACATTACAAAAAAGAATCCATCCTTTCTACTCGTATTTATCAGATAATCGTATCCATATCTTATAATTCAAGGCAACTACCAGTTTCCTACATGTTTGTAAGATATTTTAATTTCAACATCATTTTTCTCCACAGCGTTTGTAAGATGACTAGAACTATCACTCCTACTGATACATAAGTGATTCATGTTTCTTCGAGTTTCAAACATCGAGGCCGAATAATGCTCCAAGTCTACAACACTTAGATACATTGCCTTTTCTACCGTCTAATTTGTCAATGTGTATGAACAAATCTTACATTTACCCACAAAATAAACACAAATCATCTACTTGTATTAAATACATAAAACCACGCAAAATCGTAAATTATTCCACGAAATAAGAAGAAATCATCAGTTGATCACATCGTCAATCCGCCATAGTTCAAATTTACAATGTAAATGTCATTAAAATGCCATGATTATTCACAGATCAATTAGGTAACATTACATTAGATTAAAAAACATGATCAAGCAAATAATTCAGCTTAATTTCAAAAATTAATCAGAGATTAGAGATAAACCATGAGTGACACTGGAGCGAAGGCCGGATTTACAGTAACCGCAGGTGGAGCGACTCCTTCCGTAGTCAACAACGACGCTATCGCCGCCGCTGCTGCCGCTACTCGCTCCACTTCTCCTCATTCCTTTACCTCAAAATTCAGAATTACAACTACGAATTTGGATTACAAAAATAAAATTTCCTGAATTTGAAGATCAGAATTTCTAATTGATTGGATTTGATTTGATTACTTTGGTTGTCTGAAAAATTCAATTGATTAAACCCTCATCAGTTGTGTTTTCTGATTTATTTTGGCCTTGGAATAGAAATTGAGATATGCTGACTTTATTGTATAGCTTTTGAAATTATATGAGAGGTGAAATGTAGAAAATGGAAGTCTTTTTAAATGGAGGTTGTAATTTTATTAGACTAGTGTTCAGCTGGTCAAAAGGGCCGGAAAGAAAACGAGTTTTGGAGGAGGAAGGAGAAAATATGAGATGATGCGCTCATTTTTATTTTTATTTTTGACCGGTAAACTACGGGGAGGGGGCCCATCCTATCACAGGAATGGGCTCCCAGGGGTGTTCAAAAATATTCGGTCCGAAATATCCGATCTGAAAATTCGATGATCCGATCCGGTTTTTAAGGTTTTGAATATTTCGGATTGGATATCCGAAAAAAAGTTCGGATTTCGGATCGGATTTTGTCCGAAAATTTTAACTACCCGATCCGAAAATCCGACAATCCGAACCGAATATCCGACTATCCGATCCGAAAATTCGGATATCCGAAAATTTCGGATCGGATCGGATCCGATTGGATATCCGAAATTAAACAGCCCTAGCTCCCATCACATTGGGGGGAGATGGAGGGACCAACCATCCCTCCATCCCCTCACTCCTCAAGATGATGCGCTCATGTGATTTAAGACTTTAAGTGACATGGAACTAATAATTGGTTCAAGCGGTAAGCAACCTGATGTCGTTTAAGGGAGGTTTCGGGTTCGGTTTCGTACCTCACCGAGTCATCGTATGTAGAAATTCTTGTTGGGAGACTCACTCTCACCTATCATAAGCCAAGGGTTGGATTTGGATGTAGTCGAAGCTAAACTACGGTAAATCGGGTGGGCATCCTAAAAAAAATGGATTGATTTAACTCTAGCCACTTTAGTGAGCAAAATTTTTTTTACTCATTCTCTCTCTAGCCACTTTCTCTCTCTTCCCAACCAAATTTGCTTATGAGCATTTTTTATGAGGAAATTTTATCTCACTAGTGATAAAAAAATAATTGAATTGGTCATGAGTATACTATTTTATTTTGCTCATTGATATAGTAACATTTCTACTATTTTTGCTCATCAATTTTGGATGAATGCTGGGGGCCACGTATTTACTATTCATCTTCAATTTTGCTCATCCTATGAGCAAATTCTAACTTGCTCTTGAGCATATTTTATTTTGAGCAAATTCTAACTTGCTCTTGAGCATATTTTATTTTGCTCATTGATCTATTAACATTTCTATCATTTTTGTTCATCAATTTTGCTCTCCATAAGCAAAAGAATGCTCACTGATATGAGTGTTCTAAGAAGTGCCGATTTAGTAGGACCTTTCATTTTACAAAAATAAAAATATAAAGTACACCGTATTAGTCTATTGTATGAAGTTTAGAACACAAAAGCATTAATGAGGATAGGCAAAGAGTAGGACCAACCCCACCACACCACCCATGAAGTAACAAGTACTCAAAATATGAAAATACTCATCAAGGACTAAAAAAAGAATCCAACTCCAACAAAAGACACACACAACACAAACCTGGGAGTTGGCCCCATCTTCCCATTAATTAATCATTACCATCTTCATCTAATACTCCTATTATTATTATAAATCATTTTTATATATTTGGTTTACATGTCGTTTTATCCTAATCTCTTCTTACCAAAAATTCATCCTTTTTTTCTCTCTCCTCTTTCCTTAAATTGAAATCCAAACAACACTTTCCTACCCCCCACTCTCCCCCCTTATTTTTTTATTCCCCATTTTACCCATCGCTTTCATCTCTATTTACATCCTTGCCACTCTTTCTCTCTCCTCTTTCATCTTCAAATATTTATTTCTCTCTCCTCTCTCTTCATGTTAGCTCATTCAAACTCCAAACAGTTCTTCTCTTCAAAGCATTCAAATTCAAATAACTTGATCTTCAAAATTTAATTAATTTCCAGAAACTTCTTGTATTTATTCTACTGATTTAGGTTAAATTTATTGGTTTCATCTCAAGTTTCTGCATAAAACGCTCATTTCATCAGTTATTCAGCTGATTGAACTGCGACATTTTCAGCGTTTTAGCTTTGTTGCAGATCTCTGAGTTTGATTAGCAGTTTGTGGAAATCTGAGGTTGTGATTTTGCAGTTTAATCGGTGTAATTTCTGGTAAGATTGATGAGAAATTAGGGATTTTTTTGTTGTTGTGGTTGAGCTTCGTAATTTGTGCTAGGGTTTTTGAGAAGTTGAATTTTTGCGATGAATCGGAGTTTTAGAGGTCCTGAAACGCTAATGCCGTCGATTAGACCTAGGGTTCCGCAGCTGAAGAGTCACCATTCTTCGGCTACGATGAGAGAGAAAGAAGACGACCTCGCATTGTTCCTTGAAATGCGAAAACGTGAGAAGGAGAAGAACGATCTTATGCTACTTCAAGATTCTGGTGAATTGGATGAATCTTTAGGTATACTTTCTATTTCTGTAATTTGTTTTTTTGAAGTTTTAATTGGTTTTGTTTGATAGTGTTTGTTGACTTCAGTAGTAGCTATTGTGATTGTTTCTGTATATAATTGGTTGATTTGATGATGTTGTGGAGCTATCGGTTTCGTCGATTTCGGTATTGTTTTCTGATTGATTGCTATGATTGTTGATGGATTTTGTAGTGTCGCAAGCAGGAAGTTCACCGTTGTTCAATATTCCTTCTGCCACGGCGGTGAGGAAGACGGGCCCGGATGAGTTTTTAAATTCGGATGGTGATAAGAATGATTATGACTGGTAAATCTAGCATCCTTCATCGAAAGATTGATTTTTAGGTTGTTGATGTATAGTATACATGTAGTATGATTTGGTTTGCATCTAAATTTGAATATGTTAGTAGTTTAAGATTGCATTTTGCTTAATTTGGAGATATGTTAAGTTGTTGTTTTATCAATCATTACTTGGTATTCGAGTGCTCTTATAAGTTGCTGCTTCCACTTGAAGCAAAATCCAACAATAATTATGGGTGCCTTTTCAGAAGAAAATGGAAAGTGTATTTTCCATTTTCCAAGCTAACACCTTATACACGTGTTCTTGTCCATATTATCTCTAGATTGTGTATTTGGGTTAGATTATATTGTGGACAGATTGCCCAAAAGTTTGGAAATTGAATTTATGATGAGATGAAAATTTTAAGACAGGCCACATACTTCAGTGATAAGGATATACAGAGTAGAAAGTTTAAGGGCAGTACAAATATAGTGACAGATGATATTTGAATGTGTAAGAACTATCCGTCTAATTTGTCTCATGATGGATAATGATATATCAACCATAATATTTTTCTCACCTTCCAGCCATCCTACACCTCTTGTACCAAATGGCATCCTTGTCTACAAATTTTCATGGATGGTTCATTATACATAGCAAGAAGTAATAGCTTCCAGCTTCATGTTTCTGAGGAACCTATTGTTCTGGACATTTGGAGAGATGAGGCTGTTAGGAAAATTTTCTGAACAAACTAAAGGCCTGGAGATTCACAACTGTATGTTAGATTGTAATGGAAAAACATTTGTGGAGGGAATGTTTACCGAAGAAGGATGTTTACAAGAGAGTATATAGGATGATTGCTGTAATCCTTCTGTTACCCCCTGAAAATATAGATATTGATATCATTAGCTTCCTCTATTTCAATAGAAAATCGAATGAGTATTAAGATGATTATCTTAAAGAAAAGTAAAATCTTGCTTCCATCCAACATTGATAGGGTGTGTAGATATATGCTAAGAATATTATCAAAAAAAGTTTGCAATCCAAAGCAGTTTGATGATGCCATAAAGGAAATAAAGATACTTAGGGTGCATTATCTTCATTTATTTTCATCTATCTGGGAAGTTATCTGAACTTATATTAGTTGTACATGGAACTTTTGTAATCGTTATATTCCTAAATTTAACTTTTTTTAAACTTGTTTTCCCTAAACTTAACTTATTTGAACTAATCAGAACTTATTTTTTCCTAAATTTGACTTGTATTGAAATATGTTGAAGAAAATTTAACCTTATCCAGGAAGTTTCCGGTTTAGAACACAGGGCTGCTATTTTTAGCTATTACTTTTGCTTTTATATTCCGTTGTTGCCTAAGGGGCTAAGGGGCCTAGGTAGCTGAAGCTTCAGCCTGTAACCAGCTGTCTACCTTGACTTCTGTACATCTGGAGGCATTCTGTTATAATATTTGTTAGTTTGTTTTTCGCTCGCATTGAGTGGTGGGATGTCTGATGTTGGTACTAGTAATGATGTTTTAATTGACTATATTAGGCTTGTTTTAACTTTTAATTGCTGTTATCTTTTTTCTAGTGCCTTTGAAGTAAAATGGATTACAATTCGAGAGGTTTTCAGACTTTATAGCTAGTTTTTTTAGCATAATTGGAGCAGCTCAGTGCAGTCTAGTAAATTTTTGGCCATGAGATTTATAGGATTGGTTTAGTTAAGGTGAAAGAATTGCATTTCATTTTGGGTTTTAGTCTCTTTTTTCCTACTTTAAAGGCTTCTTACCAGCATTCACTTTCTCATTTCAGGCTTCTGACCCCTCCTGGTACACCTCTCTTCCCTTCACTGGAGATGGAGTCAAGAAAGGCCTACATGGATGACGCAGAAGCTCCGAAAGCTCAACCTACCGCACTGAGATCAAGAGTAAGAATACAGATGTCCAACGCTGGATTATATAAACACAATGACAACTGAATAATCCCAAGTAGTTTACTTCTTATATGAAAGATAATACTGCATATATCACATGAAATTGTACGAGTTAAAGAGAGAGGCTTTGGGGATTGGGTGTTTTCATTGAAGTCAAGATGAGTAAGCTGGAATCTCTTCTCTGTGGGGGAAATTAATATCTTATGAAGCCCTTTTCATTGCTTAAAGTGATAAAGTATAATGTTTCCTTCCTTGTCATTTAGTTTTTATTTATGTAGTAAATGGCACAAATAGGTGGGAAGAAGCCTTTTCTGCATATAAAAGAGTTTGAATGAGCTTCATGTATCGTTGTTTATATATCAGATCCCCGCAGAACACCTGTCCAAAAATATGAGTACAGATGGGCCATTATGGGTACCCAAGTACCTAATCTTTTTTTATGGAAGGCTTTCTAGTGTTCCGATTATATCCATGATTGATGCTTTTCCTTAATATTTGTACAACGTTTGTTGAGATCTGATGGTCCATAATCCGTAATTAAGTTTAGCATTAGAACTGTTTTAATTTATCGCCTACCTTTTACTTTCATGGTGATCATCTTATTCTTTGATGTTACTTGATAAGTTTCGAAAAGCGAGAGAGAATGCCAATAATGGGGAATTGGGGGAAGTGGGCAGTGATAATTCTTAATCTTATTAATGTACATTATGTGATCCTATTTTTTCTAAGTTCATCTATTTTAACTGTGATGTAGTTGGGAAACTCCCAGACAGAGACTACTACAGGGAGGAGCAGCTTGATGCCAAGGCAGTCAAATACATCCTCTGGGTTGACATCTTCAGCTTCAGGAATGCGGAGGCCTTCCTCATCAGGGGGCCCAGGGTCAAGGCCACCTTCTTCAGGAGGTCCAGGGTCTAGGCCCCCCTCATCAGGTGGTCTAAGTTCTAGACCAGTGACACCAGGGGGTGGATCTAGACCTGCGACGCCAACTGGCCGGCCTTCAGTGCCGTCTTCTAAACCTTCAAGATCATCTACACCAACTTCTCGAGGCACACTTTCTTCTTCTAAGCCCACACTACACTCCTCTTCCCCCAAGCCCTCTGGTTCATTGACATCAGCTCGATCCACAGCTTCTGTGACATCCACTAGGTCTGCAGGCCCTTCAAGATCCTCGACCCCAACCAGATCCACAAGGACTACAGCTCCATCAGCTGGGCCATCAAGATCTTCCACTCCTACAAGGCCCACTGCTAGATCTTCAACCCCAACAAGGCCTACTGCCAGATCTTCAACCCCAACGGCTCGGCCTGCCGTTCCTACATCCCGACCCACATCCAGGGCATCAACTCCAACTCATCGTACGTCGTCATCAAGTGTTCCCAGTGTTACTGCATCTCTTAACAAGTTATCTTCTTCGATTAGTAGTAAGTCAGTGGGTTCAGCACCATCTAGGAATACTGTGCCTTCGCGTGGTACATCTCCAACTGTTAGATCTCGGCCATGGAATCCATCTGAGATGCCTGGTTTTTCATTAGATGCTCCACCAAATCTGAGGACCACCCTCCCTGATAGACCCCTTTCAGCTGCTCGTGGTAGACCTGCAGCCCCCGCTGCACGTTCTGCTTCTATGGAGCCTGCCAGTAATGGAAGAGCAGGAAGACGTCAGTCTTGTTCACCTTCTAGAGGGCGGGCCCCTAATGGTGGCATACACTCTAGTGGAAGTTCTGTCCCTGCAGTAAATCGAGGACATTCCAAAGTAAATGAAGACGTGAGTCCCGTAGTTATTGGGACAAAGATGGTTGAGAGGGTGATTAACATGAGAAAGTTGGCACCACCAAGACAGGATGACAAACATTCTCCTTGCTTATCTGGAAAGTCAGCTTCATCACCTGATAGCTCTGGCTTTGGACGGTCACTTTCTAAGAAGTCCTTGGATATGGCTATACGGCATATGGTGAGTTAATCAATTTTTCTGTCATAATTTGTAATAAGTAGTATATATTTCTTTTTGCGTAATCATTTAACACATCCTGTTAAATTCTCTTATGACCTCATCATCTCAGCTTCTTTGATTGTGAATGTGTAGGGTTTACCATGTAAAGCACTGTTTTACCTCATGTTGGTCTTCATAGGCATCTAATTCTGATAAAAAACTATGAGTTATCTTTTTTATTTTACAAAGATTTAAACCACTTGTGGGAAGACGAGGATCCTATTAGTGTACTAGGCAATTATTGTAGGTGTATTAGAAACAAGGCTGTTTATATTTGGACCTCTTCATGATTTGTATAGTTTACCAATTTTGTTAGATTAGAAGCATTACATTTGGACCTCTTCAGACCCTGCATATATATATTGATGGGTTATTGTTATCTGTTTTTGACTATTAATTCTAATTATATTTTGTAATGCGCATTTTACTGGTATGTACAACTGCTTCATGAATTATTTTTCTCGTGTAGGATATAAGACGAACTATCCCTGGTAACTTGCGGCCATTAATGACAAAAATTCCAGCTTCTTCTATGTACAGTGTGAGATCAGGGCCTACAGGAAGCAGGACTGCTAGTGTTTCTGATTCTCCCCTTGCTACGAGTAGCAATGCCAGTTCTGAGCTCAGTGTCAATAACCATGCTGGACATGGTAGTGAATTGGAAGATGACCTAGTCAGCGATCATCGGGGTGGTCATGCTTCACCTACCACACATGATAGGTGACATTCTAATAATCTGCTCCCAAAAATCTTCAATTGCATTTCCTTGTCTGGCGGTTTTGGGTTTCATAGAGGAATTCAGAAACAAAGTGGTTTCTTAACGGATTTGCAGGCTGTTGTGATGTATGTGTGTAAAGTTATCAGCATCTGCGAAATTTAAATTTATAATTTAACGGCCCTTGTACTATTAGAACTTTTTTAGCTTAATTATCCTTGTAGCTGACTTTTCGGACATCTTGTCATCTACTGATATATTGGTATGCTAACTATGAAGATCATTGATTCACCCCAACAGTTGCTGTAGATTGTGTAAGCTTGAAGACTGAGACTTGTATGACCAAATGCACCTACCACGACACTGCAAGAAAGACGAAAGGGGAAATGTTAAAGTTTTCTTAGAGGTTTCCTTTTTTTTTTTTTTTTTTTTTGATTGGTACATAGTAGAACAAAACATTATTCTTGCAGTTGTTTGCTTCATTGTTCTGTTAAACTAAAATGAAAAATGCACATGTGGTTTAAAAAGATTGCCTCATGGGTTCGGGTGAATTCATAAACTTTGTGCTTGAGAGTTGCCTTATGGATTCTTCTTTATTAAGTTTTCTGAGAGGATTCAAGCTGAGATTTTTGCAAAGCTAATAATTGACACCAAGTGCATTAGAGAAGTTATATTGAGTTATTCATGATATCATTTAAGATTTTAAGAGGGCAAGATTAAGATTATATTGGTCGACATAGGAAGATCGATATGAAAGAGTATCTCAAGTAAACTTCAAACATGGCACAATGCTACATGTATATATATTTTGTTTGTTTGGTTTAACAATTTACATTATATTAGTAACTTGAGTTTTCCAAGATATATAATGACGGAGGTTGAGATTAAAAGCTAATAGAATTTGAATAATGTAGCTTTGGTCTAAAGATTTCGAACATATCAAAACACCTAACAATAAATCTCATGTCTTATATTCTACCTCATAATTTACTTGTCAAGAGTTTCTAACGGGTCAAGCCTAGAATTATGCAGCATCAATATACACAGTCTATGACGCTATATCAACATTGTAAGGGCTCAACCATCATATCCTCAGATATAATACAAAGACATTTAACATAAATTAGTCATCATGCAGCGACTACAGCTTCTGGGGCGGTTTCAACAGCTGCAGTCTTGGAGGGCTCAGCACTAGAAGTTGTTCCATTGGTCTTAGCATCTGCAGGTGGTGAGGCAAGTTTTAAATGGGCAGGAGTAGTGTGTTTCAGCTTCACAAGTATCTGCCTCATCCTTGCAAGGTCAGTCGGTTTCCCAGGCTTTGGTCCTTGGATCACAGCAATAGAAGGCTTCTTTTCTTGCTCTTTCTTTCCTCTTTTCTGTATAGCAGGAACTTCATTAGGAATGAGCTCTGCTATTGCCTTCCAGTAATTCTTGTCTGCCTCCTTGTGGAACTTCTCATGATTGGCCAGAAATAACTGCAAAATCAACACAGCATTTCAGGACACAAGTCACTATAAATTGGTATCAAAATGGAAAATCATATTACGGAGTAGTTGCTAACAATTCACTATACAACAAAGATTCCCACTCATTGCTTCTTGCCATCTAAATGACGAAAAATCAGAAAAATTATGCATCCTACAACTAACACGGATTGAAAAATGGCTGGAGGAGGGTATTCTGAATCATTAAGTCTAATTACTGTCAAGTGTGAAGAATTCAACCCAAGTATTTTGACATGAAAATGAAACCGGCATGGCAACTTATTTTCCACCACTAATAAGAACCTTAAACAGTCAACTACAAGTCATTCCCCAATTTAGAAGTTCACATTTGCCACAACAGAAAAAAGTACTGTAAGATTGTAATTGTTGTGGTTCCATGCAATAAACAGAGAATATGAAGTCCATTTATGAAACTTGATTTAATAATCATCATAGACAGGCTACATACGATCACAGAAACAGAATCTTACCTCCTCTTTCTCTCTGTTGTTGTTTTTATTGTTTTCACATGTAAGCTTTCTCTTTTCATGGAAGGCAACTTTGTACTCATTTGCTTCCTCAATGATCTGGCTCAGTATTTCTTTCTCTTTCTTCTCCTTCTCTTCCAGTCGAATAGCGTTTTGTCTGAATAAGCCAATAAAATTGATCACCAACTGATAAAGACACATGTATATGGAACTTGTATTTTGAAAATTATATTGTCAGAACTCAAAATATTATACTCCATATACTAAAAAGGTTAAAAAGTGACAATTTATAAAATAAGCAAGTTCAATAGATCAATGCCTTTAACCTAAAGCTAGTAGCACAACACTCCATAAGCATAACTGCATGTAACAACAACATAGGGTCCGGAGCCAGTATGCATCCGGCCATTGCTGAGTTCTGAAGAGGTCAGGGGAGGGGGGGGGGGGGGGTCGTTGAACCTACTAGCCTATCTGACCAGCTTAGGTCAGTTCTATTAAATATTAATCATCAGTTCCGCTCACTTCTGTAATGGAAGTCATACAGACATAATACTAAATATGTCTCACAATGCCTGTCTAATTTCCTCTCTTGAAAGGTTTGAAATAGCTTGTCCTGGTTAACAATTACTTCTAAAATCTCACATTCTCACTAATGTCTATCCTTAGAAGCCGTTTCAGGGTATTCATATATCACAAAATGCTAGTTTTCACAGTGAAAAGCGAAGCAAGTATAGCAACAATTCGAACCCCACCCCACTACACTTTCGAACTTTACATTGCTGCTCTAATGATCCACATTTCCCAACTAAATACATACGAAGTATTAGTCTGTCTATTAGATCAACAAACTCACAGAACCTAGTATTTCCACTTGAAAAAACATGCTCAAATCAAAACGATAATATGCATCCGGTCCTTAAACCAAAACATGAATTGTTGCTACATTCCCCAAATCCAAAGGCGAGCTAACACTCATTCCACAACCATTGTTGAATTACACTTTCCTCATTCAAAGAAATTGCATAATTCTATGAACTAACACGGCCAAATTTTGGGAATTTCACAGCAAAAAGTACAATTCATAGTATACCTAATCAAATTACGCAATTCAATTTTAGTTTAAATTTCAAGTTCAATTCAACTAAAAAAAGAAAAATAACCTAATTTACAATCAATTAATCAGTTCAACACTTAGATCTCACAACAACACTCAAAATTCAACAAAATTAAAAAATAAAAACTGAAAATTAATCATAATTGAAAGCAATTGAATTACGCCTACCTCCGCCATTCACGAAGAGCAAACCCTTCCTCCTGCATTTCCGAAGGCGGCGGCAACACCGGACCATTCACGTCAACAAAAACTCCATCATCAACCGAATTTCCATTAGATCCAAAAACGTCATCGTTGCTATCATTGAAAACCACCGAGTCATCAACCGATTCCTTGATTGACTCGGAATCGACGAAACTGGAGTAGCCATCAACAGCAACGTAGCCATCTTCGTCTTCGAAGGGGTGAGTCGAGCCGGATGGGTTTGAGTCGGGCCCGAATTCATCAGGGAAGGAAGACATTTCTGAGTAGCGAGTTGAGTTGCTTAACTCGGAGGATGTTGTCAGAGAATGTGGAATGGTTGCTGGTTAGTGTTGATGAGAGAGAAAATGGGCCTTAATTTGGATTTTATGAGGGTTATAAATAGTAAAGTGTTTTTTTGTATTTGGCTCTTGCTAGTGAATTTTCTAAGAGTTAGTTCTCTTCGTCTTATCTTCACTTTAGTTCCTAATTTTCTTCTCTTATAAAATATTTAGTTTATTTCATCTCAGAACAGACCATAAGTTTTTGCAAAGTTATTGTCAATTTGTAGCCTTATAGGATAGAAATTTTTCCAATTCTTCAAAATTATATTGTTGATGTGTTTAATGAATTTCTTTTGATTTACAAAATTCGCATGCGAATAATTAGAGATATCAATGAGGCAGGTGGGAGTGCGAGATGTTGGTTTCCCTATCCTCGCCTACGTTGCTATCCTCATCCCTAAAGTGTCACTTATGATGGAGTTGAAATTTGTCTCCATCCCTGCCCTTGACATGTATATATAATTAAAACTCTTATCACCATATAATCCACCTAATACCCAATTACACCAACCTAATGAAAGAGAATAGTACAAATGTGGCATAATTGGTTAAATTTGGTACATAATAAATAATAAATTATGTGGGAATGGCCTAATCAAACCAGGCACGAGGTAACACCATATTATCCTCTAAACTCAAAATATCCTCTAAACTCAAAATTGCACTCCAACTAAAAGTAGGTATGAAGTGGGATGAATGCAATTGAAGATTCACCTCCACCCTAACACCACAATTTTCTTCCCCATTCTCGACTGATGTTGGAGTCATCACGAAGGAAACATTATGAGTTTCCTAATTAACTCACTTCTCTAGCATCCCCAAGTATAACCCGAATCTATTTGGAATAATACGGAGTAATATCTTTTTGACGATAGTAAATCTAAAAAAGAAAAACACACCTACAATCAAATTTACCAAAGGGAATAATACAATTTTACAATTATAAACAAAATTTACCAAAAATTTCACTACAAATATCAAAATCATAAACAAGTCATATTTTTCTTGAAATCCACCCTATCAAAACCAAACCCAAAAATCCCAAAATCCTCATTCTCTCTCCTCTCAATGTCAAGCCTTTGGCAATCAGCTCTAAACCGGGTCCTCGGAATCGACACCGGCGGATCAACCGCCACCACCGGTTCAGAATACGACGGTATTGAATTCTGGGCCGAACCAGAGCGAGCCGGGTGGCTAACCAAGCAAGGCGAGTACATCAAAACATGGCGTCGTCGTTGGTTCGTCTTAAAGCAAGGAAAACTCTTCTGGTTCAAAGAATCAATCGTCAACCGCTCTTCTAAACCGCGCGGTGTTATTCCGGTTTCCACCTGTTTAACCGTTAAAGGTGCTGAAGATGTGTTGAACCGCCAATTTGCGTTTGAGCTTTCGACTCGGTCTGATACTATGTATTTTATTGCTGATTCTGAGAAGGAGAAGGAAGATTGGATTAATTCGATTGGCCGGTCTATTGTTCAGCATTCTCGCTCTGTTACAGACCGGGAGATTGTTGATTATGATAATAGGTGATTTTTGGTTTTGATTTTTGATTTGATGGGTGTTTTTGTTGTGTTGTTGAATTGGGTTTTTTGTTTTGTTTTCTGGGTTGTATATGAATTTTTGTGTTGTTTAATGTCAAAGTGTTTTTGGTTTTTAATGGGAATTTTGATGTTTGTTTTGTGATTATGTTGGATTTTGAGGTGTTAATTGTTACGGATGGTTTTGTAGGTCTATTAGTTGGATGAATATATGCAGATTAAATCTTGAGTTTACAGGTTTTAATTGATTGTTTAGAATGTAATTTGAGTTGAAATATTGCTGGAAAGTTAATTTATCAGATTATCTAATCTGGGGATCTGAAAGCTCTGATTTTTTTTTGCTGTTTATTGATTTGAATATGATTCTTATTCTTTCCTATTTTCTGAACTGATGCAAAGACTAACAGGAATTCTGAGCTGATGCTAAGATCATATGCAGCATTTTATTATGCATTCACATAAGACTAACATTATTGGTATCATATTCTCGGGTGTACCTTATGTCATCCCGACGTGGATGATGCATACGTTTAAGTAAACACGAATCATCAATTCTCCAAGACCATGGCATAATTTGCTTGAAATGATTCTTTCAAAACATGCAATGCTGCATAAGGGTTTGACTAATGTGATTTCTTAAGCACCAAGTTTAATTTAACAATGGCCAAACACCTAAGAGCATATGGAATCCTGGAACACAATCTTACAATTGATATGGAAGATGAATCACTAAGTTAGTGGAGTAGTCAGTCCCTACCATAATGTTGAAAACTCTGTACGAATAATGTCAAGTTATGGTCACAACCTCACAATACATGAACCTATAATTTTATACTGTTTGATGATGACATGTTTATGATTGCATGTTGAAGAATTCTCCAGAAGCACTGCTACATCCATGCAAAAGTCTTGTGAACCCACTATATAGCCAGTGCAGTTTATATATAATTGACGACCTTCACCAAATTTATCTATAGATTTATGGTAGTTTGATCCATGAATCGAGATGATTAATGATTTGGGGATTACGAGACCGGCTTATCATTATTAAAAACTACAGATAGCTACCCATAACAAGAACTTCGTAAAATCGTAAAACAAGTTATCTAATAAGGTTGTATTTCGTGTATATTTAGTCATTAGTAGGAACGAGAGGTTTTAACACTACTGAAATTTTTACATGACGTTAGTCACCCAAGTGTTACGGAGTAGAGGCCTATCCTAGGAGGGAAGTATTTAGGGAACTCCCTCCTAGAACGAGTATGATTTTAGACTTAAAAATCAACTTGAAAGTCAAAACTTTGGTTAACTGTTCTAATCTCCTATCTCTACTTCGTACATAGTAACACTTATATGCACCTAATTAACAAAATACATGATGCTTTTGGATTCAATCAATCACTCATATATTATCATCTCATTAATGAACTGAATCTCAGCTCAACCTGAGAGTGGTTTCATCTCATGTAATCCAACAAAGAAATTTGCTTACTCATGCATACAAAGATATTGCAGAAGACTTGAAAGCTCCCTTTGTAGCTATCCTATGCGAGTCAAGACTTAACATATTACATATTTACATACGCAAATGTTGCGGAGCTCTGTAACAATTGGCTTTTTGTTGAGGCTATAAAAAGCGCATGTAAAGATTTTCATAAAAGTTGATCGGTTTTCCAGAGTTCTTACAAGAATACATGTGACCAATGACTATAAAGGATTCATTTGATTAGAGGATATTGTTGCCATCAAAATACAGAGCAAGAATATTTAAAGTATAAAGCTTCAGGTTTAGCAACTTTGTTCTGTAACTCAGATCACTATCTCTAATTATCTTGTATAAAGTGAGAGTATTTAGCCTTTTATAAGTAAACTTCATAGTAAGAGCTTAACACTCTGTATGCAGTTAAAGGTCAGATATGAAGAATGCTGTTTGGAGAGAAAAATAATGCAGTCGGAACAAGTAAAATTCAGAGAGGCTTCCTACTGAATTGCTGATTACAGGCTGATAGTGCACATCATGACTTCACAACCAGTAATTTGAATGCTTCAACACAGAGAAACAGACAAAGTAACAGGATGTTAATCTACAGTATTATCCATCCCACAACTCTCCAAAGCAAGTATTCATTTGGATTCCATGTAGAGCTGTCAATTCGGGTAAACGGGTCGGGTAAGAGTGGGTCGGGTCAATTCGAGTCGGGTCAATTTGGATTAATTCCATAACCTATGCGAGTCGGGTTTGGGTTAGGTCATGCTTGAGTCGGGTCACATCGGATCATACTTCTTATCAGGTTTGGGTCGGGTTACATTCGGATCGGGTGAACAATAGGTCGGGTTTAATTCGGGTTTTCACACGTTAAAACGAGTTAGGGTAATTCTCGGGTTCGAGTCGGGTTCGGTTCAAGTCAATAATTTGCGGGTTAGAATCAGGTCGGGTCATTCTCGAGTTCAAGTCGAGTTCGGTTCAAGTCAATAATTTGCGGGTTATAATCAGGTTAGGTCATTATCGGATTCAAGTCGGGTTATATTCAAGTCAATAATTTGCAGATTACAATCACGTCAGGTCATTTCCAAGTCATGACATATTCGGGTTCAACTAACTATAAATAGATAATTATCATTTTTATCAAGCTAATTATTTCCTTTGACTATAATGGCTATAGTCTATAATTTAGGAAGATAATTTTCTCCTTTGACCATACAACAAATATATACTATATTTAACTCTTAAATTTGAGGACGATAATCCTTTCTTTTGCTGGCCTGGACCGACTTGGTCTCCCAAGGAAAAATGCTTTGATCAACAATAATAAGGTGGCCTAAATTATTGCATTTAAGGTGATTTGAAATCGGGGCATGCTCTTTTAAGAAATTTTGGAGGTTTCGATGCACGGTGTCGCAAAGTCTTGAGATTTTAGGGAATACATCTGGGGTCATATAATGCCTATTGGAAACATATATGATCATTATATGTTGTAATAGATGTTCGTGGTAGGCTTGAGTTAATGAAATCAGTGCAAGTTGTAAACCGGTAAATTGGTCGTTTAAAGGCAAAATGGATGGTTCCACCCACCCAATTGGACTCCCGGAGGATATTAGGGACCATGGTAAACATTTTGGCAATTTTTATTTTCAGGCGATAACAAGTCAAAAAATACCAAAATTAAAGGCTAAGAAACACGCTTTTTAAGAAAATTATGGAGATTTCGAGGCCCGGTGTCAAAAACCCTTGAAATTTTAGGGGATACATCTCAGGGTCATATAATGATGTTTGGAACCATTTATGACCATTATATGTTGTCATAAATGTTCGTGGTAGGCTTGATTTAATGAAATCGGTGTAAGTTACAAACCGGTAAATTGGTCGTTTAAAGGCAAATTGGATGGTTCAACCCACCCAATTGGACTTCCGGAGGGTATTAGGGACCATAGTAAACATGTCGGAAATTTTTATTTCCGGGCGAAAAAAATCAAAAAAACTCAAAATTGAAGGCTAATATCCACGCTTTTTGAAAAATTTTGGAGGTTTTGGGGCCCGGAGTAGAAAAGTATTAATATTTTAGGGGATACATCTCGGGGTCATATAATGCCATTTGAAACCATATATTCTCATTATATGCTGTCATACATGTTCGTGGTAGGTTTGAATTAATGAAATCGGTGCAAGTTGTAAACCGATAAATTGGACATTTAAAGGCAAATTGGATGGTTCCACCTAGCCAATTGGACTCCTAGAGGGTATTAGAGACCGTGGTAAACATTTTGAAAATTTTTATTTCCGGGCGAAAAAAAAAATCAAAATATTCCAAAATTGAAGGCTAATATCCATACTTTTTAAGTAATTTTGGAGGTTTCGGGGCCCGGTGTCGAAAAGTCTTGAAATTCTAGGGGATATATCTAGGGGTCATATAATGTCGTTTGGAACCATAAATGATCATTATATGTTGTCATAAATGTTCGTGGTAGGCATGAGTTAGAAATTGGTGCAAGTTGTAAACCGGTAAATTGGGTGTTTAAAGGCAAATTGGATGGTTCCACCCACCCAATTGGTCTCCTGGAGGTTATTAGGGACCATGGTAAACATTTCGACAATTTTATATACTTTCGGGTCTTCGGGGTATTAAAATGTCGTTTGGAACCATATATGATCATTATTTTTTTTTCATAAATGTTCGTTGTAGGCTGTAGTTAATGAAATCGATCCAAGTTGTAAACCGGTAACTCGGCTATTTAAAGGCAAATTGGATGGTTGCACCAATCCAAGTGGACTCCCAGAGGGTATTAAGGATTATTGTAAACATTACGACAATTTTTATTTTCGGGCCAAAAGAGTCAAAAAATTCCAAAATTGAAGTCTAATATCCACGCATTTTGCGAAATTTTAGAGGTTTCAGGGCTCGACGTCGAAAATCCTTGAAAATTTAAGGGGTACATCTCGGGGTCATATAATACCATTTGGAATCATATATAATCATTATATGTTGTCATAAATGTTCGTGATAGGCTTGAGTTAATGAAATCGGTGCAAGTTGTAAACCGCTAAATTGGCTTTTTAAAGGCAAATTGGATGGTTCCACCCACCCAATTGGACTCCCGGAGGATATTATAGACCATGATAAACATTTTGGTAATTTTTATTTCTAGGAAAAAAAAAGTCAAAAAATTAAAAAATTAAACGCTAAAATCCACCATTTTGAGAAATTTTGGAGTGTTCGGAGCCCAGTGTCTGAAAGTCTCGTAATTCTAGGGAATATATTTTGGGATCATATAATGTCGTTTGGAACCATATATGATAATTATTTGTTGTCATAAATGTTCGTGGTAGCATTGAGTTAATGAAATCAGTGCAAGTTATAAACCGGTAAATTGGTTGTTTAAAGGAAAATTGGATGGTTCCATCCACCCATTTTGACTCCCAGAGGGTATTCGGGACCATGGTAAACATTTCGACAAGTTTTATTTTCGGACGAAAAAAAGTCAAAAAATACCAAAATTGAAGGCTAATATACACACTTTTTAAGTAATTTTGGAGGTTTCGGGGCCGGTGTTGAAATTTTTTGAAATTATAGATGATATATCTTGGGGTTATATAATGCCGTTTGGAACCAAAAATGATTATTATATGGTTTCATAAATGTTTGTGGTAGGCTTGAGTTAATGAAATCAGTGCAAGTTGTAATTCGAAAAATTGGCTGTTTAAAAGCAAATTGAATGGTTCCACCCACCTAATTGTCTCCCGGAAGGTGTTAGCGACCATGGCAAAAATTTTGGCAATTTTTATTTCCGGGCGAAAAAAAGTAAAAAAATTATAAAATTGAAAGCTAATATCCACGCTTTTTGAGAAATTTTGGAGGTTTCAGGGCTCGGTGTCGAAAAGGCTTCAGGTTTCAGGGGATACATCTCGGGGTCATATAATGTCGTTGGAACCATATATGACATTATATGTTGTCATAAATGTTCGTAATAAGCTTGAATTAATGAAATCGGTGCAAGTTGTAAATCGGTAAATTGGTCGTTTAAAAGCAAATTGGATGGTTTTACCTACCCAATTGGAATCTCAAAGGGTATTAGGGACCATGGTAAACATTTCTGCAATTTTTATTTCCGGGCGAAAAAAAGTCAAAAATTTTCATAATTGAAGGCTAATATCCACACTTTTTGAGTAATTTTGGAGGTTTCAGAGCCCGATGTCGAAAAGGCTTGATATTTTAGGTGATACATCCGGGGTCATATAATGTCGTTTAGAACCATATATGATCATTATATGTTGTCATAAATGTTCGTGATAAGCTTGAATTTATGAAATCGGTGCAAGTTGTAAGCCGGTAAATTGGACATTTAAAGGCAAATTGAATGGTTTTACCCACCCAAATGGACTCCTAGAGTGTATTAGGGACCATGGTGAACATTTCGAAAAGTTTTATTTTCGAGCGAAATAAAATCAAAAAATTCCAAAATTGAAGGCTAATATCCACACTTTTTAAGTAATTTTTGAGGTTTCGGGGCCCGGTGTCGAAAATTCTTGAAATTCTAGGGGATATATCTCGGGGTCATATAATGTTGTTTGGAACCACAAATGATCATTATATGGTTTCATAAATGTTCGTGGTAGGCTTGAGTTAATGAAATCGGTGCAAGTTGTAAACCGGTAAATTGGCTGTTTAAAAGGCAAATTGGATAGTTCCACCCACCCAATTGGTCTCTCGAAAGGCAGTATGGGTCATGGTAAACATTTCGGCAATTTTTATTTTTGGGCGAAAAAAAAAATCCAAAATTGAAGGCTAATATCCACATTTTTTGAGAAATTTTGAAGGTTTCGGGGCCGGTGTCGAAAATGCTTTGAGATATTAGTGGATACATCTCGGGGTCATATAATGTCGTTTGGAACCATATATGATCATTATATGTTGTCGTAAATGTTTTGTGATAAGCTTGAATTAATGAAATCGGTGCAAGTTATAAATCGGTAAATTGGTCGTTTAAAGGAAATTGGATGGTTTCACCTACCCAATTGGACTCTCAGAGGGTAATAGGGACCATGGTAAATGTTTCGACAATTTTTATTTTCGGGCGAAAAAAAGTAAAAAAATTTCAAAATTGAAGGCTAATAATATCCATGCATTTTGAGTAATTTTGTTGGTTTTGGGGCCGGTGTCGAAAAGTCTTGTAATTATAGGAGATGTATCTCGAGGTCATATAATGCTGTTTGGAACCATAAATGATCATTACATGGTTTCATAAATATTCGTGGTAGCATTTGAGTTAATGAAATCAATGCAAGTTATAACCCGGTAAATGGATGTTTAAAGGACAATTGGATGGTTCCACCCACCCAATTGGACTCCCAGAGGGTATTAGGGACCATGGTGAACATTTCGACAAGTTTTATTTTAGAGCGAAAAAAAGTCAAAAAATTCTTAAATTGAAGGCTAATATCCACACTTAAGTAATTTTGGAGGATTTAGGGCCCGGTGTCGAAAATTCTTGAAATTATAGGGGATATATCTCGGGGTCATATAATACCGTTTGGAACCATAAATGATCATTATATGGTTTCATAAATGTTCGTCGTAGGCTTGAATTAATGAAATCGGTGCAAGTTGTAAACCGGTAAATTGGCTATTTAAAGGCAAATTAGATGGTTCCACCCACCCAATTGGTCTCCCTGAGGGTGTTAGCAATCATGGCAAACATTTCGGCAATTTTTATTTCCGGGTGAAAAAAAGTTGAAAAATTCCAATTTTGAAGGCTAATATCCACGCTTTTTTGAGAAATTTTGGAGGTTTCGGGGCCCAGTGTCGAAATGGCTAGAGATATTAGTAAATACATCTCGGGGTCATATAATGTCGTTTGGAACCATATATGAACATATGTTGTCATAAATGTTCGTGATAAGCTTGAATTAATGAAATCAGTGCAAGTTGTAAATCGATAAATTGGTCGTTTAAAAGCAAATTGGATGGTTTTACCTACCCAATTGGACTCTCAGAGGGTATTAGGGACCATGGTAAACATTTCGGCAATTTTTTTTCCGGGCGAAAAAAAATTCAAAAAATTCAAAAATTAAAGGCTAATATACACGCTTTTTGAATAATTTTTTGAGGTTTCGGGGCCCGATGTCGAAAAAGTTAGAGATTTTAGGGGATACATCATGGGGTCATATAATGTCGTTTGGAACCATATATGATCATAATATGTTTTCATAAATGTTCGTGAGAAGTTTGAATTAATGAAATTGGTGCAAGTTGTAAATCGGTAAATTGGCCGTCTAAATGCAAATTAAATGGTTTCACCCATCCAATTGGAATCCCGCAGGGAATTAGGGACCATGGTGAACATTTTGACAAATTTTATTTTCGGGCGAAAAAAAAGTCGAAAAATTCCAAAGTTAAAGGCTAATATCTACAGTTTTTAAGTAATTTTGGAGGTTTCGAGACCCGGTATCGAAAAGTCCTGAAATTCTAGGGGATATATCTCGGGGTCTATTACGCCGTTTGGAACCATAAATGATCATTATATGGTTTCATAAATGTTCGTTGTAGGCTTGAGTTAATGAAATCGTTGCAAGTTGTAAACCGGTAAATTGGCTGTTTAAAGGCAAATTGGATGGTTCCACCTAGCCAATTGGACTCCCAAAGGGTATTAGGGACCATGGTGAACATTTTGACAAGCTTTATTTTTGGGCGAAAAAAGTCAAAAAATTCTAAAATTGAAGATTAATTATCCACACTTGTTAAGTAATTTTGGAGGTTTCGGGGCCCGGTGTCGAAAAATCTTGAAAATCTAGGAGATATATCTCGGGGGTCATATAATGTGTTTGGAACCATATATGATCATTATATATGTTGTCATAAATGTTTTGTGGTAAACTTGAAATAATGAAATCAGTGCAAGTTGTAAATCGGTAAATTGACCGTTTAAAGGCAAATTGAATGGTTTCACCCACCCAAATGGACTCCAAGAGGGTATTAGGACCATGGTGAACATTTCGACAAGTTTTATTTTCGGGAGAAAAAAGTCAAAAAAATTCCGAAATTAAAGGCTAATATCCACAGTTGTAAGTAATTTTGGAGGTTTCGAGGCCCGGTATCGAAAAGTCATGAAATTCTAGGGGATATATCTCAGGGTTTATTATGCCGTTTGGAACCATAAATGATCATTATATGGTTTCATAAATGTTCGTTGTAGGCTTGAGTTAATGAAATCGGTGCAAGTTGTAAACCGATAAATTGGCTGTTTAAAGGCAAATTGGACAGTTCCACCCAGCCAATTGGACTCCCAAAGGGTATTAGGGACCATGGTGAACATTTCGACAAGTTTTATTTTCGGGCCAAAAAAAGTCAAAAAATTCTAAAATTGAAGATTATATCCACACTTTTTAAGTAATTTTGGAGGTTTCGGGGCCCAGTGTCAAAAAGTCTTGAAAATCTAGGAGATATATCTCGGGGGTCATATAATGTGTTTGGAGCCAGATATGATCATTATATGTTGTCATAAATGTTTTATGGTAAACTTGAAATAATGAAATCAGTGCAAGTTGTAAATCGCTAAATTGGTCGTTTAAAGGCAAATTGAATGGTTTCACCCACCCAAATGGACTCCAAGAGGGTATTAGGACCATGGTGAGCATTTCGACAAGTTTTATTTTCGGGAGAAAAAAAGTCAAAATATTCCGAAATTGAAGGCTAATATCCACAAATTTTTAAGTATTTTTGGAGGTTTCGGGGCTCGGTGTCAAAAAGTATTGAAATTCTAAGGGATATATCTCTGGGTATTATAATGCCGTTTGGAACTATAAATTATCATTATATGGTTTTATAAATGTTCGTGGTAGGATTGAATTAATGAAATCGGTGCAAGTTGCCGGTAAATTGGATGTTTAAAGGCAAATTGGATGGTTCCACCAACCTAATTGGTTTCCCGGACGGTATTAGGGGACATGGTAAACATTTTGGCAATTTTTATTTCCGGGCGAAAAAAGTAAAAAAATTTCCAAAATTAAAGACTAATATCCACGCTTTTTAAGAATTTTTTGAGGTTTCAGGACCTTGTGGCGAAAAGGCTTGAGATTTTAGGGGATACATCTCGGGGTCATATTATGCTGTTTGGAACCATAAATGATCATTAAATGGTTTCATAAATGTTCGTTGTAGGCTTGAGTTAATGAAATCGGTGCAAGTTGTAAACCGGTAAATTGGCCGTTTAAAGGCAAATTGGATGGTTCCACCCAGCCAATTGGACTCACGGAGGGTATTAGGGATCATGGTAAACATTTCGGCAATTTTTATATCCAAGGTTTTTGAGAAATTTTGGAGAATTCGGGTAGAGCTGTCAATTCGGGTAAACGGGTCGATTTTGGGTCGGAAAAGTGGGTCGGGTAAATTCGGATTAATTCCATAACCTATGTGGGTCAGGTTTGGATTGGGTCATGCTTGAGTCAGTTATGTCGGGTCATACTTCTTATCGGGTTTGGGTCTGGTTTCGGTCGGGTCAATAAGAGGTCGGGTTACAATCGAGTCTGGTGAACAATAGGTCGGGTTTAATTCTGGTTTTCATAGGTTAAAACGGGTTAGGGTAATTCTCGGGTTCGAGCCGGGTTTCGTTCAATTCAATGGGGTTAGAATCAGGTCGGGTCATTCTCGGGTTTGAGTCGAGTTTGGTTCAAGTCAATAATTTGCGGGTTATAATCAGGTCGGGTCATTTTCAATTCGGATCATTCTCGGGTTCAAGTCAGGTTTGGTTCAAGTCAATAATTTGCGGGTTATAATTAGGCTGGGTCATTTTTAAGTCGGATCATTTTCGGATTCAAGTCGGGTTATGTTCAAGTCAATAATTTGCAAGTTACAATCAGGTCGGGTCATTTCCAAGTCAGGTCATATTCAGGTTCAACTAACTATAAATATATAATTATCATTTTTATCAAGCTAATTATTTCTTTTGACTATTATATATCTGGCAATATAGTAGGGATCTATAGTCTATAATTTAGGAAGATAATTATCTCCTTTGACCATACAACAAATATATACTATATTTAACTCCTAAATTTGAGGATGATGTTCTTTTCTTTTGCTGGCCTGTACCGACTTGGTCTCCCTTGACAAAATGATTTGATCAAGAGTAATAAGGTGGTCTAAATTGCATTTAAGGTGATTTGAAATCGGGTCAGGAACAATTTGGGTTGAATTTAGGTCGGGTCAATAACAAATCGTGTTGATTTCGAGTTGAGTTAGTAATAGATCGGGTTGAATTTTTTAGTCGGGTTAGTAATAGGTCTGGTAAAATTCGGGTCGGTTCAATAACAAGTTGGGTTGAATTTGGGTCAGTTTAACTACAAGTCGGGTTGATTTCGGGTTGGGTTTGTAACAGTTTGGGTTAAATTCGGGTCGGGTTAAGAACGGGTCGGGTTGAATTCAGGATAGGTTCGTAACAAGTCGGGTTAAATTCGGGTTTTGACGGGTTAAAACGAGTTTGGGTCAATTTCGGTTTCGGTCGGATTCGGTACAGGTCATTAATTTACGAGTTAGATTCGGGTCGGCTCATCTCCAGGTCAGTTCATGTTTGGGTTCAGGTCTCACATACTCGGATTAACTCGGGTCTAGGGTCGGTTTCAGGTCGGGTTTGGGTCACCATTTTTTGGGTTCAAATGGTTCGGTTAATAATTGGGTTTGAGTCGGTATCTCGAGTCGGGTCAAATTTTTACAGCTCTAATCCCATGGCTGATTCATAAATGACACAAGTCGTGTTGATTTCGAGTCGGGTTAGTAACAAATCGGATTACATTTTTTTGTCGGGTTAGTAATGGGTCTGGTAAAATTCGGGTCGGGTCAGTAACAAATCGGGTTGAATTTGGGTCAGTTTAATTACAAGTCGGGACATCGGGTTGATTTCGGGTCGGGTTTGTAACAGGTTGGGTTAAATTTGGGTCGGGTTAGGAACGATTCGGGTTGAATTCAGGTCAGGTTCGTAACAAGTCGGGTTATATTCGGGTTTTGACGGGATAAAACGGGTTTGGGTCAATTTCGGTTCCAGTTGTGTTCGGTACATGTCATTAATTTACGGGTTACATTCAGGTCGGCTCATCTCCAGGTCAGTTCATGTTCGGGTTCAAGTCTCACATACTCGGGTCAACTCGGGTCTAGGGTCGGTTTCAAGTCGGGTTTGGGTCACCATTTTTTTGGGTTCAGATGGTTCAGTTAATAATCAGGTTTGAGTCGGTATCTCGGGTCGGGTCAACTTTTGACAGCTCTAATCCCATGGTTGATTCATAAATGACACAACCTTCATGGCGTAAGATGTAAAAGTTGGCATACATGACAAAGCATTAGCCTTGGTATGAGTATCTCTTCTAGGTTGGCAATGGCGCTGGTTTAGCCACAAAAGGGAAATGCACTCACGACCTCAATCAGTGTTTTTTCATAACCAGATTTAACATCAGCAAAATCATCCTGAATTGAAGTTGTAAACAATCACAATGTTGCAACTAACAACCTTAATTGATGTTTTTTCATAAAAAGTTGCAATAAAATAGAGCGCTACCATCAGCTAACAAAGCAGACTCAGCTCAAAAGGGCTTCGATAAGTCCTCATATATAACAAGCAGGGGAAATAGCCACATTATCTTTCAGGAAAAAAAAATAAGGTTTACATTGCCATAAAGAGCTAAAAGGTTTTGAAAAGTGTACAAAAATTACATTGACAACTCGAGTACCATCCTGCTACCTAACCGGTGCGAAGAGGGGCAAGGAATACCTCGACACATTCTATTCAGAATCAACATAAATTTCTCATCATCATTCCTCTTTCTCAGATGGATCCCCTTTAGGAACGATTGGCGCTTTTGGAGGGCCTCGTCCCTTGTTCTTGTTCTTAGGTCTCGCCTAATATTACACATCGAGCAATATGTGTGAGCACAAAAGCTAGTTCAATTCAACTAAGCAAGATAGCATTATAGTTCAAACTTAATCCAGGTCTTGTCCTAGTTCCTAAAGTAATGTGTTCCAACACAAGAATAAGAGAGTAAAATTCAGTTTCATAAAACTAAATTTCACAACTCAAGCTTTAACTTGGTTTCACAAAAGAAGCAAAAATTACTCACTAAGTCACAACAATAACAAAAGAGTTTGCAACAATAAGTTACACTCATGTATCACTTACTTCAAGCAATTGATTCAAAATTACCAATGTAAGAATGCATAAATCAAATCAATCAAGACGTTGCCTTCATAAAATTTCTGCATTGTCAATGTTGTACTTGTAATTGTGTATGCAATCAAGTAAACAACTGATTGAAACATAATTTCAATAAGAGATACTCCATAAATGATTATCCCGGAAAATATAGTTAAATCGATGGTGTAATTTGAACCAGTAATGTGACAACTAAATACGGGCGGAATTAACAGGTTTTGATACACTGCTACAAACACAAGGCCAATTTGAGCTAGGTAGAATTTTAGAAGAGGATGCAAGAGGGGTGTCTTTGCCTCGCTTTGTACCTCCGTAGTCTTCCTAGTTTAGTTGTTTTATTGTTTTGCTTTGTTTGCTGTTCTTTTGTTTTTATTGGAATTTTCCTCATTTGGATCAAAAAAAAAAAAAAGAAAAAACAAAAAGACATAGAAAGAGCGAGGGATAAAAACTGACATTTCCGAAAGAGTGGTTGAAGCGTTTGCCTTTGGCAGTCTTCTTGTCACCTCTGCCACAGTAAACTAACACAGAAATAGAGATACAAATTAGTAATTGAAGAGAACAATTAATTGAATAATTAGGGTTTTGAATTGGGAATTTCGGAGGTTTATTGATTGAATAATTGATTAGTTGAAGGCGAATTACTTACTGAGCGGCAGTGCTGGAGAAGTTGCGACGGAAGTAGAGAGAGAAACAGCGGAAGGAGAGGAGAGAGAAATTCCGGTGACGGAGTGAGAATGAGAGAAGGAGAAAGAGACGGCGTGGGACGCCATGGAAGTGGTTCCGAGCAGCAGTGAAGCCATTGGAGGGTTTCAAGATAAGAGAATTTGGATAGGATCTTTGCAAGAGGGTCACTCGTTAGTCGTTACATGCTGTTATATAGGCTGCTTTCGTGCCTTTTTTTTTTTGTTCCTAATCAAAATTTCAAATTTGTGTCTAATGTTTTTTTTTTGAGGCAGAAGTGGGAAAGGCCCTACACAGAAATAAAACGAAGCAATAAAACGAAGAGTTGTAACTCCTCTAACATCCTCCTCTAGCAGCTTCTTTATTTCGATCAGAGGCGCATCGGAATAAACTATCCCCTCGCTAATACCTACTCCTAAATTTGTGTCTAATGTAAAAGTTCGCTCTAATTTATAGAATTGTTTGCTAGAAATTATTTTTACTAATTAGAGTTGATTTAGCGCTCTCTCATTTAATTTAGAATTTGTTTGGAAATCAGTTATTTACTAAGTCCTTTTGAATTTCTCTCTATTTATGAACTTTTCATATGATTACATTATTTATAACATATACGTAATATCTAAATTTAATGTGAAACTGAAAATTTTTAAGTTGAAATGGAATGGGAATCAAAGTATATCATCAATTCGGACATGTTTGTGCACATGTTATTATCGAGAGTACAACATCTTAGGGGTTGATTCTTAGTGGAGTGGAGTTGTGAAAATCGTCCAATTCCTACAATATACAAGCGAACCAAGGTCTCAAACAATATCACGATGGAAGAGTTGTATGGTAATAACATTAAAGAAAGTTGCAAAGAGAGAGTACGTGAATGATTCGAAATTCATTCCTAATGTATTGAATTTTAAACCTTTATTGCTGTGAGATGACATTCCCAAGTACAATGCCCGAGGGGATTGTTTGAAGGTACTATAACAAATATTTTGTGATACTATACTTACAAAACTAATCAACGATAAACAACTTATAAAACTCTGCCTGTGTTTCATAAATTCGTCAAGGCTTCATTGGCGAATGGGAAGGGATAAGGCAAGCATACAAGAAGTCCAAGGACTAAAACTGCAATCCCAAGAGCAACATTCTTCTGGTCAGGTTCGCTGATTTCCTCAGAAAGGGGAGCAATCGGACCCCTCTGTAAGATATATATCAGAACTACCCAGTAGAATGCCACATCGTTGAACAATGAAGACAGTCCCAGAAGTACAATTGAGGCTCCAGTAAGCCGAACGGCTGCCTGTCAAGTATCAAGTAAAGTCATCAGCAGGTAATTTGAGATACCAAATTTGGCTTTCTGCTTATACCTGTATACTTCTTAACTGTACCTTTCTTCCCCATATGGCAAAAGAAATACGCCCACCGTCAAGCTCTCCAGCCGGAATGCTGTTAATGGCATTAATTAGCAGCCCAGCCCATGCCCATAGGACAAGTGGATTGAGTGATATTGCTTGACCTTCCTTAAGGACATCCCCTAGAAGAAGTTTTGCTATTCACCAAAAAAATGAATATCATCAACATCCTCATCCAACACTAGAATGCAACAAATGGATGCAAGAGAATTTTGCATACCAGTTCCCCCGACTAGCAATGATTCATGAAAAACAGAACCATCAACCACAATGCCAAGGCCATCACTTGGTGGTAGAATGAATCCCAAAAAGAACAGTATGAGACCCAAACTATATCCAGCCAGGGGTCCAGCCGCAGCAACCTTCAGAAGGTCCTCACGTTTAGGTACAATATTGACGATTCTTGTGATGGCACCAAAAGAGCCTATCTGTTGTCACTTGTCAGAGTAAATCCTCAGACATTTTGTGCAGCATTTCTAAAAAAAGCTTAACATCTCATTTTCATGCATAGGAATTTAATTTATGGATCTTCAACAATAATAGATATAAACCGTGATATTTTATTCAATACATAGCAGGTTATCCAAATTCTCACTTTCAAGCATAGGAACAGTAGACTATCGTATTACAAAAGGTTCAGTGATGCGTGTGTTCGCCTCTTACTGTAAAGGGCATATATCATGTATGATTATTGGAGGATCCTTCTACAATTTGCCTCTTTGATTCCCGCCTCCACTGCTCCACATAATGTCTCCCTCATGCCTCTCCAGCTTGGTACAGAAAAACCATAGCCCTAGCATAAGGACATCTTCTTGTCTTTCTTTTTAACATCTTTTGTAATACTCCCATTTACTAAATATTGACATGTTCCCCACATTTTGATTTTAGTTTGTCCCATGTTGTTCTCTTCTTTGGTTCATTATTTTATTATCCAATCTACTTTCACTATTAATACTAAACTGTAATATTATTAGTTCGTTACAATTCATTAATTAGACCATGTTATTATTTTAAAGTCGACATGGACATGGAGTAGTATTTTAGGGGACAAAAGGGGTACATCAACATTCTAAAATAGTTTGCTCACTTATTATGAAAAATACTTTAGGCGACTAATTGGCGTTTGGTTATCAGATATAAATGATTTGTTGTGATTATAGTGGAGTATATTTCATTAAATAAGAGGCGTGGCACCTAACTTTTAGTGCTGGGAATAGAGAGACAGTAAAGAAGTGGGTTGATTCCATTTTTAGAAATAGGCAACAGATAAAAATGGAAAAGTGAGGCATACTATTCTGGAACAGGAGACTTAAATAACTACATTGCCAAAGGATAGTGGAAAACAGAAGATTATACAATGCTGGTACACATTTTCACTAAAAGCTTTTCTTGCCTTGCCTTTCATTTATGCTCATCAGATTTCTTCAATGTCCTGATATCTTATATAATAATTGTATAAATGAATGGACTCTACCAGCAAAGACAGTACTTATATATCTGTTAAATATTCAACAGGGGCAATATAATACCTGCCAACTGGGGATGAAATATGGCACACCAAGTTTCACTCCACAATCATTAGCAACAATATAATGTCCAAGCTCATGTACCCCCAAAATAAGCGCGGTCACAAGTGCTCCAGGAAGACCATTCTTCAGCAATTCAAGCTTATCAAAACTAGATCTGAGATAGCAGATGGAATACATAAGTACTTAACATAGTAGTTTTGTGATTTGAATAAGTTACAATATCTTAGGTATGCTGCCACCACAAGTTGACTGATCAATGGCCTTTTAAGAACACGGGAACATTTATATACTCAGAAAAGAAGAAAATGCAACCACCTAAGATGATCAAGTTTATTCAGATAAGATCTGAAGGGTTTGACAAAACATAGTTTTATTCAAAGTCTCAGACATGAGACAAATATCATGTAACAAATCCTATGACAGATAAATTTAAAAGGGCATATCTGAAGTCTTTCCTAACTATAATGTCCAGAGTTTTGGGTGAAACATGGAATAAGTGTAAAGACTGTAAATTAGAGATGAACGAGAGTTGAGAAAAAGGCATACAACAAGTTTGACTGCAGTTCAGGAACATTTCGAAGTAGTAAGGTAAAGATAGTCACCAATCCAAAAGCCCCTGCTGCAAACCATTCTGGAACAGCTGCAGCAATTCATGACAATAATCAAGGTTGAGAATGTTGCATTAGTCTGAAGATTAATAAGCAACCATAACATCTAAAAAAAAAGAGTGAGAGAGAGACTTATTTACCTGTTGTCTCTGGTTGCAATGTTATTCTTGGCACCACCACTGCCACAGGCTTATCATCTTCAGGATTGATAAGCATAAACAGCTTATATTGATCTCCCAATTTATCCTGCATGTGAAATAAAAGCCTTATTCATCTTAAAATTAACAAGTGCAAACTGCAAAGACTAAAGACCAACGTACCTGCAACCTCTTTGATAGCTTTTCATAGCTTTCAGATGCTACCCCTCGTAAATTTCCTTTAAACAATACTCCACCCTAACAAAAAAAAAATAAAAAAAATAAAAATAAAAACTTTAGGAAAAAACAGAACACAATTTCATAACAATTTACTTTATTTGGGTTTTAAATCATCAATAAGACTCTACATTTAAAAAGAAAGTATTCATATTTCTCAAAAAAAAAAAAAAAAAAAAAAAAGGGAGTATTTATAATCAAACTTTCATAAACTCAGAGACAGCAAGCAAGCCAACAGTTCAAAGCATCACCATTCTCAATATTAGAATTACGATCAAGAGACGGTTTCTTTAAATGTATACTAGCTAAGAGTCATAAGATCCCAAATCACCCATAAAAAGTTATCAGCAGGAAGCACAGAAGCATAAGACATGAAAAGACTAGTTCTCTACACTAACTTAACTAATCAAGTACCACATTGAATACAGTTCAAATTTTCAGTCCTTTAAGTTTTACGAACACTTACAATTATTTGAGACAACTTTCATTTTTTTTTTTATTCTTGTTTGAGACAACTAGCTGGTTTCTGTAACCCTACGAGGCTAGGAGGGACACAGAAAGAGGAGCATATGCAATAGAGTGACAACTAACAAGGCAACAGATGCTGCAGTTGTAATGACTAACCTCATATGGTTCTTGCCCTGTCACGAAAAAAGTGTCAAATCCAAATACTTGATCTCTAAGTATATCAATTGTCTCCTTTGGAATCCTAATTGTTTCATCCAGTTGTTGCGGCTGTTCATAGCATTTATAAAATTTAATCAGCAGAATGGTTAAAGGTCAGAGCCAAGGCAATATTAGTAGAAAGAATAAAAAAATTAACAGAGCTGAAACACTAGCCTATCAGATACAACCATAATCACCTTCACACCTGGAAGAGGTGAGCCACTGGAAACTTGTAAATCATCAGGATCATCCTGCTGATATTCAACAAGAACAAATGATTGTCAGACAATTGCCAATACATTATGCCACCAACAGAACATTATTAGGTACGGAACAAAATTTTATCATACTAACCAACTAGAAGTTGCTCACATCTAAAACAAATTACGTGGTTTTAATTCTACAAAAAAAAAAAAAAAAAAAAAAAAAAAAACACTTTGAGTACAAGTATAAAATTATCTTTTATCAGATGGAAAATGGACAAGTGAGTATGAGATTTTGACCAGAGAATTAAATCAAAGTTGTTAGTTTGACACTTATACAGTTTTAAATTAAGGATGAGTCTCCGTTACAAAGATAATTCTTTAAAAGTGTGCTTCTCTCCACAATAACAATCAAAGCCTTAATCCCAAAGATGGGGTAGAGTTTCCTTAAATGACGGAAGGAAGGTTATAAGCAGGACATAATAAAGCATATGCTAGCTTCCCACACAAAACTCTGCACAATAAAACACAGTTCAGCAAGAAAAAATATAACAAGTTTTTGTTTACTTTTTGAAAGTTCACCAATAAAGTAAATTGTAACTTTATGAGCAGTCTCAAAAGTAGAAAACAAATACAATGAAAACATTAAAGTTATATGCCACTATATCTATCAAATAAGAACATACTTGCGTACCACCTTCACCATTGACTTCGATCTCATTGTTTTGATTGTTTTGTATAAATTTGTTGAGTGAATTTAGAGCCTCAGTGGTAGATACTTGCTCCTTCTCCTAAAAGGAAAAAAAAAAAAAAAAAAGAAAGGGATCCACAGACAAAATGAGTGAGTCAAATGTAGAAAACTAATACATTGAAAATATTGAAGTTATATGCCAACATATCTATCAAATAACAACATACTTGCGAACCACCTTCACCATTGACTTTGATCTCACTGTTTTGACTGTTTTGTAAAAATTTGTTCAGTGAATTTAGAGCCTCAGTGGTGGATACCTGCTCCTTCTCCTACAAAAATATAAGATCCACAGACATCTATATCAAAATGAGTGAGATAAGATGAAGTATAACAAAACTACATGATAACTATAGGGCAAATTTAAAAATTACCTTCTCAAACTGTGAATCATTCTCTGTGCTGGAATTAGCCGACCCCACACTTTCATTTCCTTCATGGTTGTCCTTTCCCTAGAAATTGATAAATTTAACAAGAGACTAAAGCATTAAGATCCAAAATTTTAACATTAATACTATGCTCATTAACACAAAAAAGGTGTAATATAGGATTTGAGTGTGAACTTCAGCGTCAAACTAAAAATCCTTCCATATCAGTTAACCAAAGACCAAGTCTTATACATACATTGATATGCCAATACAAGTTGCTCTTTCTTATTTCAGTTGAATGCAGACTATGAAGTATGATATATGCATGTTAAATCTTGCTCGCACTGATTCCCGCTGCTGAATCCATACTTTGATAATGCACCAACATAATATTTAACAATGGTGATGAATTAAAAGTTCTAGCATTGTACTAATGGTTGTAAACCAAACTACTTAAGCTCTACCTTACGAGTAAGCATTGGTTTTCACTCATCTCCCACCATGAACCCCACTACATGACCATAAAATTTAAGAATCATATAAAGAATTTGCTAAATTTCATTATCAAACCAACTGAACTGATTTCCCACCAGGGCCTGTTTTCATAGACTAAACTGAGATATTTTATAAGAGAAGGAAATTAGGAGCTGAATTGAGCTGAAAATAAACGTATGAGAACAGGCCCTTAGTGTCATTCTCTCTTAATTTAACAATATACATTCACTTGGCTTCACTGTAATTCTTACTTATCCTAAACAAGCAACTAAATGGTTAGATAGATAAAAATATTGACATGGTTACCTCATTTCTTAATTTAAAGAATGGTTCCATTAGTCCAGTGATAAGGAGATCAAGAAACAAGCTAATTAATTTCAACAGTCTAAACTTAATACAAACTCAACTCAATTTTAGTCGTGCAAAACTAATTAAGTTGACCTAAATAATACACTCAATAACCAAAGTTAAAGTTTCCCTTATTTTTCTCTCCCCCTTGTTGATCTACTCCCATGAATCAACTGCAAGCAATTTACGATTCAAAGTAAACCTTTCGCGTTAAGCTCAAGTGAAATCCTTAACTAGCCAAGTAGCCAACATGAGATGATATCAACCTAAACTCAAACTAGAATTAGCTCATAAGCTCTCAATATATTGTCAAAAAAGGTACGTGCAAACACATTCAAAGACAATTTTACAATATCATTCTCAATCCTAAATTGGCACAAAACATTGAAATAACAACGAAATTAGAAGAGAAAAAAACACAAACACACTCACAAGTACACAACCAAACAAATATCAAGCTTCTGAATCGAAGAAAACATACCTTATTATCATTGGTATCAGGTTCAATATTATCTTCACCAACTCTACAAACGAAATCAATTTTTCTTTGAATCCCTAACCTAATACCAGAAATTCAACAATCAATCAAAAATGACAATATTCATAACATCATAACAATTAAACTGCAATTCTAGTCTAGTCAAATTTAAAAAAAAAAAAAAAAAAAAAAAAAAAAAAAAAAAAAGAAGCGATACCTAGAAACAGCTAGAAATCGCAATTGACAACGGCGAAATTTGCGAGGAAAATCCAAAGAAGAAGAAGCAACAATCAAAGGCTGAAAACGAAGAACAGAGCAATGAGTACACTGCGAAAGCGACGATGAATTGCAACGCAAAGCTGTTGGAATTCCCATGCTTAGCTTCAATGGCGACGAATTGAACTTCAATTTGTTGTGAAATTCAGCATCATTTGGCAGCAAAATTCTGTAGTAGACGATGAAAATGGTTGAATGCTGGAGATTTTTTTGGTTTTGGGGGTGTGTAAGAAGTTGAAATTGCGAATTGTGTGGGGAATCTTATCTCTGAAATATCGAAAACTCGAAATTGGTTCGATTGATGCGGCCCGCTTATGCAGATGTGTTCGTCTCGTAGCCAATGGGCTGCGCGTGTCAAGGTCCACTGCCTCTCGGGCTTAGCAATAACGAGGTTTCGGAGTTTTTTTTTTTTTTTTGAAAGGAGGTTTCGGAGTTTATTGGAATAAGGATAAAAGTACACATTTTAGGGTTTGTTTTCATTTATTAAGCTGAACTGATTCAAACTTACATATATTATTGGAATAAGGATAAAAGTACACATTTTAGAGTTTATTGAAATGCATGCAAGATGAATATTAGCCATTGATCTTTTGTGGAGGGTCTAGATTTATTGAACTCTATAGAGTTCAACTCTAGAGGATCCAAACCCCTCCATTACATATTTACATTTATGTGTAACTTTTGAATATTTTATTTTTTACCCCTTTTGTTTTCTTTTATTTGCATCAGTTTAACTGTCACATTTGCCGAAATACAACTTTTACCATTAATATCTTTAATTGTTAATTAGGGTCTGTTCTCATTAACTGAACTAAAATGAATATTTTATAAGAGAAGGAAATTAGGAGCTGAATTGAACTGAATTTCGACGTATGAGAACAGGCCCTTAGTTAAAAAAATATAACAAAATTATATTATGAAACTAGACATTATGACGAATCTAATAATGTATAATAACATTTATTTATTTTATAGAGATGAAAAAATCAAGTCAACTATGGTATGTGAATTAGGGCTGAGCAAAACTACCCGAAAAACCGAAAACCCGAAAAACCGATTCGTAACCGTTCCGAAAATTAGGGTACCCGACCCGATTTGATCATAACGGTTCGGGTACCCGTTCCGATAATTTGTTATCGGGTATGGTTATGGGTATCATTTTAAAATTAACGGTTACCCGATCTGATCCGATCCAATAAGCATTTTTTTTTTTTGCTTTTTTTCCCTACTTAAATCTATTAATACAAATCTAAACTTTTACTTTACTTCATAATCACTTTATAATATCAATGATTAGTAATATTATTAATAATTTGGTCAAGATCTTATGGAATTGTTTTTAATTAGTTGTAAATTATATCATATTAACTACATAATTAAGTTTAATTATCATTATTGGATATCTTATTGGGTTCCCGATAACCGATCCGAAAATCCGGGTACCCGAAATTCGGGGACCCGGACTTATCGGTTCCGGTTATGGGTATCACTTTTAGTGATTTTGGTTATCGGGTACCCAAACTGTTAGTACTAACGGTATGGGTACCCGTCCCATGCTCACCTCTAATGTGAATAGTGCAAAAATCAAATAGATACATAAAAAACGGAGGGAGTATCTCACAAATAATACCCAAAAGTTCCACATAATATATAACAGATGTACTACAATTTTTTAGTGATATTGACTCATTGAGACGGTCTCTATTAGTTTGCACCATTTGACTTTTTATGATTTAGAAGACACATCTTAAAACACATGTATCTCTAATTTCATTCGTGAATACAGCGTATTAAAAAGTACCCTTATAATGACATCCAACATCACACAAGATTATAACTCTATATCTTTTATACATTAATGTGAATTAATGATTAAATTTGACCTATATATTAACAATAGAAATAATAATAATAATATGTACCCCATATTTTTGAATAGATATAAATCATATAATCCTTTACGAGTAATAGACTTAACAAAATCAATGTACCATGTAATTTAATTATTTTTCATAGAACTAAATAGTCACTCCACTTTTTTTTTTTTTTTTTTTGAAGCAATAAATAGTCACTCCACTTGGGAATAGATCAATTCATATCTTAAACATTAAGGGCTTGTTTGGTTTGATGTAGGAAGTAGAATTTCCCATGAAATCTCAATTCCTATGAAATTGTAATTCCTAGGAATTTCCAAAACTTGTTTGGTTGGATGTAGGAATTTCTACTTCCCATGGGAAGTTCCACTTACCTAGGGGGGATTAGGTAAGTGAATTCCTCCATTTTGTGGGAAGTAAAACTTCCTAGGAAGTTCCAATTCCTACATTATTGGCAACCAAACAAGAGTGCATATATTCATTTCCTAGGAATTCTAAATTCCCGTGAATTTGTTTGTCAACCAAACAAGTCCTAAGTATATATTTTACTATGCCTCAAAAAAAAAAAAAAAAAAAAAAAAAAGATTTCACTACTTTAAAATTTAAAGTAACCCTTTTGTCATTCTGACCATTCACGTACTTAGCCGTAGTCTAGTGTAGTGGAAGTGAATAATGAGCGACTCCAATTCTTTCCCGCCCACTTTCTCCTTCTCAAACTCTTCAACCTCAACACCAGGTTAACCTACTTATAAACTCTTCTTTTCATATTACATATATTATGTATTTACGTCATTTTTTTTTTTTTTTTGTTAATTAATATGTTTTTATCTTTATTACTATGATGATGAACGTAAATAGGAATGGGGAAATTCACATTTTCTACAGGCGTCAATGATCGAAGCACTCAGACTGTGCGCCCCCGTCGACCCCATAATTTCCAATATAGGCTCGTGTCGGCTTCATCGCCATCTCCGTACACTTTTAATGAGGATTAACTATACTTGGTATGATATGTATACTTGTATGTTAAAGTACATCTATAACCATATGAATTCTCTACATTTAGCATCAATGCATCGGATTTGAATTATGATTTATCATAGAATGTAACATTGGGGCAGCTTGTAAATTTTGACACAAATTGGTATCTTCAAGGATTGATGTGAATTCCTAAATACGCACTTTGTAGTTTGTACATGATATAGTCAAAATGTGTGTCATGTACTAATCAAACGTGTGCACTTCCAAGTTTGATAAGAGGAAATTTTCGAGTTCATAGGAAGTTTTTTCCATGACATATGCTGAACTTCTTATGCAACTAACACGGATTCATTAATTAGCAGAGAACGGAAATGCAAAAGAGAATTCCAAAGAAACCAAACATGGTAATGGAATACCTGAAAATCCTAAAACTAGATTCACTGGGCTGTCAGCATTAACAGGGACAATTCCATGTTGTTTTGAGGGATCTAGTTATTATTCCCAACCCATGGGACCAACCGTCTTTGCTGCTGGTGAGTGATAACCCTATTTGCTACACTTAAATACGTGATAGTGGTCGTTTAGTTGACATAAAAACACATGGAGGCAAATTGCAGGTACTGAAATTAAAACTACTACGAGTAGTAGTAGACTAGTAGTATAGAAAATTGGACTGATATTTGGCTAGCAGAATAAGATGAAATATTGTATTAACATCATAGAAAGTTCTTCCCATTAATTCAGAAAGTTGCTTATTAACTACTTTATGTAAGCAAATTAAATGAGTGGAGTTTCAAGTTTCAACTAAACAATCCCTTTCTTTTATTATTTACTTTTGTTCAAGTGCAACTTGATTGTTTAATAGTCTATTATATTTGTATATTACCTGTCTTCTTGTTGATTTGAGTAATATGTTTACCTTGAAGGAACAGAGGAATCAATCAAAAAAGAAGGAGATGAGAAACGTGTTCAAATCCCGTCTGCATCACAAATCATGGTGTCTCGTCGTCTGAAGGGCATACCTCAAAGTCCACATTTCTGGCCCTTAAGAAGCTACTCAGAGGCAGCTAAACAAAGCTTGATCGATGCATGGGATCGAATATATGGAGAAACGGTTGATCAAATTCTAAGCATACGCGTCAATGGATTTTGGGTTGATGCCAAGATGCTTTGGGAGACCATACAAGAACTACAAACGATGGGTTATAATGTCGTACCACTAAGAAGAAGACTGGTTGAGCTATCAGATGTATTGAAGAATAAAACAAGGCATAGGATTGAGAAAGGGAGACTGAAAAGCAAGGCTGAACAACACATGATGGAAAAAAATAAGTTGGAGTTTGAAATTGTTAAGCTGAAAGCCAAGGCTGAGGCAGAGAAGGCGAGCTTTGAGGATGTCATGGCTAAAGTTGCTAAGATGGATGATGAAATGCCAAGCTTCAATGCTTCCTTCGGTGTGTTAGCCATTAAGCCGCTTTAATAATCTCACTGCAGGATTGTGAACTTTAGGAGTGTGATAACTTCTTTTGAAATCTTGTTTGTGTTTCTAGGTTGGATTTCAATGAATAACTTGGTTACTACTGCCCTTCCTTTTTAAAGAACTACCATAAACTTAACAGGAAAATGGATGAATACACCGAAATCATTGTTACCAAAAATTTAACATTAATTTTTGATCAAATGTTCATACAGTTGGTCTGATCTCAGCCTGAAAGAACTTTCTGTATGAAATGACTTATTATTCAGTAATATTCATGTACTTTGCTCGATCAAATGTTCATACAGTTGCTCTAAGCCGGAAAGTAGTACTCTAATTGTTTCCTTAACATGCATGTTTTTGGTCCATTTCTACTATTAATAAGCAAACAGAGTTGATGGACTCACAGATGTTCTACCAAAACAAAGAAGGCATAAGAGAGGCCGAAGAACGGCTGGTAATGAGGTGCAGAAGGCATATTATGAGTATGTGACAGGCTGACAGCTAACGTATTCAAGATGCAAAATGTCGAAAATAATGGCCAATTTGGTGATGCAACTATTCTTAAATTCTAAATTCAGTGCAGAATTTGAAGGGTCTATAGATTGGATTTACCTTGTATTGTATCAGGGTGTGTGTTAGGTCTTTTGGGTTCAATCAGATCGGTTTCAAGGTATACTATACTAGTAGGCCACCTTAGAATTTTCATGTTTTTGAATTCCAAAATAGCTACTTCATTCCTCAACATTGTATACAACAAGAAGGCAGTGAATTTCGACCCAACAACATATAACAAATAACATGGTGTGTCCACTGTCTAGTTTTCTTCATTTGTAAATAACTACACGTGAATGAACCATTGATCAGGATAATGATCTAAATGTCTAATGGATGTTGGGGCATCTGCGCCTTTTATTAATTGATGAGGACATTATTGCCATAAGTTTCCTGAAATGGTCACAAGATTATATAGGAATTTGCCCGGTGTTGGGATAATGGTGTTAGTCCTACAGAGGTGGATGCCGGGTCATTTTGGCAGCAACAAACTTCTATGATGCTAGAAGTGTCACTGCAATTGCATGTAAGTAGTCATAGATTAACTGATACACTAAAAAAAAATCTAATTTCTTTCTATCACCTCTTGTCACAAATACGGAGTATGAACTAAGCAAATCAGCTTTCGAACAATTCCAGCTAATAGTCCACAAAGACTTTAGGATACGGGGTAACGGGGTTATATCACTACTCTTTGCAGCTCTCTTTAAACAAAAAGAAATTCACTATAAACGTTTAAATGATTTGGGTATATATTAATTTTTGTATTGTTGTTCACTGCACATAATTATGATAATAATTTCCCTAGACATTTTTTTCCCCACAAGATACAGGACCCATTTGCTGTCTTGCGGGATCACAGTTACCTGACATTAAAGACAGCCGAAATAGTTGTAAATTTGGGTTGAAAGCAACACAACAGTTGAAGTAAAACTGTAGAAGCATGCCGTAGTTTTCGGGTGCAACGCAAGTGGAAGCATGCAATGTTGTGAAAGACTGTAATTCTGTTGCAACTTCCACATCAATTAAGAAAAAATTATTTGATTGAATATACTTTATAATTTTATGATTTAACACAGCTCTTGTACTGTAATTGATTCAAAAACACACACAAATGTGCTGAATTACCAGCATACATGTTCTATTTGACTTAATATGGTTAGAAATTGATCAAATACATTTTTGGTCTAGGCAAAGCGAGTTTGTCTATTGTATTGATAAATCATATCCAAACCTAATACACCCCATATGAATAGATTGTTTTTCCGTTCTCTATTAATCATGAGTTGTTCCTTTCTTGAACTTGTATAATAATTGATCAAATTATTCAAATTGTTAGGTTTTTTTTTTTTTAAATGAGCCATAAATTCCATAGTGCAAATGGGGATTCGAACCAATAATCTCGTACACAATCCCTTGGCACATACCGATATTAATACATGTTTGTCAACTTTCTCTTCTACTTCTTTTTCAATTAGCACATATAGATATTGATGATATAGTCAAGCAACACTTAACAATGAAAAGAAATTTTTCCTATAGAGCCAAATGTTACACATGAGAGGACCAATCTAGCCATGGAATTACCAACATCCAAAATGACCCAACATTAAATCATATATGTACCTAGGAACTTAAGGATTTTTTTGGCAAACATCATTTTGGAAAAATTACAATTCCAGCTGATAATTAAACAGAGCTACAGCTAGGCTTCGCCAAAACACACTACTACTAGTATTCACCCACAAAACAAAATTAATACTGATTACACTTCATATATTTGTTCTTTGATCAATCAAAGTATCAAACCAGCATTCTATAGAGCAACGCCTCAGTGTACTGGTGCTGCTGGGGGTGGCTTACACTGGTAGCATTTAGCAAAAAGACCGAAAGTATTAACTTGTCTGATGAAGTTCACCATGCTTGCCCACCCTCCAAACCCGAAACCCACAACTAATACCCACATAACTATGAATGCGTTGAACACATAGATTACTGTCCAGCTTGGAAAGAAGAAAGGAAGCTTCTCAGCAGCATTCTGCATTTTCAATACAAAACATATTGCAGTTAATTTCTTTTACTTCTGCTGTAGATATTCTATATCACTCAGACTAGAAGTGTCAAATTCAACTTTTCTTATGAACAAAATTCTATGGTTTCAGCTGCCAAGGCTCCAACAGACCGACACAAATACATAGGGTGTATGAAGGGTTCGACTAGCATACTACTCAAAATGAACATAAAGGTTACGAGTTTTGACAGAGACAATTGAAATGTTCTGTATTAAGTGACTAACAATTAGCCATTCTACTTCACTTAACAAGGATACTGTATATTCTGCATGTTTGATTGCTTTATCATGAACTAAAATAGGCACTCTTACTAACTAAGTTTTCCAAACTTTCACCAAAGAATTCGTTGTAATCTAAATCTAACAAGACCATAAAGATAAGTTTTCAAACTTTAGGTCACTGACAATAGTGACAAGTACACATGCAAGAGGGTCAAAAAGGAGGGAAATCTAGTTAGGGTCCTCAATAAATCTGAGTTAGGTATTATTTTCCCTGACTTTTATCTTGAACTAAATAGGACCTACAATAATTTCATATATCATACATGTGTCATGTCAAAATAAAATAAAAATCCAGCCTTTTAACTTAGCTAAGGTGATCTAGGAGTAATGATAAAGCCAAATCTAAAAAGAACAATATAGAATTATTAGCCAAAAATAAAAATTAATCAAAAATGCAGAAGAGAGCAAATGAGAGATGGGTCCAGAAGAGTACCTTACGGGCCTGGGCCGATCTGTAGGTGAGCATGTGGGCCAAAGTTGGTATGATATAAACAGTGAAGCTGACTAAGAAGGCCCCCACAGTAGAGTTGATGGGCCCAAAGAAAGGAAAGATAATTGCTAAGAACCATATTGGTATCACCACTGGTAATCTAGCCACTGCCCTTAAACATAGGCTCTTGGTATCATGCACCCCCACCACTTTTTCCCACACAAAGTACAGAGGTGTGCATGCAAATCCAAATGTTATAAACTGTCCATGCCCCAAAAGATAAAGTTAGAAAGATATTTTGGATCCTTAAAATCATTCACACGATTTCGTTACATAAGAGATCGTTTGCTTTTCATGAATACTTTTTCTGTTTGGAAGTATTAGATAGTGTAGCCTAAACTAGTAATGTGACAATTGAATTTGGACGGAGATGATTCTTTACATGTCAAGTGTTGCGTGTTGAATTGAAATCAGGGTGCATTGCATGGGACAAGTCACACTTTAAATGATTTAACAATAATGTTCCAATGTTTTTTGTTAATATGCAGCAGTACGATTCAAAAAAGATCTAAGGCAAGGGTGCGAGTTAAACCTGGTGAATGAGCATAAGGATGACAGCAGCATCACGGAAGCCATTACGAGGAAGGAGGGAGAAAGCATTGGCATGGTTGAGGAGTTCATCACCAAAGGCCCAGTAGACAGCAGCAGCAGAAGGTAGTGTAAGGGTGAAAACATATAGAGTTGCAAGTAGATAAATGTACTTGAACTTCTGTGGCTTCCACATAGCATGCATGATTTCCCTGGTAAGTCATTTTTTTTTTATCAGTAAGGCATAAGGACCCACAATTGAATTTCAATGGATAAATTCATTCTTGAGTACAAAATATGCCAATTATTACAGGTATGCATTTGACAGTATGGTCAACCATCATTTCTTATGGAGTATGGACCAAAGCATGAAGCACAACTGCACAAGAATCATCATAGTTCAATTCTTTTCAGAAAATAGAAAACAATTGCCTCATTCTATTTTGGATTTATTACTTTACTATAAAGAGAGTTGGTAAGAAGACAACAAAATCCTTACACTTACTACTAATATCACAGCTAATTTAGCCTCAAATCAAGACGTAATACTAGCAAAATTCAACATTTCTTTCGGACCAGTAATTATTTACAGATTTTGGAACAATAATTATTAAAAAAAAAAAAATAGCTATATGATATTTGAATGCTTAAAGTTACCGCCAAAAGATTAAAGCTTTACATATGGTCCCTGATTGTTCCTTAATAGCACAGTGACAGAACGACGATCACGTTTCAAATCCATTCATTACCTTAGAATTAGAATTACATAGGATGCTAATACTAGGATTGATGACACCCAAATGGTGAAATCTAAACAAGAAGTGATTTGGCCATAAGATCTATTGGGTCGTTTAAACAAAGATTGAACTAGGGGCCACACTTTTATGCGCATGAATCCTTAATGTGCCAATTACATAAACAATGGTGAGAAAAAAAGGAGAATAAGTGGTTCCCCACAGTTATTGGATTATTTCAGCTAATAGTTACTAATAATTTATCAATGCTCAATCTAAAACAAATGAAAAGTCAAATTTTATATCCTCAAAAAGAAAAAAGCATACATAAGAAAAGCTTAAACTTTTTCAAAAGTTTCCAGTGAAATAATGAACCTATAAATAAACATGAGATGTTTATTATACTAACCCTATTTTATGCACATAACTGCAGAAAGTGACACAATTTGGTCTTTTGTTAGGTAAAAAGCCAATAACCAAGAAGAATTGAAATTAGCCAAAGATAAGTGATTAAGAAATCAACCAAGATTTGGACAATAATCCTTGGCTTAAAAAGCATAAAGCAAAAATCCCAATAAATAAACAATGCATGTATACCAACATAATGATGTTAATCTACCATAAATTCCTTAATATAGGGAAACAAAAGCTGCAAGAAGAAAGTGATAAAAATTGAGATTAAGGTAGAGTGAAGAGAGTAAAGGATTTACACTTACACAGTTACAGCATGTCCACCAAAAGTGTAGAGGATATTAGTTGCTCCTGTGAAATAGAGCATCAACTTTTTTGGACCAGAGTGGATCACACCTGGGACCTGTAATATTGTTTTTCCACATGAAACTTTCAAATTCTAACTTTTACTCCCATTAAGAAATCAATTTAATCTTCCATAACAGACAAAAATAACGGGATATAGGGAAGATGGAGGGGGAGGGTGATGGCTAATGCAAAATGGGAAAATGATGGTTTTGGCAATTGGCATGGCACTTGAGTTTGCATTTGCAAATCATCCTGAATCACGATAACTCGTAAATAGGTGACATGATTGTTTTCGATTATATAATTGTTGGGCGATTCTTAGACTCTCAAATACTCAATTTTTTTAAGAGTGTAATGTTTAATCAATTACAAACCATTATTATTTTAGAAGATGTGAATGATGTTTTCGGACAACAAATATGTGACTATTGAAGCACTATTATTTCTTAATGAGAATAATCTAAAATGATACTTGATATGAAGATGTTTTGTTAACCAAATGAAATTTAAAAAAAGAATAGATTTAAGTAGTACACATCCAATAAGTCCAACAGAGCAAATTGGATATGCACCTAACATTGCTTGCTTCTGTTATAGGGGAAATCCTAGAAGATCCTTCAAAACAATGTATAAGGACATAAGTGTCAAACTGTGCACTTTACTAGTGATTTAAAGTTGGTATAATAGATTTCTGATTAGCGGCTTGAAAATTTTGCATTTTGTCATAATTTGGACTATTTGTAATTTAGTATCCCCTTTTATAAGTTAAACTAATTTTTTGACCTGTGCAAAGCATAGGGTAAAATTGATTTTTAAAATTAAGTATAGATAATTAGATAACTTAAATCCACTAATTCCCCTAACTTGTCAAGGCTTCATCTTATCTTAAACCGAAACCCTAAAACTAAAAGAGAGGGAGATAGAAGAGAGAAATTATTACCTGGCCATGAACGAGGGCAGCAATGGTCAAATACCAAGCAGTATAAGTGGTCATTCCAAGGCCAATAAATGACCAAATTCTATAATTGTGAAAGGAAGGTATAAACACGGTTGTGGCACAACATGCCCCAAATATGTATGTCCATGTCCTTTTGTCCAAATGATCATTTATGTAGTATATGTTACTGCAATCAAAGAAACAAAATAAATTATTAAAGCCTCCAATGGAACAAACATACACCATAACTTTTGGCATTAATTTATAAGGAATAATTGGGAACAATTATTGAAATTTAACCTTGCACAAGCTATCAGCTGAATCACAGATCCAAAGAGTAAGAATGTGCAATTGAAACCCAATCCAAGTCCCTTCCAAAATGGCCCTAGCAAGCCATCTAAGACCTCAAACCACTGCAAACCAAAAAGTATTAGAATCAGAACATGAAGAAAAGATTTTTGACAACATAAGATAGTGGTGTGGGAACTTTTAATTACGACAGAATCTTGCACGAGATGGTTTCACATTTGACTTATTACTTTAACGTTTCACGATGTTAAAATGTAAATGAATTCACCCAAAATTTATTTTACTCTTAAGGATTTAGGGTTACCTTTTGGCTATAAATCTTATAATTCTTTTTTTTTCTTCACATATATGTTCGGTTTTTATGTGAGCATAAAAGTGAATTATACACAAAAAGTTATGAGTGAATAGTAAGACTATCACTAACTTCTTGAATGAAAAATAGCTTTTAAAACTCAGGCAAAAATTTACTATGATGAATATTAGGTCTCGGTCAAAAAAGTAAACTACTCCCCTAAAACAGGAATTTAACATATGAATGAATATTAGGCCTAAAAGTTTAGAAAATCAAAAGATGGGAACATTGACATATCTTTTAAAACAAGTGAGTGTAAGAATAATAAGATGAGGTACTATAAAATGGTGAAAAATTATTATAATATAAGACGGTGAAACCTCTAATTAGATCTTGAATTCATGTACATAATGGTCAAACTATTCATTAAACAATCATTAGGAACTATGCATGGGATGTTTTTAGCATTATTATCTTGGACAGAATGTGTACACCAACAAAGCTTGAGCTTGAATATATGATTTGCCATGATCATGGACCCACAATTTTGTGCAATTAGGTAGTGGACAGAAAAAAAACAGGGGGGAACTTAGAAAAAACCAGGGAAATTTTCTGTTAACAACCAAAAAAAATCCCTTCTAAAGTGCTACCAACAAAAACTTTGTACTAGTTTTTTTTGCTAGCAATAGAAATAAAACTAGTACTCGTACTTTGTATAACACTCCCAAGTACTAGACTCTTTTTCAATATAACACCAAAGACTAAAATTTGTACTCAAATTCTGGGGTACCAAGTAATTTTTGTACTAAGAGAATTCTGGGGTACCAAGTAATTTTTGTACTAAGAAAACACGAGATTAATTCACCTTTTATTTCAATTACAAGGATCAACTAAGAGTTTCTCGAATATAAGAGGTAAAACATTCACAAACACGGGTAATGTAACAAATTTCGATAAAATACAGTAAAAAAAAAAATTAATAATAAAATTTAGTAAGAAATGAAAATTGAAAAATAAACCTGAATGACATGGTTCTTGAAGCTGGCACCTTCTTTCTCTCTTCTACTACGGTACTCAACATAGAGCACACTGATAAGATAAGCCGTCCAACTTCCTAGCAAACCATAAAACACTTGGAGTAGCAACCCTGATAACATTCCCATTTGTGAGAATGAATATGGTAATGTCAACAGCACTTGAGCCACCTGCATAAATCATTTGTTTTTTTTTACTGATTAAAACATCGATATAGAGATGACAATGGATCGAACTCAGACTTGAGCACGGCCCAGGCCGCACCCTTTGATTTAAAGATGTAGTCACATTTAATATCGGACGGGTTGATTTTAGTTTTTTATATTTCTAATTCCTGAAAGATATGCTACTTGTAAATAATTTTTTACTACATGCCTCGTTATTTTTCTCCCCATTTCAAACAATAAAAAAAATAATAAAAAATAAAAAAAATAAAAAAAATAAAAAACCAATTATATCCTAATTTCAATTCCAACAAAAAAAAATCAATTAATTTTGTTATAAATTCAAATCCAATTCCAAAGGTCTTTCTATTATTAAGTCAAAATATAATTTTAGCACATCAAAAATTAAATTAATCGCGCTCCACTCCACGAGAGCGGCTCTATGAATCGCTCTCTTACGGAGAGGAGTGCATTTATAAACTACTAGTATACGAGTACACGTACACACACACGCCTAAAATAAATAAAATACGGAGTAGAAAATAGGTACCTGATTGGAAGCACAACTAAACCAAGCATCATAAACAGAACCACCATGCCACAAAAAATTCTTGAAACTGAATTTTTGATTTTCTTCATCAATTTCACCTCCTACATTTTCTCTCTCCTCAACACCACCTCCATCAATAACATCATCTGTCTGATTTACCATTGCTGCTGCTTCTACTTGCTTCACCACCTCTGCCATTTTCACTCACTTAATCACTCCTATAAACTCTCTGTTTTCTTTTTTTAAAATGTTGGGTTCCTTAAATAAATAAAACAAAGTTTGTTCCAGAAATCCTTAAAAAATAAAAAGTACCCAGAAATTCAGAAATCCAGTTACACAAACAGGCAACAAATCTCACGAGTTTTATATTTTATTTTCCCTTAAAAAAAAGGGGGTTTGAACACGAGAAAATGAAGGAATTTTGTTTGAGAAGATATATAGATAGAAAAATACGGAGTAAATAAAAAAAGAAAATATGATTATAGTAATAATAGAGGGTACAACTACCCAACAATTATTCCCAAAGAGATTAAATGCCTTGCTTTAAAATGGTTCTTTGAAAGGAGAAAAGAAAATGACATGAAATAATGAAGAAGAATTATGGGGGTATGAATTAATTTCTGGTTTTTAGGAATTTAAGTAGGGGAGAGAAAGAGACAAGATGAAGTGGACAAATTATCTGATTTTATGAAAATAAAAGGAAATAGATAATTCTAATTTTAAAGGATTTTTTGAGATGTATTTCTATAATTGAAAGATATTGGGGGGTTTCATTTGCTGGGGAAATTAATCTTTTTCAGGGGTTTTAATTCTCAGTCACTGTCTGTGTCTCAGATAGAGTGAAAGAAAGCGGCTTCAGCAGAAGAGGAGGGAGAAATATTAAGTAGTCATGCCTTTATTTTTTTTATATTTCGGTTCCTCTAAAGCGGTCCAATTAGATCGAAACCTCTAAGAGTTGTTTAGGTCCGTCTTATTGTTTTGTTTATAACTCAACTTATATTTTGTTTTTGATAATGTTTATATTCATATTAATTTAAAAGATTCTAACAAATAATCACATAATTACGAGTATATTTGATTGATTTTGTTTAAAACATATATAAATGTCATTGTAATGTATGTATATGAATAGTTTAAAAGTCACATTAATAGACCTTATTTCAAAACAGATTATTTTATTTGGCTAACGGTTCACATTAGTTTTTTCTTTTATTTTACTCCATCACACAAGTTTCATTTTTATTTGTCTATAACTATGTCATCTCATTAAGAACTATGCATCCCACGTCACGATTAAAACTATGATGTATTAAATTATGGGAGAATTGGAGAAAGCATGTAACACATATGTAACGTGGGTCTATACGTTATAAGAATGAGTATAAGAGTCTGTTCTCATTGATTAAACCGAACTGAACTGAAATGAAATGAAATGAATATTTTATAAGAGAAGGAAATTAGGAGCTGAAACTGAACTGAATTTCAACGTATAAGAACAGGCCCGTGTATTATGAGTACTATAAAGTTTTTCTAAGAAAATTAAAAATAAAAAAAATAAATTAATAACAAAAATGTTATGTCTAGCCATTAAGCCGATCAAGGACGTTAAGGTTTCTTATAATAAAGAAGTAAAATGAAGAAATATTAAAGCAAATCAAACAATAACGCTCAATAGTAATAACCAGTGATTTTTGTTGTGAATTCTTATAATTGTCGCATAAAGTGTATCCATTTTCAAACCGTATTAATGTGTAAATTGTTGATAAAATCACGAGTTGACAACTGTTATTGTATTTATGTTAATGTTACATTTTGTACAAGGTAATACCTGTTTGTACAAATCTGTGAAAATAAATTACATAGGCTAGCATGGACTACTACTGTATTTGGTTTCTAATAAAAGCATTAATTGATTGATTATTTTTTCCATCTTCAATAAAATCATTCTTTATAAGTTTGATATGTTTAAGATGGTACATAAGTACATTAAGAAGAAAACCTTTGATATTCTGTTTGATTCATTTGAACATGTCTTAACTTACACCATATTTAAGAAATGGTTAAATTTTCATAAGTGTTGGCCATACCACGTGATCAGAGTTACTTATTTAGGGGTAATTACTGACTGAATAAGTAACCCCTGACTGACTGAGTAACCCCTGATTGACCCTTAGTAACTTTAACCACATAGAAAACACACTAAAAGAATGTAAATTTTATTTTATTTGAAATTACTCCCTTCATTTAAATACTTGCTCAATTGCTTCTTGCACCGTGTTTTAGGTGAAATTGGAGAAAATAATAAGATACTCCGTATAAAGGTAGTAAAGTAGGCGGAAAAATAAAAGGAGAAACAATATGCAATCGATAAAATGTGATTTATATTGGATTCATTAGTTGAGATAAATAAAATTAAATATTGTAAAAGTTTTTCCAAACAAAAAAACGGAACATATATTTAAAAACCATCGAAAATAAAAAGTAAAGCTATACGGAGTATTTAAAAACGGATAAAGTATGAAGTAGGAGTAATTTAAGAGTGTGCAACAATCCCTGCCTGTGAGTGTGACAATAGAAGAAAGAGGGAGTTGGGCTTGGAAGTTGGCAGGACAGGGGGCTGACAATAGCCTCCAATGGGTGGCGGCATAGCATATTGGCATGGCCTGTAATTTTTTTAAAAAGTCTACTACTGAATACTGAATACTGAATACTGAATACTTTACTGATCCTAAACTTACAATTCAGAAATTACAACTACAACTAGCTAGCAGTGGCTACTACTAAAGTCTACTTCTATACTCCTTCATCAGCCGAGTAGAGAGTAAATTAAAGTGTTCTGTACTGTCTTCGTATTTAAGTTGTTGTTGCTGCTTTCATTACTCCTTTAATCCTTTTCTCTTTCTTTTCATTCTCTTACTACATTTCTAATTTCTTCTTCAATGTTCACTCCTTTTATTTAATTCATTTTACTCTACGTTTTTATTTAACTCTTCCCCATTTATTACACTATACAATAGCAAACCTGCTGTAGGCCAGTAGTACTACTTGTCTACCACTACTATATTATCCTACTTGTATCATTTAATTATGCTACTCTTGTTTATTTTTACCCTTTTATTTTCAATATTGCATTTAATATATACAAACACAACTTCAAAAGTTAGCTTAGAGAAAGTTCAAGAATTACACAATCATGTCAGTATGTCACTCACACTATTACGCTCTCTTGAGAATTTGTTTAATTAGCTCATATATAATTTATATTCATATAAGTTCAGATAAGTCATAATAAAAACAGATAACGTAAATTAAACCTTCATGTTGTGAGTATATCGGCTTATCATATATAGATCGGCTATTTCACCAAATGCCACTGAGGAATTTAAAAATTCACCAAATGTCATCGGACTTTTCATAATTCACCAAATGTTACCCAGTTTTTTAAAAATTCACCGAGTGACATTAATGACCAACGACTGTTAACTACGTTAGTCATTAGGGTTTAATCATGACACATGTCATGATATGGTTAAACCATTTATCTTAATTCATAAAAATTAAAACAAAAAAATTTTATAATTTTTTTTTTTTTAAAAAACCCCAAAATTTTCCCAGCCACCCCCACCCCCACCACCGCCAAACCCTAGCTTAGCCCCTCCCCTTATCTCACCGAAAAACGTCTAGTCATCACCTTAACCACCAACAATCGGCCGACCGGCCCTTTAGCTTCCCACCTGACCCACCGCCTACCCCCAAAACCTCCCACACAAACTGCCCCGACCCCATAAACCACCAACATCGAAAACGGTCGCCTTATCTCTGTCATCAAAATCGCCAAAATCAAGCACCCTCTCCTTACCTCCATTGCCAAAATCGCCCCTCCTCCCTTTCCCCACCCTCAAATCGGTCGTTTCGACGGTGGGAGAAGGGAGGAGGGAGGAGGGGTGTTTTATTGGTGGTTTTTGGGGTCGGGGCGACTGTACGTGTAGGTAGTTTTTGGGGTGGGGGCGGGCAGCGTGGGTGGTTTTGGGGGTCGGCAGTGGGTCAGGTGGGGCGCTAAAGGGCCGAACGGGCGATTTTTGGTGGTTAAGGTGGTGGTCGGCCTTTTACGGCGAGGTAAGGGGTGGAGATAGGGTTTGACGGCGGTGGGGATGGCTGGGAAAATTTTGGGTTTTTTTTTTAAATTTTTATGAATTAAGATAAATTGACCAATTATATCATGACATGTGTCATGATTAACCCCTAATGACTAACAGAGTTAACGGCCGTTGATCATTAATGACACTCGTTGAATTTTTAAAAAACTGGGTGGCATTTGGTGAATCTGAAATGTCCGATGACATTTGGTGAATTTTTAAAGTGCTCGGTGGCATTTGGTGAATTTTTAAAATGCTCGGTAACATTTGGTGAAATAGCCGTATATAGATTATTAAATTTCAAAACTTTTACGTGACTTTTGACTTCAACTTAACGCTGAAAAATATATATAAATGACATGAATACAAAGAAGTTCTTTATAAAAGCAAGAGGAGAACGGATAAGTTTAGGAAGAGTATCGTGTTCCACTCTAAATAAATTGTTTCCTACATGCAAATAAAAGCACAACCACGAGTCATCATTTATGGAGATTCACTATGAGTACTTGCCAATATTATGTCAATTTCAGCAATATAATATAATCATCATTTTTTTATTTATTTTTTTTGTTTGTTTAAGTAGAAGTTGTGGGTTAATATTCATTGCTTTATTCTCTTTTTAATTTCACTTTAGCAAGACCATATCTTTGTTTACCCCCCTTTCCTCTTTGACTCTCTAACAAATTTCACTTGGATAAGATGTTAGTTGATTAATCATGATCACCACTGTTTCGGTTGAAAACAATGGGGCCTTGCCGAAGGCCCGCTGAAGTGGCTGAAAACTGGTACGGTCCAATTAACGTTGGGCCAAAGGTTTCATGCACAACTAAAACACGTAAACTGGCCTCGGGGGTGGATCCGAGGAAGACCCCTCCGATGCCGAAGTCAAACAGTGTTTAGAGAGAAAAAGCTATGCAAGAGATTTAATGCTTGAGGCTTTGTTGTGTTGCCCCTTTTGAATGAATGAATTGAAGGCTTTTATACCTTTGCACATGATGAGAGGAGAGTAATTGGGCCTTTAAATAGTCATGGGCTGACCATGGCAATTTGGACCAAAGGACTCTTGGTTGACTTGGCTTGATTGGAGGCTCGGGCCTTGACCTTGGAATATGAAGTCATTTAGTGACCAGGCCCAATAAGATAATTGGACCCAAATACATGACTAGGCCCAATTAGATAAATTGGACCCAAACAACTTGCCCCCCAAACCCGATTTGGAAGGATGACGGGTCGGGTTTGAATCCGATAGGAAATGGAGGGAAGTAAATGATTTAATTAAATCAAAAGATTTAAATTCTTTGAACATTTATTAATTAAATAATTGTAATTTGGATAATTAACAGGAAGTGGAGTGGATAGTGGGCGGTTAATCAAGAGAGAGAGTGTTTAACGGTTAATTAAGGAGGAATTTAAGAGAAATTTGAACTTTTCGACCTTTGGGATTCTCCTTCCAAGAATTATAAGGTCTGATTCGCATTTCAACCTCATTTCTTCACCAACTTACACTCAAATTCTCGCGTAAACCCATTTTCGCTTTGAATTTCCAGCGTACCATTTTCGAATCCAAGTTCGAGACTCAAATCCATCGCTTCCACTGATTTGACCGGCGTATTCCGGCCAATTTGAAGGTAATTTTCTTCGAGCTTTTTCGATTTTCTTGCCCTTTTTTAGGGAAATTCTTCTTCTCCCTTCTTTCTTTCTCTGAATTTGATTATGGCTCGAGAAAGGAGGCGTCAGCCGGGTCGACAGGGTCTGGCTAGGGATCCCCGTGACCGCGCCGACGTTTGGAACGGGGAACGAGTCGGTGAAGACCCGGAAAGGGGGATTCTGGCAGTTCCTTTAAACGCCGCGCCGCCTCAGCAGGACGCCGAGGCCGGCGAGGCAAAGCAACCTGAGCAGAGAGAACAGGCTGGGCAGGCTGAAGATTTGCCCCCTGTGCTCTGGGACCTGCTTCCTGGGCATGGTGAATGGCAGGACGCCGAGGCCCAAGACGCCATGGTGAGAAATACCCCATACTCATGGTGGGTTCGGCATGCCGAAACCTACCGATTCGCCGAGCAAATTGAGTTGCACTACGACATTTTTGAAGAGGATGGGCATTGGTGCCGAATACCCTCGCCAACTGACAGGATTCACCGTCCCCCTCCTGGGTATGTAGGGGTGTACACTCGGCAATTGCAATACGGGCTTCGGTTTCCTTTGGATCCCTTAGTCAGGGACATTTTAATAAAGTACAGGATCTCCCTGTGCCAATTAACACCCGTTAGCATTCGGCAGGTGATGTCTTATCTCTGGGTGTGTCGGTTTTTTGCTATTGAACCGAATTTGCACTGCTTCCGAAAGATGCATCAGCTAGTGCAGAACCTCCAGAGCGTGTACGGCCAACACGGGTCTTCAGGCTGGTGGCGAATAGAGAGCCGCCCCCAATATCTGACTATGTGGCCGAACGACTCCTCGGATAAGGATTGGAGGGTTCAATGGGTCTGGGTGAGAGTTCCCGCTGATCCGGAGCATCCATATTTTTTCGGGGCTCCCCGATACCTCTCCAGGCCTGATTCGAACATGCAAGACTTGGGTCTTGAGGACCCTGATGCCACTAGCCACCCGAGTTATGAGCAAATGAGCTTCTTCGGGAAGCAGAATAACCCCGGGGGAGTTGGCCGAATGAGAACTCTCCCGGCAAGATGGCTTCCGGATAACCATTACATCTTCCAAGAGAAGATGTTGGCAGTTGTCGACCTCAGCCGAAAGTACAGGGGTGGTAAGTATGTTCGGCTGGGGCCGAGGACTTTAACTTAATCAATTTTGATTTGTCTTTGATGCTTATTCCCTTAGTCTAACCTTCGTCTGTTCTTTTCAGAGCTGAGCGAAGCTACCTCGGGAATTGATTATAACCGGCTCGGGGTGAACGCTGAAAGGGTCATTCTAGACCAGGCTCCGGCAATCACAGCTCCGAAGAACCGTCCGCTGCATCTGCACAAAACGGGTCTTCAAATTGAAGCCGCTGCCGAATACACCAAGCAGAAGCCTTGGTGGGAGAAGCGAGATCCCCTTCGGCCTTTATTACCTGAGGAAGCACAGGCTGCTCAGAC